>NC_041384.1:591670769-591692543 GCF_002162155.2 Triticum dicoccoides | reverse complement strand
CATCACATAAAGGGCTTTTAAAAGAATTGCCACAGTCGGACGTCTGAGCGACATCGCAGAAAGGGCTTTAAAAGAAATGCCACAGTCGGACGTCTGAGCGACATCACATAAAGGGCTTTTAAAAGAATTGCCACAGTCGGACGTCTGAGCGATATCACAAAAAGGGCTTTAAAAGAAATGCCACAGTCGGACGTCTGAGCGACATCGCAGAAAGGGCTTTAAATTCACCAGTAAACAATACTCATAATAAACATTCACACCATGAGAATAAACAGGTTAGTCCATCCACAGGGATAATCATTCAATCGGACTTAGCACTCATGCGATTCACCGGAGTCTCTGTCATCAAAGCTGACAATTGATTAGGATCAGATGGAACGAACTTGTCATGGAAGAGATGATTTGGAGGAATATATGACTCTGTAGAGTTTGTACAAAAATTTTCCCACAGTCAACGGATTTCCGTAGTCCTGAAGGACTAGTTCCGTTTATGGTATTTCGGGAGAAAACACAACTAACCGGTACACACCCATCCTACCTCTCGATGCTAGGAATCACCCTAGTCATCGTCCAAGAAAAACTTTTGAGACGGGGAGATCACAATCTCGAATAGCATGGGATCAAATTTATATACGCACGCTCTAAGGGGTGCCCCCCTCTCGGTCCCAACCGGAAACACCCATGCCCCCTGACCGGATGACTGGCTTTAATCCAGGGCCATGGAACCATCATCACGGCCTCTCCTCTTTGGTGTGTACCACGAAAGTGGTTTGCAACTTACTAAACCATATTCCTTGCGGAAAACATGTGGTAGTACAAGGAAGGAAATGATAGGTACTGGACCGAAATGGTTTGACACTGAAGTCACATAGTCTGGCGTAAGACTGGCATGCTACAACACTACCATCGTACCCATCCTCATACCAACACATGGCCATTCATATTCACATTCATCCACGTATGGATCATTGAACTCACTCACCTCGTTATCACATAAAATAACGTTCATCGGTATGCTTACCAACATGCCATGAAACTAACTAAATGCAAAACATGCCGAGACACTCATCATATCAAAAGTTCAAACATGCTTGCCTGGTTCAGAGTAGTCGGAGCCTAGCTCGGTGAAGTTCGCGGCTCCGTCACCTCCTTCGGTATCTACGGTTTAAAGAAAATACATGCGCTAACGTAAATACCAAGGAGAGCACAGAAGGTAAACCAAATATTTTTCAAATAAATCTGATAAAAAACTAGACAAAATTTTAAAGAGAACAGAAAAAGAATCAATCAAAAATACTTTTCTGATTAAAAGTTATAAGGGTTTTTGTCCAGGGACTTATCTGTAATGAAACAGAAGATTTCCAGGGGCTAGTTTATAAAAGCAGAAAACGCTTCGGTAGCGATTACGCCAGCCCGAAGAGAAAACGTATTTGGCAGAAGGCGTTTTCAGATAACGCTTCGTTTAGAAAGGACAGAGAGGCTGACAGCGGGTCCCACTTGTCATGTTTAAATATTCAAATGGGAGGGACGAGGCTCGTCGGCGCCCGAGAGCTGCTGAGGTTGCCGGCGGCGATCCACGGCGAGGCATGGGGATCAGAGGTTACCAATGTGCTCACTGTGTCCATCCGCAGCGGTGGGGGGTGGTGTTGGTCGCCGGTGAGCACCACGTCGACGGCGGTCTCAACTCCGGCGGATGGTGGTTCGGGCGTGGATGGAGCTCGTCGGAGAGGGCTACAAGGATTAAATTGAGGTGGGGGTTAGACTACTGGGTGCAAGAGAGGGCTACGGACGAGGTTTGGGCGCCGGAGGTGGCCTCACCGAAGTGAATCGAGCTGGAGGCCGAGGCGGATCGGGGTGGCCGGAGCCAGGGAAGGAGACCTCCTCGAGGTCCTCCCAGTGGCCTGGCGGGGTGTTGGTGAGTAGTGGGGGTGCTGCGTGCACGAGAGTGAGCTCGGGACCCCTTTATATAGGCGGTCCGAGGCGGTTGCCGTGAACGGAGATTTCCGGCGAGCGATTACGGTGGCGCAGTGCTCGGTCGGGGTGGTTAGGGAGTCGAGCGTCATCACGGAGGTTCAAAGGGTCCATTTTTGTGCTAAGCTGGCCGGGGTTTGGGCGTTTGGGTCGAGCTCGACGGAACGGGGTGGCGCAGGCCCGTCGGTGGCAGAGAGCACGCTCCGTGCGTGCTGCGCCACGGCGACGGTGCCGCATGCGTGCGCTGGCACGGAGAAGGCCACGCGGAGCCACCAGAAGATTTGGGCGGTGCCGAACGGCGTTGCGCCGCAGTTCTCCTCCCTGTCGGCCGTTATGGGGAGCCGGCCGCCGCAAGACACGCCGGCGCAGGCGGGCCAGGGCGCCACCGACGCCAGGGTCGCGCCAAGTGCGCGTGTGAAGCTTCGGACAAGCAAGCGAGGCCGCGAGCAATCTGCCAAGTGCATTGTGGCCGCGTGACTGAAACTGTCGAAACTGAAGATGACACTGAAACTGAATTTCTGAACTTTGAACAGTAACAGTGCCCACAAGGTGTTCGACCAAATGAAAATGGCCTCTGGTGATTTTTCCTTGAGCTGATTTTTGGTGGAGTGGCTTCTCCTTGCTCAAGTAGGCTGTATGATTTTTGGTGGAATTTTTGGAGGAGTGTAGATATGAATTTCACCAAATTTGGCAAATCTGGTCCAAACTTGCAGAGACTAAATTTTGAAAATTTTGAAAAGAGGAGGAGTGGATCAAGATGGTTCTGGGTTATGGATGCTA
Organism: Triticum dicoccoides; assembly: GCF_002162155.2. NCBI lineage: Eukaryota > Viridiplantae > Streptophyta > Magnoliopsida > Poales > Poaceae > Triticum > Triticum dicoccoides. Next base: position 591,689,792 of record NC_041384.1, on the reverse strand, counting down.
AGGACAATCCAGGAGAATTGGTTTGAGGTCAAAACTCAAATGCAATAGGGCACTTGCTTTGAAAATCTCTCAGGCTCCAAATAATTTTCAGAATTGAATTTGGGGAAAAATAATTAGAATAAAAATCCAAAACCAGTTTGGATTAGTTGGGACAGATAATTTAGGTTGATCACAAGGGGGAGGGGAGGTTTTGGAGGGGTTTTATCTCATGGGCAAAAATACAAAGCCAAGGGTGGCTTCAAAGATATGAACATCCCAAATTTTCATGGGGTTTCTTTTTTTTAAAAGAAAAAGATTAAACTCCAAAATAATTTTGAGAGAGAACCAACAGAGAAGAAGTTTGCAAAAGATCAACCACCAAAGTTTGAAAGAAATAAAATCCCTGCCAAGGCAAAAGGAGGTTTTTAAGAAGAAGGTTTTTCTGAGAAAGAAAATAAAAATTAAAAGAACAAAAGTCTCTCCTCAAAACCACAAAGCTTTTTGATAAAAACCAAATAAAAATTTTGGAGTGTCACACCCTAGGATTTCAACAGGCAAGTTGTGTTTCAGAATAGGTCCCTGTTTAAAGAATACTTCATATATTTCCCTTCTTTCATTCATGAACATATCATTTTCATGGTCTAGCAAATATTGTTCTAAGGGATTAGTAGGAGGCACAACAATAGAAGCAAGACCAATAATTTCATCTTTACTAGGTAAATCTTTATCATGGGGTTGTCTACGAAATTTAGCAAAATTAAACTCATGAGACATATCCCCTAAACCAACAGAAATAATATCATTATTGCAGTCTATCTTAGCATTGACAGTATTCAAGAAGGGTCTACCAAATATAATGGGACAAAAGCTATCTTGTGGGGAACCAAGAACAAGAAAATCAGCAGGATATTTAACCTTCCGACACAAGACTTCAACATCTCTAACAATCCCAACTGGTAAAATAGTATCTCTATTGGCAAGCTTAATGGTAACATCAATACCTTCTATCTCAGCTGGTGCAATATCATGCATAATTTCTTTGTATAAGGAAATAGGTATTGCACTAGCACTAGCACCCATATCACATAAGCCATGATAACAATGATCACCTATTTTAACAGAAATAACAGGCAGGCATACCATGAGTCAATTTTTATCTTTAGCATCAGGTCTAGCAATTCTAGCAGCTTCATCACAGAAGTAAATAACATGCCCATCAATATTATCGGCCAATAGATCTTTAACCATAGCAATTTTAGGTTCAACTTTCATTTGCTCAGGTGGTTTAGGTGTCTTAATATTACTTTGGTTGACCACAGTTGAAGCCTTAGCATGATTCTTTATTCTAACAGGGAAAGTTAGTTTCTCAACATAAGCAGTAGGAACAACAGGATCATTATAACTGATAGTCTTTTCTTCAACTTTAACAGGTTCAACTACATTTACTTCTATGGGAGGATTATATTTATACCACTTCTCCTTAGAGAGATCAACATGAGTAGCAAAAGATTCACAGAAAGAAGCTACTATCTCAGAGTCAAGTCCATATTTAGTGCTAAATTTACGGAAAACATCGGTGTCCATAAAATATTTAACACAATCAAACATAGGTGTTATACCTGACTCCTTACCTTCGTCGAGATCCCAATCTTCAAAGTTGCATTTAATTCTCTCCAATAAATTCCATTTGAATTCAATAGTCTTCATCACAAAGGAACTAGTACAAGAAGTATCGAGCATGGAGCGATTGTTTTCAGAAAGTCGAGCATAAATTTTTTGAATAATCATTTCTCTTGAGAGCTCATGATTAGGGCATGAATATAACATTGACTTAAGCCTCCCCCAAGCTTGAGCGATGCTTTATCATTCGCGAGGCCAAAAATTATATATAATTACGATAACGATGAAGAAGATGCATAGGATAAAACCTCTAATGGAATTCCAATTTCAATCGTTTGTAGTCCCATGATCCCATATCATCACATAGCCTATACCATGTAAATGCATCTCCCTTCAAAGATAAAGGGAAGACGTTCTTCTTGATAACATCATCGGGCATACCTGCAAGCTTAAATAATCCACAAACTTCATCCACATAGATTAAGTGCAAATCGGGATGCGATGTTCCATCTCCTACAAAAAGATTAGCTAGCAGTTTCTCTATCATACCCGAAGAAATTTCGAAGTAAACATTTTGATTTTCAGCAGGTCCAATAGGTTGAGGAGCAACTATTTGCTCTACCGGTTGGGGTGAAGATATCCCGAACAAGCTCCTCAAAGGATTACTTTCCATAGTAACAAGTGACTGTAAATTTCAGCACACTATATAAATTTTTCCTTACCAAATTCAATCTACCAAAGGCGCTTCACTCACCGGAAACGGCGCCAGAAAAGAAGCTTGATGACCCACAAATGTAAGGGATCTATCATAGCCTTTTCGATAAGTAAGAGTGTCGAACCCAACGAGGAGCAGAAAGAAATGATAAGCAGTTTTCAGTAAGGTATAATCTGCAAGCACTAAATTATTGGTAACAGATAGTTTTGTGATAAGGTAATTTGTAACGAGTAGCAAGTAATAAAAGTAAATAAGGTGCAGCAAGATGGCCCAATCCTTTTTGTATCAAAGGACAAGCCTGGACAAACTCTTATATGAAGGAAAGCGCTCCCGAGGACACATGTGAATTACTGTCAAGCTAGTTTTCATCACGTTCATATGATTCGCGTTCGGTACTTTGATAATTTGATATGTGGGTGGACCGGTGCTTGGGTACTGTACTTACTTGGACAAGCATCCCACTTATGATTAACCCCCATTGCAAGCATCTGCAACTACAACAGAAGTATTAGGTAAACCTAACCATCACATGAAACATATGGATCCAAATCAGCCCCTTACGAAGCAACGCATAAACTAGGGTTTAAGCTTCTGTCACTCTAGAAACCCATCATCTACTTATTACTTCCCAATGCCTCCCTCTAGGCCCAAACAATGGTGAAGTGTCATGTAGTCGACGTTCACATGACACCACTAGAGGGATGACAACATACATCTCATCAAAATATCGAACGAATAGCAAATTCACATGACTACTTATAGCAAGACTTCTCCCATGTCCTCAGGAAAAATCGTAACTACTCACAAAGCATATTTATGTTCATAATCAGAGGGGTATTAATATGCATAATGGATCTGAACATATGATTTTCCACCAAGTAAACCAACTAGCATCAACTACAAGGAGTAATCAACACTACTAGCAACCCACAGGTACCAATCTGAGGTTTGGATGCAAAGATTGGATACAACAGATGAACTAGGGTTTGAGATGAGATGGTGCTGGTGAAGATGTTGATGGAGAATGACCCCCTCCCGAAGAGAGGATCATTGGTGATGACGATGGTGATGATTTCCCCCTCCCGGAGAGAAGTTTCCCCGGCAGAATAGCTCCGCCGGAGCCCTAGATTGGTTCTGCCAAGGTTCCGCCTCGTGGCGGCGGAGTCTCTTCCCGAAAGCTTACTTATGATTTTTTTTCTCAACAAAAGACTCCATATTGGAGAAGATGGGCATCGGAGGGCCACCAGGGGTCCCACGAGGCAGGGGGCGCGCCCAGGGGCATAGGACGCACCCCCAGCCTCATGGCCAGGGTGTGGCCCCCCTCTGGAACTTCTTGCGCTCAGTATTTTTTATATATTCTAGAAATAGCTTCCGTGAAGTTTCAGGACTTTTGGAGCTGTGCAGAATATGTCTCTAATATTTTCTCCTTTTCCAGCCCAGAATCCCAGCTGCCGGCTGCTACCTCTTGAGCACTGCGTTGGATTTCCTTAAAGAGGAAAGGATGATGCAGCGAAGTAGCGTAAGTATTTCACTCAGTTTTTGAGAACCAAGGTATCAATCCAGTAGGAGGTTACGCGCGAGTCCCTCGTACCTGCACAAAACAAATAAATCCTCGCAACCAACGCGATAAGGGGTTGTCAATCCCTTCACGGTCACTTACGAGAATGAGATCTGATAGATATTATAAGCTAATATTTTTGGTATTTTTGTGATAATGATGCAAAGTAAAATAAAAGGAAAGTAAAAACCAAATGAAATAGCTAAGTATTGGAAGATTAATATGATGAAGATAGACCCGGGGGCCATAGGTTTCACTAGTGGCTTCTCTCAAGAACATAAGTATTTTACGGTGGGTGAACGAATTACTATTGAGCAATTGATAGAATTGAGCATAGTTATGAGAATATCTAGGTATGATCATGTATATAGGCATCACGTCCGAGACAAGTAGACCGACTCCTGCCTGCATCTACTACTATTACTCCACTCATCGACCGATATCTAGCATGCATCTAGAGTATTAAGTTCATGAAAACAGAGTAACGCCTTAAGCAAGATGACATGATGTAGAGGGATAAATTCATGCAATAGGATAAAACCCCCATCTTGTTATCCTTGATGGCAACAACACAATACGTGCCTTGCTGCCCCTACTGTCACTGGGAAAGGACACCGCAAGATTCAACCCAAAGCTAAACACTTCTCCCATTGCAAGAAAGATCAATCTAGTAGGCCAAACCAAACTGATAATTCGAAGAGACTTGCAAAGATAACCAATCATACATAAAAGAATTCAGAGAATATTCAAATATTGTTCATAGATAATCTTGATCATAAACCCACAATTCATCGGTCTCAACAAACACATTGCAAAAAGAAGATTACATCGAGTAGATCTCCACAAGAGAGGGGGGACATTGTATTGAGATCCAAAAAGAGAGAAGAAGCCATCTAGCTAATAACTATTGACCCGAAGGTCTGAGGTAAACTGCCCACACTTCATCGGAGAGGCTATGGTGTTGATGTAGAAGCCCTCCGTGATGGATGCCCCCTCCGGCGGAGCTCCGGAACAGGCCCCAAGATGGGATCTCGTGGATACAGAAGGTTGCGACGGTGGAATTAGGTTTTTGGCTCCCGTTTTGATCGTTTGGGGGTACGTAGGTATATATAGGAGGAAGGAGTACGTCGGTGGAGCAACAGGGGGCCCACGAGGGTGGAGGGCGCGCCTGGGGGGGTAGGCGCGCCCCCTACCTCGTGGCTTCCTCCTTTATTTCTTGACATATGGTCCAAGTCTCCTGGATCATGTTCGTTCCAAAAATCACATTCCCGAAGGTTTCATTCCGTTTGGACTCTGTTTGATATTCCTTTTCTGCGAAACTCTGAAATAGGCAAAAAACAACAATTCTGGGCTGGGCCTCTGGTTAATAGGTTTGTCCCAAAAATAATATAAAAGTGGATAATAAAGCCCAGTAATGTCCAAAACAGTAGATAATATAGCATGGAGCAATCAAAAATTATAGATACCTTGGAGACGTATCAAGCATCCCCAAGCTTAATTCCTGCTCATCCTCGAGTAGGTAAATGATAAAAAATATAATTTTGATGCGGAGTGCTACTTGGCATAATTTTAATGTAATTATTCTTAATTGTGGTATGAATATTCAGACCCGAAAGATTCAAGATAAAAGTTCATATTGACATAAAAATAATAATACTTCAAGCATACTAACTAAGCAATTATGTCTTCTCAAAATAACATGGCCAAAGAAAGTTCATCCCTACAAAATCATATAGTTTAGTCATGCTCCATTTTCTTCACACAAGAATGCTCTCATCATGCACAACCCCGATGACAAGCCAATCAATTGTTTCATACTTTAGTAATGTTGAACCTATAAACTTTTACGCAATATATGAGCGCGAGCCATGGACATAGCACTATGGGTGGAATAGACTATGATGATGGGGGTTATGTGGAGAAGACAAAAAAGGAGAAAGTCTCACATCAACGAGGCTAATCAATGGGCTATGGAGATGCCCGTCGATTGATCTTAATGCAAGGAGTAGGGATTGCCATGCAACGGATGCACTAGAGCTATAAATGTATGAAAGATCAACAAAAGAAACTAAGTGGGTGTGCATCCAACTTGCTTGCTCATGAAGACCTAGGGCACTTGAGGAGGCCCATTGTTGGAATATACAAGCCATGTTCTATAATGAAAAATTCCCACTAGTTTATGAAAGTGACAAAACAAAAGACTCTCTATCATGAAGATTATGGTGCTACTTTGAAGCACAAGTGTGGCAAAGGATAGTAGCATTGTCCCTTCTCTCTTTTTCTCTCTTTTTTGGGCCTTCTCTTCTTTTTTATGGCCTTTCTCTGCCCCCCCCCCCTTTCTTTAATTCCTAACTTGGGACAATGCTCTAGAAAATGATGATCATCACACTTCTATTTATTTACAACACAATGATTACAACTCGATGCTAGAACGAAAGATGACTCTATATGAATGCCTCCGGCGGTGTACCTGGATCTGCAATGAACCAAGAGTGACATGTATGAAAGAATTATGGACGGTGGCTTTGCCACAAATACTATATCAACTACATGATCATGCTAAGCAATATGACAATGATGAATGTGTCATGATAAATGGAATGGTGGAAAGTTGCATGGCAATATATATATCTCGGAATGGCTATGGAAATGCCATAATAGGTAGGTATGGTGGATGTTTTGAGGAAGGTATAAGGAGGTTTATGTGTGAAAGAGCGTATCATATCACGGGGTTTGGATGCATCGTCGAAGTTTGCACCAACTCTCAATGTGAGAAAGGGCAATGCACGGTACAGAAGAGGCTAGCAATGATGGAAGGGTGAGAGCGCGTATAATCCATGGACTCAACATTAGTCATAAAGAACTCACATACTTATTGCAAAAATCTACAAGTCATCAAAAACCAAGCACTACGCGCATGATCCTAGGGGGATAGATTAGTAGGAAAAGACCATCGCTCGTCCCCGACTGCCACTCATAAGGAGGCCAATCAAAGAACACCTCATGTTTCAAATTTGTTACATAACGTTTACCATACGTGCATGCTACGGGAATTGCAAACTTAAACACAAGAATTTCTCAAATTCACAACTACTCAACTAGCATGACTTTGATATTATTACCTCCATATCTCAAAACAATCATCAAGCATCAAACTTCTCTTAGTATTCAAATCACTCATAAGGAAATTTTTACTAATCTTGAATACCTAGCATATTAGGATTATTTAGGCAAATTACCATGCTATTTAAGACTCTCAAAATAATCTGAGTGAAGCATGAGAGATCAATAGTTTCTATAAAAAAATCCACCACCGTTCTCTAAAAGATATAAGTGAAGTACTAGAGCAAAACTTTATAACTCAAAAGATATAAGTGAAGCACATAGAGTATTCTAACAAATTCCAAATCATGTATGGCTTTCTCAAAAGGTGTGTACAGCAAGGATGATTGTGGTAAACTAAAAAGAAAAGACTCAAATCATACAAGACGCTCCAAGCAAAACACATATCATGTGGTGAATAAAAATATAGCTCCAAGTAAAGTTAGCGATGCAAGTAGACGAAAGAGGGGATGCCTTCCGGGGCATCCCCAAGTTTTGGCTTTTAGGTGTCCTTAGATTATATTGGGGGTGCGATGGGAATACCCAAGCTTAGGCTCTTGCCACTCCTTGTTCCATAATCCATCAAATCTTTACCCAAAACTTGAAAGCTTCACAACACAAAACTTAAAGTAGAAAATCTCGTGAGCTCCGTTAGCGAAAGAAAACAAAAGACCACTTCAAGGTACTGTAATGAACTCATTATTTATTTATATTGGTGTTAAACCTACTGTATTCCAACTTTTGTATGGTTTATAAACTATTTTACTAGCCATAGATTCATCAAAATAAGAAAATAACACACGAAAAACAGAATCTGTCAAAAACAGAACAGTCTGTAGTAATCTGTAACTAGCGCAAGATCTGCGACCCCAAAAATTCTAAAATAAATTTCTGGACGTTAGGAATTTATCTATTAATCATCTGCAAAAATAATTAACTAAATATAACTTTCCAAATAAAAATGGGAGCAGTTCTCGTGAGCCCTAAAGTTTCTGTTTTTTACAGCAAGATAACAAGACTTTCCCAAAGTCTTCCCAACGGTTCTACTTGGCACAAACACTAATTAAACACAAAAAACACAATCAAAACAGAGGCTAGGTAAATTATTTATTACTAAACAGGAGCAGAAATCAAGGAATAAAAATAAAATTGGGTTGCCTCCCAACAAGCGCTATCGTTTAACGCCCCTAGCTAGGCATAAAAAGCCTATTATAAGTGGCTCTCATAATAGATTCATAAGGTAATTTAATTTTATTTCTAGGAAAGTGTTCCATGCCTTTCCTTAACGGAAATTGGAATCTAATATTTCCTTCCTTCATATCAATAATTGCACCAATCGTTTTAAGGAAAGGTCTACCAAGGATAATAGGACATGAAGGATTGCAATCAATGTCAAGAAAAAAAAATCTACGGGCACATAATTCCTATTTGAGACAATAAGAACATCATTTATTCTTCCCATTGGTTTCTTAATAGTGGAATCCGCAAGGTGCAAGTTTAAAGAGCAATCATCAAAATCACGGAAACCTAACAAATCACACAAGGTCTTTGGAATCGTGGAAACACTAGCACCCAAATCACATAAAGCATAGAACTCATGATATTTAATCTTAATTTTAATAGTTGGTTCCCACTCATCATAAATTTTTCTAGGGATAGAAACTTCCAACTCAAGTTTTTCTTCATAAGATTGCATCAAGGCATCAACGATATGTTTAGTAAATGATTTATTTTGACTATAAGCATGAGGAGAATTTAGCACGGATTGCAACAAGAAAATACAATCAATCAAAGAGAAATTTTCATAATTAAATTCCTTGAAATCCAAAATAGTGGGTTTAGCAACATCTAGGGTTTTAATTTCTCCAATCCCACTTTCATCAAATTTAGCATCAAGATCTAAACTCTCCGAATTTTTGGAACGCCTTCTAGGTAAAGGCGGATCATATTCAGTCCCATCATTATCAAGATTCATATTGCAAAACAAAGATTTAATAGAGGACACATCAATAACTTTTAGATCTTCATCTTTATTTTCATAGGAACTAGAAGAACACACTCTTATAAAGGCATCTTTCTTAGCACGCATCCTAGCGATTCTTTATTTGCACTCATCAATGGAAATTCTTATGGCTTTGAGAGACTCATTGATATCATGCTTAGGAGGAGTAGATCTAAGTTTCAAATAATCAACATAATAGAAATTCTATCAACGTTCCTAGCCAACTCATCAATCTTAAGCAGTTTTTCTTCAATCAAACCATTGAAATTCTTTTGCGAAGTAATAAATTCTTTAATATTAGATTCAAAATCAGAGGGCTTATTATTATAATTTCCATAAGAATTGTTGTAGGAATTACCATAATTATTAAAGGGATTACTAGGATAAGGCCTAGGATTAAAATTTCCTCTATACGCGTTGTTACCAAAATTGTTCCTACCAACAAAATTCACATCCATAGATTCATTATTATTCTCAATCAAAGTAGATAAGGGCATATCATTAGGATCAGAAGAAACACTCTTACTAGAAAATAATTTCATAAGTTCATCCATATTTCCACTCAAAACATTAATTTTCTTCTATCACATGCACCTTTTTATTAGTAGATCTTTTAGTATGCCATTGAGAATAATTAACCATAATATTATCTAGGAGTTTAGTAGCTTCTCCTAAAGTGATTTCCATAAAAGTGCCTCCCGCGGCCGAATCTAAAAGATTTCTAGAAGCAAAATTCAATCTAGCATAAATTTTTGTATAATCATCCACAAATTCAAACCATGAGTAGGGCAATTACGTATCATAAATTTCATCCTCTCCCAAGCTTGTGCAACATGTTCATGATCAAGTTGCTTAAAATTCATAATATCATTTCTAAGGGAGATAATCTTAGCGGGAGGAAAATACTTAGAGATAAAAGCATCTTTGCACTTGTTCCAAGAATCAATACTATTTTCGGGCAAAGACGAAAACCAAGATTTAGCACGATCTCTAAGCGAAAAAGGAAATAGCTTCAACTTAACAATATCATTGTCCACATCTTTCTTCTTTTGCATATGACACAAATCAACGAAGCTATTTAGATGGGTAGCGGCATCTTCACTAGGAAGGCCGGAAAACGGATCTTTCATGACAAGATTCAGCAAAGCGCCATTAATTTCACAAGATACAACATTGGTAAGAGGAGCAATCAGAGTGCTAATAAAATCATTGTTGTGGGTATTGGTAGAGTCACACAATTTAGTGTTATCTTGAGCCATCGTGACAAGCAAGCAATCCAACACACAAGCAAACAAAAAGCAAGCGGGCAAAAGAGGCAAATGGAGAAAGAGAGGGAGGATAGAGAGAGAGGGCAAATAAAACGACAAGGGTGAAGTGGGGGAGAGGAAAACAAGAGGCAAATGGCAAATAATGTAATGCGGGAGATAAGGGTTGTGATGGGTACATGGTATGTTGACTTTTGCGTAGACTCCCCGGCAACGGCGCCAGAAATCTTCTTGCTACCTCTTGAGCACTGCGTTGGATTTCCTTGAAGAGGAAAGGATGATGTAGCAAAGTAGCGTAAGTATTTCCCTTAGTTTTTGAGAACCAAGGTATCAATCCAGTAGGAGGTTACGCGCGAGTCCCTCGTACCTAGACAAAACAAATAACTCCTTGCAACCAACGCGATAAGGGGTTGTCAATCCCTTCACGGTCACTTACGAGAGTGAGATCTAATAGATATGATAAGATAATATTTTTGGTATTTTTGTGATAGAGATGCAAAGTAAAATAAAAGAAAAGTAAAAAGCAAATGAAATAACTAAGTATTGGAAGATTAATATGATGAAGATAGACCCGGGGGCCATAGGTTTCACTAGTGGCTTCTCTCAAGAACATAAGTATTTTACGGTGGGTGAACGAATTACTGTTGAGCAATTGACAGAATTGAGCATAGTTATGAGAATATCTAGGTATGATCATGTATATAGGCATCACGTCCGAGACAAGTAGACCAACTCCTGCATGCATCTACTACTATTACTCCACTCATCGACCGCTATCCAGCATCCATCTAGAGTATTAAGTTCATGAAAACAGAGTAACGCCTTAAGCAAGATGACATGATAAATTCATGCAATATGATAAAAAAACCAGCTTGTTAACCTCGATGGCAACAACACAATACGTGCCTTGCTGCCCCTACTATCACTGGGAAAGGACACCGCAAGATTGAACCCAAAGCTAAACACTTCTCCCATTGCAAGAAATATCAATCTAGTAGGGTAAACCAAACTGATAATTCGAAGAGACTTGCAAAGATAACCAATCATACATAAAAGAATTTAGAGAAGATTCAAATATTGTTCATAGATAATCTTGATCATAAACCCACAATTCATCGGTCTCAACAAACACACCGCAAAAAGAAGATTACATCGAATAGATCTCCATAAGAGACGGGGAGAACATTGTATTGAGATCCAAAAAGAGAGAATAAGCCATCTAGCTAATAACTATGAACCCGAAGGTCTAAGGTAAACTACTCACACTTCATCGGAGAGGGTATGGTGTTGATGTAGAAGCCCTCCGTGATGGATGCCCCCTCCGGCGGAGCTCCGGAATAGGCCCCAAGATGGGATCTCGTGGATACAGAAGGTTGCGGCAGTGGAATTGTGTTTTTGGCTCCCGTTTTGATTGTTTGGGGGTACGTAGGTATATATAGGAGGAAGGAGGACGTCGGTGGAGAAACAAGGGGCCCACAAGGGTGGAGGGCGCGCCTGGGGGGGGGGGTAGGCGCGCCCCCTACCTCCTGGCTTCCTCCTTTATTTCTTGACGTAGGGTCCAAGTCTCCTGGATCATTTTCATTCCGAAAATCACGTTCCCAAAGGTTTCATTCCGTTTGGACTCTGTTTGATATTCCTTTTCTGTGAAACTCTGAAATAGGCAAAAAATAGCAATTCTGGGCTGGGCCTCCGGTTAATAGGTTAGTCCCAAAAATAATATAAAAGTGGATAATAAAGCCCAAGAATGTCCAAAATAGTAGATAATATAGTATGGAGCAATCAAAAATTATAGATACGTTGGAGACGTATCACCGTCATTCTCCCTCTTCATGTAAACCTTATAAAATAAGAGAGAATAGGCATAAGTATTGTGACATAATGTGTTATAACATCCTATAATGCAATAAATATCGATATAAAAGCATGATGCAAAATGGACGTATCAAAGCACCGTTGGGGGATAAGCCTGCTGCAGATGCTGCTGACAACGTTAAGAACGTCTGGTAGAGCAAAGCTAATGACTACTCGATAGTTCAATGTGCCATGCTTTACGGCTTAGAACTGGGACTTAAATGATGTTTTGAATGTCATGGAGCATATGAGATGTTCCAGGAGTTGAAGTTAATATTTCAAGCAAATTCGCAGATTGAGAGATATGAAGTCTCCAATAAGTTCTATAGCTGCAAAATGGAGGAGAATAGTTCTGTCAGTGAACATATACTCAGAATGTCTGGGTACCACAACCACTTGACTTAGCTGGGAGTTAATCTTCCCGATGATAGTGTCATTGACAGAGTTCTTCAATCACTACCACCAAGCTACAAGAGCTTCGTCATGAACTATAATTTGCAAGGGATGGATAAAAAAATTCCCGAGCTCTTCGCAATGCTAAAGGCTGCAGAGGTAGAAATCAAGAAGGAGCAACAAGTGTTGATCGTCAACAAGACAAATAGTTTGAAAAAGAAGGGCAAAGGGAAGAAGGGGAACTTCAATAAGAACAACAAACAAGTTGCTGCTCAAGTGAAGAAGCCCAAGTCTGGACCTAAGCCTGAGACTGAGTGCTTCTACTGCAAAGGGACTGGCACTAGAAGTGGAACTGCCCCAAGTATTTGGCGGATAAGAAGGATGTCAAAGTGAAAGGTATATTCGATATACATGTTATTGATGTGTACCTTACTAATGCTCATAGTATCCCCTGGGTATTTGATACTGGTTTTGTTGCTAATATTAGCAACTCGAAACAAGGGCTACGGATTAAGTGAAGATTGGCTAAGGACGAGGTGACGATGCGCGTGGGAAATGGTTCCAAAATCAATGTGATCGCCATCAGCACGCTACCTCTACATCTACCTTCAGGATTAGTATTAGACCTGAATAATTGTTATTTGGTGCCAGCGTTAAGCACGGACATTATATCTGGATCTTGTTTGATGCGAGATGGTTATTCATTTAAATTAGAGAATAATGGATGTTCTATTTACATGAGTAATATCTTTTATGGTCATGCACCCTTGATGAGTGGTCTATTTTTACTAAATCTCGATAGTAGTGATACACATATTCATAATATTGAAGCCAAAAGATATATGTTTAATAATGATAGTGCAACTTATTTGTGGCACTGCCGTTTAGGTCATATTAGTGTAAAGCGCATGAAGAAACTCCATACTGATGGACTTTTGGAATCATTTGATTATGAATCACTTGATGCTTGTGAACCATGCCTCATGGGCAAGATGACTAAGACTCAGTTCTTCGAAACAATGGAACGAGCAACAGACTTATTGGAAATAATACATACTGATGTATGCGGTCCGATGAGTGTTGATGCTCGTGGCGAGTATCGTTATTTTCTGACCTTCACTGATGATTTGAGCAGATATGGGTTATCTACTTGATGAAACATAAGTCTGAAACATTTGAAAAGTTCAAAGAATTTTAGAGTGAAGTGGAAAATCATCGTAACAAGAAAATTAAGTTTCTACGATCAGATCGTGGAGGTGAATATTTGAGTTACGAGTTTGGTCTTCATTTGAAACAATGCGGAATAGTTTCACAACTCACGCCACCTGGAACACCACAGCGTAATGGTGTGTCCGAACATCGTAACCGCAGTTTATTAGATATGGTGCGATCTATGATGTCTCTTATTGATTTACCGCTATTGTTTGGGGGTTATGCTTTAGAGACGGCTACATTCATGTTAAATAGGGCACCATCAAAATCCGTTGAGACGACACCTTATGAACTGTGGTTTCGCAAGAAACCCAAGTTGTCGTTTCTTAAAGTTTGGGGTTGCGATGCTTATGTGAAAAAGCTTCAACCTGATAAGCTCGAACCCAAATCGGAAAAATGTGTCTTAATAGGATAACCAAAGGAGACTGTTGGGTACACCTTCTATCACAGATCCGAAGGCAAGATATTCGTTGCTAAGAATGGATCCTTTCTAGAGAAGGAGTTTCTCTCGAAAGAAGTGAGTGGGAGGAAAGTCAAACTTGATGAGGTAACTATACCTGCTCCCTTATTGGAAAGTAGTTCATCACAGAAATCAGTTCCAGACATTCCTACACCAGTAAGTGGGGAAGCTGATGATGATGATCATGAAACTTCTGATCAAGTTACTACCGAACCTCATAGGTCAACTAGAGTAAGATCTGCACCAGAGTGGTACGGTAATCCTGTTCTGGAGGTCATGTTACTTGACCATGACAAACCTACAAACTATGAGGAAGCGATGATGAGCCCAGATTCCGCAAAATGGCTTGAGGCCATGAAATCTAAGATGGGATCCATGTATGAGAACGAAGTGTGGACTTTGGTTGACTTGCCCGATGATCTGCAAGCCATAGAGAATAAATGGATCTTCAAGTAGAAGACTGACACTGACGGTAATATTATTGTCTACAAAGCTCGACTTGTTGCAAAAGGTTTTCAACAAGCTCAAGGAGTTGACTATGATTAGACCTTCTCACCCGTAGCGATCCATGTATATGATGAAAGTTCATCCGAATCATGTTAGCAATTGCCGCATTTTATGATTATGAAATTTGGCAAATGGATGTCAAAACTGCATTCCTTAATGGTTATCTTAAAGAAGAGTTGTATATGATGCACCCAGAAGGTTTTGTCGATACAAAAGGTGCTAACAAAGTGTGCAAGCTCCAGCGATCCATTTATGGACTGGTGCAAGCCTCTCAGAGTTGGAATGTCCGTTTTGATAGTGTGATCAAAGCATACGGTTTTATACAGACTTTTGGAGAATCCTGTATTTACAAGAAAGTGAGTGGGAGCTCTGTAGCATTTGTGATATTATATGTAGATGACATATTGTCGATGGGAAATGATACTGAATTTCTGAATAGCATAAAAGGATACTTGAATAAGAATTTTTCAATGAAAGACCTTGGTGAAGCTGCTTATATATTGGGCATCAAGATCTATAGAGATAGATCAAGACACTTAATTGAACTTTCACAAAGCACACACTTTGATAAAGTTTTGAAGAAGTTCAAAATGGATCAAGCAAAGAAAGGGTTCTTGCCTGTGTTACAAGGTGTGAAGTTGAGTCAGAATCAATGCCCGACCACTGCAGAAGATAGAGAAAAAATGAAAGCCATTCCCTATGCTTCAGCCATAGGTTCTATCATGTATGCAATGTTGTGTACCAGACCAGATGTGTGCCTTGCTATTAGTTTAGCAGGGAGGTTCCAAAGTAATCCAGGAGTGGATCACTGGACTTCAGTCAAGAATATCCTGAAGTACCTGAAAAGGACTAAGGATATGTTTCTCATTTATGGAGGTGACAAAGAGCTCATCCGTTACGTCGATGCAAGCTTTGACACTGATCCGGATGACTCTAAATCACAAACCAGATACGATTTTTATTGAATGGTGGAGCTATCAGTTGGTGCAGTTCCAAGCAGAGCGTTGTGGAGAGATCTACATGTGAAGCGGAGTACATAGCTAATTCGGAAGCAACAAATGAAGGAGTCTGGATGAAGGAGTTCATATCCGATCTAGGTGTCATACCTAGTGCATCGGGTCCAATGAAAATCTTTTGTGACAATACGGGTGCAATTGCCTTGGCAAAGGAATCCAGATTTCACAAGAGAACCAAGCACATCAAGAGACGCTTCAATTCCATCCACGATCAAGTCAAGGAGGGACACATAGAGATTTGCAAGATACATACAGATCCGAATGTTGCAGACCCATTGACTAAGCCTCTCTCACGAGCAAAACATGATCAGCACCAAGACTCCATGGGTGTTAGAATCATTACCGTGTAATCTAGATTATTGACTCTAGTGCAAGTGGGAGAGTGAAGGAAATATGCTCTAGAAGCAATAATAAAGTTGTTATTTATATTTCCTTATATCATGATAAATGTTTATTATTCATGCTAGAATTGTATTAACCGGAAATTCAGTACATGTGTGAATATATAGACAAACTGAGTGTCACTAGTATGCATCTACTTGACTAGCTCGTTAATCAAAGATGGTTAAGTTTCCTAACCATTGACATGAGTTGTCATTTGATTAATGGGATCACATCATTAGAGAATGATGTGATTGACTTGACCCATCCGTTAGCTTAGCACGATGATCGTTTAGTTTGTTGCTATTGCTTTGTTCATAACTTATACATGTTCCTATAACTATGAGATTATGCAAATCCCGAATACCGGCGGAACACCTAGTGTGCTATCAAACATCACAACGTAAATGGGTGACTATAAAGATGCTCTACAGGTGTCTCCGATGGTGTTTGTTTAGTTGGCATAGATCGAGATTAGGATTTGTCACTCCGTGTATCGGAGAGGTATCTCTGGGCCCTCCCGGTAATGCACATCACTATAAGCCTTGCAAGCAATGTGACTAATGAGTTAGTTACAGGATGTTGCATTACGGAATGAGTAAAGAGACTTGCCGGTGACGATATTGAACTAGGTATTGAGGTACCGACGATCGAATCTCGGGCAAGTAACATACCGATGACAAAGGGAATAATGTATGTTGTTCTGCGGTTTAACCGATAAAGATCTTCATAGAATATTGATACGTCTCCGTCGATTCTACTTTTCCAAACACTCTTGCCCTTTTTTTGGAATCTAACTTGCATGATTTGAATGGAACTAACCCGGGCTGACGCTGTTTTCAGCAGAATTACCATGGTGTTATTTATGTGCAGAAACAAACATTCTCGGAATGACCTGAAATTTCACGGAGCAACTTTTTGGAAAATATAAAAAATACCTGCAAAAGATGAAGGCCAGGGGGCCCACCACATGTCCACGAGGGTGGGGGCGTGCCTGCCCCCCTAGGGCGCACCCCCCTACCTCGTGGGCCCCTTGGTGCCTCTCCGACTCCAAATCCAACTCTATATATTGTGTTTCGGAGAGAGAAAAAATCAGAGAGAAGAATTCATCGCGTTTTATGATACGGAGCCACCGCCAAGCCCTAAAACCTCTCGGGAGGGCTGATCTGGAGTCCGTTCGGGGCTCCGGAGAGGGGAATCCGTCACCATCGTCATCATCAACCATCATCCATCACCAATTTCATGATGCTCACCGCGTGCGTGAGTAATTCCATCGTAGGCTTGCTGGACAGTGATGGGTTGGATGGGATCTATCATGTAATCGAGTTAGTTCTGTTAGGGTTTGATCCCTAGTATCCACTATGTTCTGAGATTGATGTTGCTATGACTTTGCTATGCTTAATGCTTGTCACTAGAGCCCGAGTGCCATGATTTCAGATCTGTACCTATTATGTTTTCAGCAATATATGAGTGTTCTTGATCCTATCTTGCAAGTCTATAGTCACCTATTATGTGTTATGATCCGTTAACCCCGAAGTGACAATAATTAGGATACTTACCGGTGATGACCGTAGTTTGAGGAATTCATGTATTCACTATGTGTTAATGCTTTGGTCCGGTAATCTATTAAAAGGAGGCCTTAATATCCCTTAGTTTCCGTAAGGACCCCGCTGCCACGGGAGGGTAGGACAAAAGATTGAAGGAAATATGCCCTAGAGGCAATAATAAAGTTATTATTTATTTCCTTATATCATGATAAATGTTTATTATTCATGCTAGAATTGTATTAACCGGAAACATTATACATGTGTGAATACATAGACAAACAAAGTGTCACTAGTATGCCTCTACTTGACTAGCTCGTTAATCAAAGATGGTTATGTTTCCTAACCATGAACAATGAGTTGTTATTTGATTAACGGGATCACATCATTAAGTGAATGATCTGATTGACCTGACCCATTCCATTAGCTTAGCACCCGATCGTTTAGTATGTTGCTATTGCTTTCTTCATGACTTATACATGTTCCTATGACTATGAGATTATGCAACTCCCGTTTGCCGGAGGAACACTTTGTGTGCTACCAAACGTCATAACGTAACTGGGTGATTATAAAGGAGCTCTACAGGTGTCTCCAAAGGTACATGTTGGGTTGGCGTATTTCGAGATTAGGATTTGTCACTCCGATTGTCGGAGAGGTATCTCTGGGCCCTCTCGGTAATGCACATCACTTAAGCCTTGCAAGCATTGCAACTAATGAGTTAGTTGCGGGATGATGTATTACAGAACGAGTAAAGAGACTTGCCGGTAACGAGATTGAACTAGGTATTGGAATACCGACGATCGAATCTCGGGCAAGTAACATACCGATGACAAAGGGAACAACGTATGTTGTTATGCGGTCTGACCGATAAAGATCTTCATAGAATATGTAGGAGCCAATATGAGCATCCAGGTTCCGCTATTGGTTATTGATCGGAGACGTGGCTCGGTCATGTCTACATTGTTCTCGAACCCGTAGGGTCCGCACGCTTAAGGTTACGATGACAGTTATATTATGAGTTTATGCATTTTGATGTACCGAAGTTTGTTCGGAGTCCCGGATGTGATCACGGACATGACGAGGAGTCTCGAAATGGTCGAGACATAAAGATTGATATATTGGAAGCCTATGTTTGGATATCGGAAGTGTTCCGGGTGAAATCGGGATTTTACCGGAGTACCGGGAGGTTACCGGAACCCCCCGGGAGCTATATGGGCCATAGTGGGCCTTAGTGGAAAAGAGAAGGGGCTGCCCCAAGTGGGCCGCGCGCCCCTCCCCTCCCTTGGTCCGAATAGGACAAGGAGAGGGGGCCGGCCACCCTCTCTCTTTTCCCCCCTCCGCGAATCCTATTCCAACTAGGATTGGGGGGGATCCTACTCCCAGAGGGAGTAGGACTCTCCTGGCGCGCCTCTCCTAGG
>NC_041384.1:591663757-591670592 GCF_002162155.2 Triticum dicoccoides | reverse complement strand
GTCCTTTATATACTGAGGCAGGGGAACCCCAGAGAGACACAAGTTGATCCATGTGATCTTATTCTTAGCCGTGTGCGGCGCCCCCAGCCACCATAGTCCTCGATAATATTGTAGCGGTGCTTAGGCGAAGCCCTGCGACAGTAGTACATCAAGATCGTCACCACACCGTCGTGCTGACGGAACTCTTCCCCGACACTTTGCTGGATTGGAGTCCGGGGATCGTCATCGAGCTGAACGTGTGCTAAAACTCGGAGGTGCCGTAGTTTCGGTGCTTTATTAGTCGGGCCGTGAAGACGTACGACTATATCAACCAAACGCTTCCGTTGTTGATCTACAAGGGTACGTAGATCACACTCTCCCCTCGTTGCTATGCATCACCATGATCTTGCGTGTGCGTAGGAAATTTTTTGAAATTACTACGTTCCCCAACAATGGCATCCGAGCCTAGGTTTTATATGTTGATGTTATATGCACGAGTAGAACACAAGTGAGTTGTGGGCGATATAAGTCATATTGCTTACCAGCATGTCATACTTTGGTTCGGCGGTATTGTTGGACAAAGCGGCCCGAACCAACATTACGCGTACGCTTACGCGAGACCGGTTCTCCCGACGTGCTTTGCACATAGGTGGCTTGCGGGTGACAGTTTCTCCAACTTTAGTTGAATCAAGTGTGGCTACGCCCGGTCCTTGCGAAGGTTAAAACAACACCAACTTGACAAACTATCATTGTGGTTTTGATGCGTAGGTAAGATTGGTTCTTGCTTAAGCTCGTAGCAGCCACGTAAAACTTGCAACAACAAAGTAGAGGACATCTAACTTGTTTTTGCAGGGCATGTTGTGATGTGATATGGTCAAGGCATGATGCAGATTTTTATTGTATGAGATGATCATGTTTTGTAACCAAGTTATCGGTAACTGGCAGGAGCCATATGGTTGTCGCTTTATTGTATGCAATGCAATCGCGATGTAATGCTTTACTTTATCACTAAGCGGTAGCGATAGTCGTGGAAGCACAAGCTTGGCGAGACGACAACGATGCTACGATGGAGATCAAGGTGTCACGCCGGTGATGATGGTGATGACGACGGTGCTTCGGAGATGGAGATCACAAGCACAAGATGATGATGGCCATATTATATCACTTTTATTGATTGCATGTGTTGTTTATCTTTTATGCATCTTATCTTGCTTTGATTGACGGTAGCATTATAAGATGATCTCTCACTAATTATCAAGAAGTGTTCTCCCTGAGTATGCACCATTGCGAAAGTTCTTCGTGTTGAGACACCACGTGATGATCGGGTGTGATAGGCTCTACGTTCAAATACAACGGGTGCAAAACAGTTGCACACGCGGAATACTCAGGTTAAACTTGACGAGCCAAGCATATACAGATATGGCCTCGGAACACGGAGACCGAAAGGTCGAGCGTGAATCATATAGTAGATATGATCAACATAGTGATGTTCACCAATGAAACTACTCCATCTCACGTGATGATCGGACATGGTTTAGTTGATTTGGATCACGTAATCACTTAGAGGATTAGAGGGATGTCTATCTAAGTGGGAGTTCTTTAAGTAAATTAACTGAACTTAAATTTATCATGAAACTTAGTACCTGATAAGTATCTTGCTTGTTTATGCTTGTTTGTAGATAGATGGCTCGTGCTGTTGTTCCGTTGAATTTTAATGCATTCCTTGAGAAAGCAAAGTTGAAAGATGATGGTAGCAATTACATGGACTGGGTCCGTAACTTGAGGATTATCCTCATTGCTGCACAGAAGAATTACGTCCTGGAAGCACCGCTGGGTGCCAGGCCTGCTGCTGGAGCAACGCCGGATGTTATGAACGTCTGGCAGAGCAAAGCTGATGACTACTCAATAGTTCAGTGTGCCATGCTTTACGGCTTAGAATCGGGACTTCAACGATGTTTTGAACGTCATGGAGCATATGAGATGTTTCAGGAGTTGAAGTTAATATTTCAAGCAAATGCCCGGATTGAGAGATATGAAGTCTCCAATAAGTTCTATAGTTGCAAGATGGAGGAGAACAGTTCTGTCAGTGAGCATATACTCAAAATGTCTAGGTATAATAATCACTTGATTCAATTGGGAGTTAATCTTCCAGATGATTGCGTCATTGACAGAATTCTCCAATCACTGCCACCATGCTACAAGAGCTTCGTGATGAACTATAATATGCAAGGGATGAATAAGACTATTCCTGAGCTCTTCGCAATGCTGAAAGCTGCGGAGGTAGAAATCAAGAAGGAGAATCAAGTGTTGATGGTCAACAAGACCACTAGTTTCAAGAAAAAGGGCAAAGGGAAGAAGAAGGGGAACTTCAAAAAGAACGGCAAGCAAGTTGCTACTCAAGAGAAGAAACCCAAACCTGGACCTAAGCCTGAAACTGAGTGCTTCTATTGCAAGCAGACTGGTCACTGGAAGTAGAACTGCCCCAAGTATTTGGCGGATAAGAAGGATGGCAAGGTGAACAAAGGTATGTATGATATACATGTTATTGATGTGTACCTTACTAATGCTTGTAGTAGCACCTGGGTATTTGATACTGGTTCTGTTGCTAATATTTGCAACTCGAAACAGGTACTACGGATTAAGCGAAGATTGGCTAAGGACGAGGTGACGATGCGCGTGGGAAACGGTTCCAAAGTCGATGTGATCGCAGTCGGCACGCTACCTCTACATCTACCTTCGGGATTAATATTAGACCTAAATAATTGTTATTTGGTGCCAGCGTTAAGCATGAACATTATATCTGGATCTTGTTTGATGCGAGACGGTTATTCATTTAAATCTGAGAATAATGGTTGTTCTATTTATATGAGTAATATCTTTTATGGCCATGCACCCTTAAATGAGTGGTCTATTTTTATTAAATCTCGATAGTAGTGACACACATATTCATAGTGTTAAAGCCAAAAAATGCAGAGTTGATAATGATAGTGCAACTTATTTGTGGCACTGCCGTTTAGGTCATATCGGTGTAAAGCGCATGAAGAAACTCCATACTGATGGACTTTTGGAACCACTTGATTATGAATCACTTGGTACTTGCGAACCGTGCCTCATGGGCAAGATGACTAAAACACCGTTCTCCGGTACTATGGATAGAGCAACAGATTTGTTGGAAATCATACATACAGATGTATGTGGCCCGATGAGTATTGAGGCTCGTGGCGGATATCGTTATTTTCTCACCTTCACAGATGACTTAAGCAGATATGGGTATATCTACTTAATGAAACATAAGTCTGAAACGTTTGAAAAGTTCAAAGAATTTCAGAGTGAAGTTGAAAATCATCGTAACAAGAAAATAAAATTTCTACAATCTGATCGTGGAGGAGAATATTTGAGTTACGAGTTTGGTGTACATTTGAAACAATGCAGAATAGTTTCGCAACTCACGCCACCCGGAACACCACAGCGCAATGGTGTGTCCGAACGTCGTAATCATACTTTACTAGATATGGTGCGATCTATGATGTCTCTTACTGATTTACCGCTATCGTTTTGGGGATACGCTCTAGAGACGGCCGCATTCACGTTAAATAGGGCACCATCAAAATCCGTTGAGACGACGCCTTATGAACTGTGGTTTGGCAAGAAACCAAAGTTGTCGTTTCTGAAAGTTTGGGGCTGCGATGCTTATGTGAAAAAGCTTCAACCTGATAAGCTCGAACCCAAATCGGAGAAATGTGTCTTCATAGGATATCCAAAGGAGACTATTGGATACACCTTCTATCACAGATCCGAAGGCAAGACTTTTGTTGCTAAGTTCGGAAACTTTCTAGAGAAGGAGTTTCTCTCGAAAGAAGTGAGTGGGAGGAAAGTAGAACTTGACGAGGTAACTGTACCTACTCCCTTATTGGAAAGTAGTGCATCACAAAAAACTGTTTCTGTGACACCTGCACCAGTGAGTGAGGAAGCTAATGATGATGATCATGAAACTTCAGAACAAGATACTACTGAACCTCGTAGATCAACCAGAGTAAGATCCGCGCCAGAGTGGTACGGTAATCCTGTTCTGCAAGTCATGCTACTAGATCATGATGAACCTACGAACTATGAAGAAGCGATGGTGAGCCCAGATTCCGCAAAATGGCTTGAAGCCATGAAATCTGAGATGGGATCCATGTATAAGAGCAAAGTGTGGACTTTGGTTGACTTGCTCGATGATCAGCAAGCAATTGAGAATAAATGGATCTTCAAGAAGAAGACTGACGCTGACGGTAATATTACTATCTACAAAGCTCGACTTGTCGCAAAAGGTTTTCGGCAAGTTCAAGGGATTGACTACGATGAGACCTTCTCACCCGTAGCGATGCTTAAGTCTGTCCGAATCATGTTAGCAATTGCCGCATTTTATGATTATAAAATATGGCAGATGGATGTCAAAACTGCATTCCTGAATGGATTTCTGGAAGAAGAGTTGTATATGATGCAACCAGAAGGTTTTGTCGATCCAAAGGGAGCTAACAAAGTGTGCAAGCTCCAGCGATCCATTTATGGACTGGTGCAAGCCTCTCGGAGTTGGAATAAACGTTTTGATAGTGTGATCAAAGCATTTGGTTTTTTACAGACTTTTGGAGAAGCCTGTATTTACAAGAAAGTGAGTGGGAGCTCTGTAGCATTTCTGATATTATATGTGGATGACATATTACTAATTGGAAATGATGTAGAATTTCTGGATAGCATAAAGGGATACTTGAATAAGAGTTTTTCAATGAAAGACCTCGGTGAAGCTGCTTACATATTAGGCATTAAAATCTATAGAGATAGATCAAGACGCTTAATTGGAAGTTCACAAACCACATACCTTGACAAAGTTTTGAAGAAGTTCAAAATGGATCAAGCAAAGAAAGGGTTCTTGCCTGTGTTACAAGGTGTGAAGTTGAGTAAGACTCAATGCCCGACCATTGCAGAAGATAGAGAGAATATGAAAGATGTTCCCTATGCTTCAGCCATAGGCTCTATCATGTATGCAATGCTGTGTACTAGACCTGATGTGTGCCTTGCTATAAGTCTAGCAGGGAGGTACCAAAGTAATCCAGGAGTGGATCACTGGACAGCAGTCAAGAACATCCTGAAATACCTGAAAAGGACTAAGGATATGTTTCTCATATATGGAGGTGACAAAGAGCTCATCGTAAAAGGTTACGTTGATGCAAGCTTTGACACTGATCAGGACGATTCTAAATCGCAAACTGGATACGTGTTTACATTAAACGGTGGAGCTGTCAGTTGGTGCAGTTCTAAACAAAACGTTGTAGCGGGATCTACATGTGAAGCAGAGTACATAGCTGCTTCAGAAGCAGCAAATGAAGGAGTCTGGATGAAGGAGTTCATATCCGATCTAGGTGTCATACCTAGTGCATCGGGTCCAATGAAAATCTTTTGTGACAATACTGGTGCAATTGCCTTGGCAAAGGAATCCAGATTTCACAAGAGAACCAAGCACATCAAGAGATGCTTCAATTCCATCCGGGATCTAGTCTAGGTGGGAGACATAGAGATTTGCAAGATACATACGGATCTGAATGTTGCAGACCCGTTGACTAAGCCTCTTCCACGAGCAAAACATGATCAGCACCAAGGCTCCATGGGTGTTAGAATCATTACTGTGTAATCTAGATTATTGACTCTAGTGCAAGTGGAAGACTGAAGGAAATATGCCCTAGAGGCAATAATAAAGTTATTATTTATTTCCTTATATCATGATAAATGTTTATTATTCATGCTAGAATTGTATTAACCGGAAACATAATACATGTGTGAATACATAGACAAACAAAGTGTCACTAGTATGCCTCTACTTGACTAGCTCGTTAATCAAAGATGGTTATGTTTCCTAACCATGAACAATGAGTTGTTATTTGATTAATAGGATCACATCATTAAGTGAATGATCTGATTGACATGCCCCATTCCATTAGCTTAGCACCCGATCGTTTAGTATGTTGCTATTGCTTTCTTCATGAATTATACATGTTCCTATGACTATGAGATTATGCAACTCCCGTTTGCCGGAGGAACACTTTGTGTGCTACCAAACATCACAACGTAACTGGGTGATTATAAAGGAGCTCTACAGGTGTCTCCAAAGGTACATGTTGGGTTGGCGTATTTCGAGATTAGGATTTGTCACTCCGATTGTCGGAGAGGTATCTCTGGGCCCTCTCGGTAATGCACATCACTTAAGCCTTGCAAGCATCGCAACTAATGAGTTAGTTGCGGGATGATGTATTACAGAACGAGTAAAGAGACTAGCCGGTAACGAGATTGAACTAGGTATTGGAATACCGACGACTGAATCTCGGGCAAGTAACATACCGATGACAAAGGGAACAACGTATGTTGTTATGCGGTCTGACCGATAAAGATCTTCGTAGAATATGTAGGAGCCAATATGAGCATCCAGGTTCCGCTATTGGTTATTGACCGGAGATGTGTCTCGGTCATGTCTACATTGTTCTCGAACCCGTAGGGTCCGCACGCTTAAGGTTACGATGACAATTATATTATGAGTTTATGTATTTTGATGTACCGAAGTTTGTTCGGAGTCCCGCATGTGATCACGGACATGACGAGGAGTCTCGAAATGGTCGAGAAATAAAGATTGATATATTGGGAGCCTATGTTTGGATATCGAAAGTGTTCCGGGTGAAATCGGGATTTTACCGGAGTACCGGGAGGTTACCGGAACCCCCCGGGAGCTATATGGGCCATAGTGGGCCTTAGTGGAAAAGAGAAGGGGCTGCCCAAAGTGGGCCGCGCGCCCCTCCCCTCCCTTGGTCCGAATAGGACAAGGAGA
>NC_041384.1:591600185-591663351 GCF_002162155.2 Triticum dicoccoides | reverse complement strand
GGGAACCCCAGAGAGACACAAGTTGATCCACGTGATCTTATTCTTAGCCGTGTGCGGCGCCCCCAGCCATCATAGTCCTTGATAATATTTTAGCGGTGCTTAGGCGAAGCCCTGCGACAGTAGTACATCAAGATCGTCACCACGCCGTCGTGCTGACGGAACTCTTCCCCGACACTTTGCTAGATCGGAGTCCGGGGATCGTCATCGAGCTGAACGTGTGCTAAAACTCGGAGGTGCCATAGTTTCGGTGCTTGATCGGTCGGGCCGTGAAGACGTACGACTACATCAACCAAACGCTTCCGTTGTTGATCTACAAGGGTACGTAGATCACACTCTCCCCTCGTTGCTATGCATCACCATGATCTTGCGTGTGCGTAGGAATTTTTTTGAAATTACTACGTTCCCCAACAAAGATGTCATGCAAGTTATTTTCCATAAGCACGTATGACGATGTTCGGAATACATGCCTACATTATATTAATGAACTTGAGCTAGTTCTGTGTCACCCTAGGTTATGACTGTTACATGTTGAACCACATCCGGCATAATTCTCCATCACCGATACATTGCCTACGAGCTTTCCATATATTGTTCTTCGCTTATTTACTTTCCCGTTGCTATTGCTATCATCACTACAAAATACCAAAAACTTTACTTTTACTACTGTTACCTTTTGCTACCGTTACCACTACTATCATATTACTTTGCTACTAAATACTTTGTTGCAGATACTAAGTTTCCAGGTGTGGTTGAATTGACAACTCAGTTGCTAATACTTGAGAGTATTCTTTGGCTCCCCTTGTGTCGAATCAATAAATTTGGGTTGAATACTTTACCCTCGAAAACGGTTGCGATCCCCTATACTTGTGGGTTATCAAGACTATTTTCTGGCGCCGGTGCCGGGGAGCATAGCTCTATTCTTTTAGTCACTTGGGATTTATATCTGCTTATCATTATGGAGAACTTGAAAGATCCAAGAACCAAGATTTATCCCTCAACTACGAGGGGAGGTAAGGAACTGCCATCTAGCTCTGCACTTGATTCACCTTCTGTTTTGAGTAAGCTTGCGACACCTAAAACTGCTTCTGCTATTCGTTATGGTATGTCGCATGTTATTGATTATGCTACTTCTGCTATACATGATACTTATTATGAAACTACTTCTATGCTTGATACTACCGTGCCACTTGGTGAATTTCTTGATGAACAACTTGCTAGGGCTAGAGAGATTGAAATTATTGAATCTGATAATACTCATGAAAGTGATGATGAAGAATCACTTGTTATTCTTGAGGCTTATGTTTTTGATCAACAATCCTCTTTAGCTATTTTAGCTTGCAAAGATAGATACGAACTTAAGAGGTTATTACCTAAATGGAACAAGCATTCTCTAAATGCTAGAATGAAACCTGACCCTGCTTTTGCTACTTCACCTATCTGTGTTACTGATAAGGATTATGAATTCTCTGTTGATCCTGATATAATTACTTTAGTTGAATCTGATCCTTTTCATGGTTATGAATATGAAACTGTTGTGGCACATCTTACTAAATTAAATGATATAGCAACCCTGTTCACTACTGATGAGAGAACTCGTTACTTTTATATCCTTAAAATATTTCCATTCTCATTAAAGGGTGATGGTAAGATATGGTTTAATTCTCTTGATCCTGGTTGTGTGCGTAGTCCCCAGGATATGATTTATTACTTCTCTGCTAAATATTTCCCTGCTCATAAGAGACAAGCTGCTTTTAGGGATATATATAATTTTGTGCAAATTAAAGAAGAGAGTCTCCCACAAGCTTGGGGGAGGCTTCTCCAATTACTTAATTCTTTACCTGATCATCCTTTAAGAAAAATGAAATATTTGATATCTTTTATAATGGACTAACTGATGCTTCCACAGATTACCTGCATAGTTGTGCTGGTTTTGTTTTCAGGGAAATAACACCGGATGAAGCTGAAATTCTATTGAATAATATGTTGACAAATGAAAATAATTGGACACCTCCGGAGCCAATTCCAGAGCCTATTCCAAAACCAACTCCTAAGAATAGGGGTATTCTATTTCTCAGTCCTGAAGATATGCAAGAGGCAAAGAAATCTATGAAAGAAAAAGGTATTAAAGCTGAAGATGTTAAGAATTTACCTCCTATTGAAGAAATACATGGTCTTAATTTACCGCCTGTTGAAGAAACATATGATCTTAATCCTTTACCTACTGAAGAAACTCATGGTCTTGATAACCAGACACAGGTAGTAAAGGTAAATTCTCTCTATAGATATGATAAAGCAAGAAGATTTTAATGCTTATTTTGGTAGACAATTGAAATATAATTCAAATATGCTTGAACACTTGGGTGATTATATGGCTAATGTCAAAGGTGAACTTAAACTTATTAGTAAACATGCTTCTATGGTTACCACTCAAGTAGAACAAGTACTTAAAGCTCAAAATGATTTGCTCAATGAATTGAATAGTAAGGACAGTGATAATGCTGTTAGAGTTATGACTAGAGGTGGTAAAATGACTCAGGAACCTTTCTATCCTAAAGGCCATCCTAAGAGAATTGAGGAAGATTCTCAGAGAAATAATATAGATGCACCTAGTCCTTCTAAAAGGAAGAAAAAGAAAAATGATAGGACTTTCCATGCTTCTAGTGAACCTGTTACTGAACCACCTCAGAATCCAAATGATATTTCTATTTCTGATGCTGAAACTCAATCTGGTAATGAACCTGAAACTAGTAATAATGTTAATGATAATGTTCATGATGATGCTCAACCTAGCAATGATAATGATGTAGAAATTGAACCTGCTGTTGATCTTGATAACCCACAATCAAAGAATCAATGTTATGATAAGAAAGATTTTGTTGCTAGGAAACATGGTAAAGAAAGAGAACCATGGGTTTAGAAACCCATGCCTTTTCCTCCCAAACCATCCAAGAAAAAGGATGATGAGGATTTTGAGCGCTTTGCTGAAATGATTAGACCTATCTTTTTGCGTATGCGATTAACTGATATGCTCAAAATGAATCCTTATACTTTTAAGGGTGGAATACCGAAGAAACTTGGAGATCCCGGTGTACCCACTATACCATGCTCTATTAAAAGAAACTATGTTAAAACTGCTTTATGTGATCTTGGAGCCGGTGTTAGTGTTATGCCTCTTTCTTTATATCATAGACTTGATTTGAATAAGTTGACACCTACTGAAATATCTTTGCAAATGGCTGATAAATCAACTGCTATACCTGTCGGTATTTGTGAGGATGTGCCTATTGTAGTTGCAAACGTTACTATTTTAACGGACTTTGTTATTCTTGATATTCCTGAGGATGATAGTATGTCTATTATTCTTGGAAGACCCTTTTTGAATACTGCAGGGGCTGTTATTGATTGTACTAAAG
The DNA here is from genome assembly GCF_002162155.2 of Triticum dicoccoides. Lineage (NCBI taxonomy): Eukaryota > Viridiplantae > Streptophyta > Magnoliopsida > Poales > Poaceae > Triticum > Triticum dicoccoides. Next base: position 591,659,938 of record NC_041384.1, on the reverse strand, counting down.
GCAATGTCACTTTTCATGTTAATGGTAATGAGCATACGGTACACTTTCCGAGGAAACAACCTCAAGTTTATAGTATCAACTCTATTGGAAAAATTCCATTGATTATATTTGGAGGTTTTGAATTTCCTCTTCCTACTGTCAAGAAGAAATATGATATTCTTATTATTGGGAATGTGCATATCCCCGTTGAGGTAATATAGTGTTATTCGAAATTTCTCCGCTTCCATGTTATTCGGAATGAGTTCGTTAACAAGACTTGATCAACCTTGTTAGTGGATTCCTTTTGATGATCATGAGATGGATGAAACTAGAAGGCATAACCTTCTGTACCCCACCTTTACTTTCTGTTATTTATATTAAATAAAATAAAAATAGTATTTTTCTGTTTGTTATCTGATTATCCGTGCAATGTAAAAATACCCCGAAAATAAAAGTTCTCCAAATGCCCTAAAATTGAAATATGAGTTTTTTCTGGAATATTTGAGAATATTTGGCACTGAGAACACAGCAGGGGGGTCAACCACCTGCCCACGAGGGTGGAGGGCGCGCCCCCTGCCTCATGGGCCCATGGTGGCTGTCCTCCACTTATTCCTGCACCCACACACTTCTTCTTCCTCCCACAAACACGAATATCTAGCTCAAGCACGAGTTCTAGCTCATCTTGCTGCCATTTTCGATCTCCTTGCTCAAAGCACCTCTCACAAAACTGCTTGGGGAGATTGTTCCTTGGTATGTGACTCCTCCATTGGTCCAATTAGTTTTTGTTCTAGTGCTTTATTCATTGCAAATTTTTGCTGCTTAGGTGACCCTATTCTTGAGCTTGCATGTCAAATTTATATGGTCAAACGTAGTTTTGATGCATGATATAGGCCTTAGGCACTTGTAGGAGTAGTTGATATCAATATTATTGAGTTTGGTTTACTTTTATTTTGAAGTTACTAAAAATTTCAGAATTTTTCAGAAAATGATGAAGACACTTTTGAGGGGCTCATCGAGCCGAAGATCGAAGGAAAATGCACCAAAGCCTAAGTATAATCTGCCTCGCACCGCGAAGGTTCGGGCGTGTGAATGGCCTTCCGATGATTTCTTGAGAGCAGTCGGGATTTATGAAGATTTTCATGAATTGGCTAGGAATGCAGGCCTCACCGCTTTCCTCCACGACCAATGCGATCAGTATCTCTTACTCGCAAATATCTTTGTGCAAAACTTTCATTTCCATTCTACAAGCTCACCACCTATGGTGGAATTTCATTTATATGATGAGCATAAGGAGATGTCACTTTATGATTTCTGTCGGGTTTGTTTAGTCCCTTTTGAGGGCAAGACAGAGGAACCACATCGCGAGGATGTGGATGGGTTTATTGATACTATCACTGTAGGGGAAACAAGGAAGGTTTCCGATGCACGAATCAGTAGCATACATTTTCCTGTTTTACGCTATTTTGCATTATTTGCTAGTCATTGTTTAATTGGTCGCAGAAACTGTGGAAACCTTAGTATCCCTGATATTATTATTTTGCTCCACGGTTTATACAGTGATAACTCTATTAGTATGGGCGGCATTATTGCTAAACGGTTAAGTCTGAACCGTACCAAGGGCCCCATCTTTGGAGGCATCTATGCTTCATGCCTAGCTGCACATTTTAACATACCTATTAGGCATTATGAAAAGGAAGAAAAGGTGTTGCCTCGTGTTTATTTAGATTATAAAAGTATGGTGGCACATGATTTTATTGTTAAGAATAGGGAAGGAGAGCTCCTGAGACTATTACCCTGCCTGCTCCTTCTTTGTTTGATTTATCTGCAAGCCAGTACCTTGTTTCGTTAAAGGCTATTCACACCTACCGGAACCCTGCACCAGCCATGGAGCCAGAGCCGGAACCACAAGTTGATCCCTCATGACAGTCCAATTACTAGTGGGATCCGGAGATGATTGTCAGTCAGTGGCAATCAGAGTCCTCTTCTTCTTCTCAGTACAACCCCAGCTACTATTATGGATATCCTCCAGGCCAGCCGTGGCCATAGACCAACTTAGGCCAAAAGCCTAAGCTTGGGGGAGTACGTATTTCCCATCGACATTACATTTATGTTCACACACTCATTGCTAGATGTCGGTGCTCATACTTTTTCATTTGTATCATCCATGCTAGTTTATTTCCTTTTTATGCTTTCTTCTTTTGTGTTTGATAAGCCTTAAGAAAAACCAAAAAAAATTAGTTGTAGGTTTTAGCTAGTTTTAATTACCATGCTTGTAGTAGTAATTAAAAAGAAAACCCAAAATATTTCATGTTCTTCTTTTGCTTGTTGGGAGCTTTCCGTGTAAATAGTTTATTTCTTTTCTTCTCTTTGGGGGTCGATAGGAGATGACCATGATTAAATTGTTGAAGTGGCTCTTATATGCATTATTGTTGATCTGACAAAAGAGCCCATATTGCCTTGTCTTCTCCTGTTTATTGAATGCTTGCAGATTCCAGCTTAGTCCAATGCACGTGCACTATTATTATTATTATTATTATTATTATTATTATTATTACTATTCACATCGTTCGGTCGTGCAAGTGAAAGGCAATTATGACGATATATGATGGACTGACTGAGATGACAAAAGCTGGTATGAACTCGACCTCTTTTGTTTTTGTAAATATGATTAGTTCATCGTTCCTGATTTGGCCTATTATGAATAAACATGTTTGCAATGACAACTAGAGATCATAGTTTCTTGTGCCATGCTTGATTAGCTATGAGTTATAATGGTTTACCTTGCGTGCCAACATGCTATTGAGATGGTTATGATGTGGTATGATAGGGTGGTATCCTCCTCTGAATGATTTAAGTGAATTGACTTGGCGCATGTTCACACATGTAGTTGAAACAAAATCAACATAGCCTTCACGATATTTATGTTCATGGTGGATTATATCCTACTCATGCTTGCATTCAGTGTTGATTAATTTTAAGGCATGTTCATGACTGTTGTCGCTCTCTAGCTGGCCGCTTCCCAGTCTTTTGCTAGCCTTCACCTGTACTAAGCGGGAATACTGCTTGTGCATCCAATCCCTTAAACCCCAAAGTTATTCCACATGTTTCCACTATACCTACCTATATACGGTATCTACCTGCTGTTCCAAGTAAATTTGTATGTGCCAAACTCTAAACCTTCGAATAAATATCCTGTTTTGTATGCTCGAATAGCTCATGTATCAACTAGGTCTGTCTGTATCTTCCATGTTAGGCGGGTTATTCTCAAGAGTAGTGGACTCCACTCCTCACTCACAAGATAAATGGCTGGTCACCGGGATGCCCTGTCCCATGCTTTATGCAAACTAAATCAAAATAATTGCAAACAAAACTCCCCCTGGGACTCTTGTTAGTTGGAGGCACTCGTTGTTTCGAGCAAGCCATGGATTGATGCTTGTTGGTGGAAGGGGGAGTATAAACTTCACCATTCTATTTGGGAACCGCCTATAATGTGTGTAGCATGGAAGATATCGCCATCTCTTGGTTGTTATTTTGACAATGAAAGTATACCGCTCAAAATATTATTCACCTCTATTTCAAAACCGAGTCCTGGAACCTCTACAAATCTCTGCTTACCTCCGTGAAGGGCCTATCTATTTACTTTTATGCTGAGTCATCATCCTCTTATTAAAAAGCACCAGTTCGAGAGCACCGTTGTCATTTGCATTCATTACTGTTAATTTATATTGAGTTTGACTTGACTGGATCTCTTTTACCATGAATTACAATGTCTAGTCAGTCCTTGGTCTTTAATGGTGCTCTGCATTTATGTTTTGCGGTCTCAGAAAGGGCTAGCGAGATACCACCTTGTCATATCATATTATGATTGTTTTGAGAAAGTGTTGTCATCCGAGATTTATTATTATTGCTCGCTAGTTGATTATGCTATTGATATGAGTGAACTTGAGACCTAAGCTTTATTGTGAATGTGGTTAGTTATAATATTTGCTGAAAACTTGAATGTTGGCTTTACATATTTACAACAACAAGAGCAAACCGAGTTTGTAAAAGTTTTTCTTTATCACTTTCAGTTTGTCAACTGAATTGCTTGAGGACAAGCAAAGGTTTAAGCTTGGGGGAGTTGATACGTCTCCGTCGTATCTACTTTTCCAAGCACTTTTGCCCTTGTTTTGGACTCTAACTTGCATGATTTGAATGGAACTAACCCGGACTGACGCTGTTTTCAGCAGAATTACCATGGTGTTATTTATGTGCAGAAACAAACATTCTCGGAATGACCTGAAACTTCACGGAGCAACTTTTTGGAAAATATAAAAAAATACCTACAAAAGATGAAGGCCAGGGGGGCCACCACCTGTCCACGAGGGTGGGGTGCGCGCCTGCCCCCCTAGGGCACGCCCATCTACCTCGTGGGCCCCTTCGTGCCTCTCCGACTCCAACTCCAACTCTATATATTGTGTTTCGGGGAGAAAAAATCAGAGAGAAGAATTTGTTGCGTTTTACGATACGGAGGCACCGCCAAGCCCTAAAACCTCTCGGGAGGGCTGATCTTGAGTTTGTTCGGGGCTCCAGAGAGGGGAATCCGTCGCCATCGTCATCATCAACCATCCTCCATCACCAATTTCATGATGCTCACCGCCGTGCTGAGTAATTCGATCGTAGGCTTGCTGGACGGTCATGGGTTGGATGGGATCTATCATGTAATCAAGTTAGTTTTGTTACGGTTTGATCCCTAGTATCCACTATGTTCTGAGATTGATGTTGCTATGACTTTGCTATGCTTAATTCTTGTCACTAGGGCCCAAGTGCCATGATTTCAGATCTGAACCTATTATGTTTTCATCAATATTTGAGTGTTCTTGATCCTATCTTGCATGTCTATAGTCACCTATTATGTGTTATGATCCGTTAACCCCGAAGTGACAATAATCAGGATACTTACCGGTGATGACCGTAGTTTGAGGAGTTCATGTATTCACTATGTGTTAATGCTTTGGTCCGGTACTCTATTAAAAGGAGGCCTTAATATACCTTAGTTTCCGTAAGGACCCCACTGCCACGGGAGGGTAGGACAAAAGATGTCATGCAAGTTCTTTTCCATAAGCACGTATGACTATGTTCAGAATACATGCCTACATTATATTAATGAGCTGGAGCTAGTTCTGTGTCACCCTAGGTTATGACTGTTACATGATGAACCGCATCCGGCATAATTCTTCATCACCGATCCATTGCCTACGAGCTTTCCATATATTGTTCTTCGCTTATTTACTTTCCCGTTGCTATTACTATCATCACTACAAAATACCAAAAACATTACTTTTACTAATGTTACCTTTTGCTACCGTTACCACTACTATCATATTACTTTGCTACTAAATACTTTGCTGTAGATACTAAGTTTCCAGGTGTGGTTAAATTGACAACTCAGCTACTAATACTTGAGAGTATTCTTTGGCTCCCCTTGTGTCGAATCAATAAATTTGGGTTGAATAATTTACCCTCGAAAACTGTTGCGATCCCCTATACTTGTGGGTTATCAAATATGTAGGAACCAATATGAGCATCCAGTTTCCTCTATTGGTTATTGACCGGAGATGAGTCTCGGTCATGTCTACATAGTTCTCGAACCCGTAGGGTCCGCATGCTTAACGTTCGATGATGATCGGTATTATGAGTTTATGTGTTTTGATGTACCGTAGGTAGTTAGGAGTCCCGGATGTGATCACAGACATGACGAGGAGTCTCGAAATGGTCAAGACACAAATATCGATATATTGGAAGGCTATGTTTGGACTTCGGATGGTTCTGGATGAGTTCGGGCATTTACTAGAGTACCGGGGGGTTACCGGAACCCGCCAGGGAGTCAATGGGCCTTGTTGGGCCTTAGTGGGAGAGAGGAGGAGGCGACCAAGGTGGAGGGCACGCCCCCAAGCCCAATCCGAATTGGGTTGGGGGAGGCACGCCTTTCCTTCCCTCTCTCTCCCCCTTCCTTCCTCTCCTACTCCAACTAGAGAAGGGGGAATCCTACTCCCACCGGGAGTAGGACTCCCCCTTGGGTGCGCCATGAGAGGGCCGACCCTCCCCTCCGCCACTCCTATATATACGGGTATGTGGGCACCCCATAGACACACAAGTTGATTGTTTAGCCGTGTGGGGTGCCCCCCTCCATAGATTTCCACCTCGGTCGTATCATTGTAGAGCTTAGGCGAAGCCCTGCGTCGGTAACTTCATCATCACCGCCATCACACCGTTGTGCTGACAAAACTCTTCGTCGACCTCAGCTGGATCTATAGTTTGCGGGACGTCACCGAGCTGAACTTGTGTGGATCGCGGAGGTGTCGTACCTTCGGTGCTAGGATCGGTCGAATCGTGAAGACGTCCGACTACATCAACCGCGTTGTCATAACGCTTCCACTTACGGTCTACGAGGGTACGTGGAAAACACTCTCCCCTCTCGTTGCTATGTATCACCTAGATGAATCTTGCGTGTGCGTAGGATTTTTTTTGAAATTACTGTGTTCCCCAACATTTGCGACCAGAGTGATCGAGTGTGTTGGGTAATGTGATGCATCCCTGCAGGTAAGTTGATCTATTCGAATAGATGTGTCCACGGTAACGGGACGACATGGAGTTGTATACCAATCTATACAACTAGAATTGGATACTGGAGATGATAATTGGATATGATTGCTCCGGGATTGCTTTCTCGCAGGGAGTCGAAAAAGGATCCCTGGGCGTTACTACTACAACATGCTTGCTACTTATAATATGCTAATCTGCACTCTTCTAATGTTGCAAGATGATTCAAGATGCTAGTCTTCGATAGGCTAGGCTTTCCCTATATTCTTGCATTCTGCAGTTCAGTCGAAACATATAGCTCCATTCCTTTTGATACTGATGCATACTTAGTATAGATCTGATGTAAGTCTTGAGAGTACTTTGGATGAGTACTCACGATTGCTTTGCTACGTCTTTTCCCCTCTACCTGATTGCTGCAATCAGAGTGAAGGAAATATGCCCTAGAGGCAATAATAGAGTTGTTATTTATATTTCCTTATATCATGATACATGTTTATTATTCATGCCAGAATTGTATTAACCGGAAACGTAGTACATATGTGAATACATAGACAAACAGGGTGTCACTAGTATGACTCTACTTGACTAGCTCGTTGAATCAAAGATTGTTAAGTTTCCTAGCCATGGACATGCGTTGTCATTTGATTAACGGGATCACATCATTAGAGAATGATGTGATTGACTTGACCCATTCTGTTAGCTTAGCATTTGATCATTTAGTATATTGCTATTGCTTTTTTCATGACTTATACATGTTCCTATGACTATGAGATTATGCAACTCCTGAATACCGGAGGAACACTTTGTGTGCTACCAAACGTCACAATGTAACTGGGTGATTATAAAGGTTCTCTACAGGTGTCTCCGATGGTATTTGTTGAGTTGGCATACATCGAGATTAGGATTTTTCACTCCGATAGTCGGAGAGGTATCTCTGGGCCCTCTCGGTAATGCACATCAATATAAGCCTTGCAAGCAATGTGACTAATGAGTTAGTTGTGGGATGATGCATTAAGAAACGAGAAAAGAGACTTGCCGGTAACGAGATTGAACTAGGTATTGAGATACCAACGATCGAATCTCGGGCAAGTAACATACTGATGACAAAGGGAACAACGTATATCATTATGTGGTTTGACCAATAAAGACCTTCGTAGAATATGTGGGAGCCAATATGAACATCCAGGTTCCGCTATTGGTTATCGACCAGAGACATGTCTTGGTCATGTCTACATAGTTCTTGAACCCGTAGGGTCCACACGCTTAACGTTCGGTGACGATCGGTATTATGAGTTTATGTGTTTTGATATGCCGAAGGTAGTTCGGAGTCCCAGATGTGATCACGGACATGATGAGGAGTCTCGAAATGGTCGAGACATAAAGATCAATATATTGGATGACTATGTTTGGACATCGGAAAGGTTTCTAGAGAGTTCGGGCATATACCGGAGTACCGGGGGGGTTACCGGAACCCCCGGAGAGTCAATGGGCCTTAATGGGACATAGTGGAAAGGAGGAGGAGGCGGACAAGGTAGGGGCGCCCCTCAAGCCCAATCCGAATTGGGAGGGGGGCTGGCCCCCTTTCCTTCTCTCCCTCTCCCCCTTCCTTCCCTCTCCTACTCCAACTAGGGAAGTGGGAATCCTACTCCCACCGGGAGTAGGACTCCCCCCTTGGGCGCGCCTAGGAGGCTGGCCCTCCCCGCCTCCTCCACTCCTTTATATATGTGGGAGGGGGGCACCCCATAGACACACAAGTTGATCATTGATCCCTTAACCGTGTGCGGTGACCCCTCCACCATAATCCACCTCGGTCATATCGTCGTAGTGCTTAGGCGAAGCCTGCGCCGGTAGCTTCATCATCATGGTCATCACGCTGTCGTGCCGACGAAGCTCCCCCTCGACACTTAGCTAGATCGAGAGTTCGTGGGACGTCACCGAGCCGAATGTGTGCAGATCACGGAGGTGCCGTACTTTCGATACTAGGATCGGTCGGATCGTGAAGACATACGACTACATCAATCGCGTTGTCATAACGCTTCCGCTTATGGTCTACGATTGTACATGGACAACACTCTTCCCCTCTCGTTGCTATGCATCACCATGATAGATCTTGCATGTGCGTAGGAATTTTTTTGAAATTACTGTGTTCCCCAACAGCGGCATCCGAGCCAGGTCTATGCGTAGATGTTATATGCACGAGTAGATCACAAAGGAGTTGTGGGCGTGGGTATATACATATTGCTTTGCCATCACTAGTTGATTCTTGATTCAGTGGTATTGTTGGATGAAGCGCCCCAGACCAACATTACGCGTACGCTTACGCAAGACTGGTTCTACCAACATGCTTCGCACACAGGTGGCTAGTGGGTGTCAGTTTCTCCAACTTTAGTTGAATTGGATTCAATGAACAAGGTTCTTTCTGAAGATCAAAAAGCAATCACTATACCGCGTTGTGGTTTTTGATGCATAGGTAAGAACGGTTCTTGCTCAGCCCGTAGCAGCCACGTAAAACTTGCAACAACAAAGTAGAGGACGTCTAACTTGTTTTTGGGGGGCATGTTGTGATGTGATATGGTCAAGACATGATGCTAAATTTTATTGTATGAGATGATCATGTTTTGTAACACAGGTATCGGCAACTAGCAGCCATATGGTTGTCGCTTTATTGTATGAAATGCAATCGCCATGTAATTGCTTTAGTTTATCACTAAGCGGTAGCGATAGTCGTAGAAACAATAGTTGGAAAGACGACAACGATGCTTCGATGGAGATCAAGGTGTCAAGCCGGTGACAATGGTGATCATGATGGTGCTTTGGAGATGGAGATTAAAGGCACAAGATGATGATGGCCATATCATATCACTTTTATTCATTACATGTGATGTTTATCCTTTATACATCTTATTTTGCTTAGTTCGACGGTAGCATTATAAGATGATCTCTCACTAAATTTCAAGGTATAAGTGTTCTCCCTGAGTATCCACCGTTGCTACAGTTCGTCGTGCTGAGACACCACGTGATGATCGGGTGTGATAAGCTCTACGTTCACATACGACGGGTGCAAGCCAGTTTTGCACAAGCAGAATGCTCGGGTTAAACTTGACGAGCCTGGCATATGCTGATATGGCCTCAAAACACTGAGACCAAAAGGCCGAGCATGAATCATATAGTAGATATGATCAACATAGTGATGTTCACCATTGAAAACTACTCCATCTCACGTGATGATCAGACAAGGTTTAGTTGATATGGATCACGTGATCACTTAGAAGATTAGAGAGATATCTATCTAAGTGGGAGTTCTTAAGTAATTTGATTAATTGAACTTCAATTTATCACGAACTTAGTACATGATAGTATTTTTCATGTCTATGTTGTTGTAGATAGATGGCCCGTGATGTTGTTCCGTTGAATTTTAACGCGTTCCTAGAGAAAGCTAGGTTTAAAGATGATGGTAGCAACTACACGGACTGGGTCCGTAACTTGAGAATTATCCTCACTGCTGCACAGAAGAATTACGTCCTGGAAGCACCGCTAGGTGACAAACCCGCTGCAGGAGCAATGCCAGATGTTGTGAACACCTGGCAGAGCAAAGCTGATGACTACTCGATAGTTCAGTGTGGCATGCTTTACGGCTTAGAACCGGGACTTCAACGACGTTTTGAACGTCATGGAGCATATGAGATGTTCCAGGAGTTGAAGTTAATATTTCAAGAAAATGCCTGGATTGAGAGATATGAAGTCTCCAATAAGTTCTACAGCTGCAAAATGGAGGAGAATAGTTCTGTTAGTGAACATATACTCATAATGTCTGGGTATCACAACCACTTGACTCAGCTGGAAGTTAATCTTCCTGATGATAGTGTCATTGACAGAGTTCTTCAATCACTGCCACCAAGCTACAAGAGCTTCGTGATGAACTATAATATGAAAGGGATAGATAAGACAATTCCCGAGCTCTTATCAATGCTAAAGGCTACGGAGGTAGAAATCAAGAAGCAGCATCAAGTGTTGATGGTCAACAAGACCACCAGTTTCAAGAAAAAGGGTAAAGGGAAGAAGGGGAACTTCAAAAAGAACAGTCAGTCAGTTGCTGCTCAAGTGAAGAAACCCAAGTCTGGACTTAAGCCTGAGACTGAGTGCTTCTACTGCAAAGGGACTGGTCACTGGAAGCGGAACTGCCCCAAGTATTTGGCGGAGAAGAAGGATGGCAAAGTGAAAGGTATATTTGATATACATGTTATTGATGTGTACCTTACTAATGCTCACAGTCGCGCTTGGGTATTTGATATTGGTTCTGTTGCTAATATTTGCAACTCGAAAAAGGGGATACTAATTAAGCGAAGATTGGCTAAGGCCGAGGTGACGATGCGCGTGGGAAATGCTTCCAAAGTCGATGTGATCGCCGTCGGCACGCTACCTCTACATCTACCTTCGGGATTAGTTTTAGACCTAAATAATTGTTATTTAGTGCCAGCGTTGAGCATGAACATTATATCTGGGTCTTGTTTGATGCGAGATGGTTATTCATTCAAATCAGAGAATAATGGTTGTTCTATTTATATGAGTAATATCTTTTATGGTCATGCACCCTTGATGAGTGGTCTATTTTTACTAAATCTTGATAGTAGTGATACACATGTTCATAGTATTGAAGCCAAAAGATGTAGAGTTGATAATGACAGTGCAACTTATTTGTGGCATTGCCGTTTGGGTCATATTGGTGTAAAGCGCATGAAGAAACTCCATTCTGATGGACTTCTGGAATCACTTGATTATGAATCACTTGGTACTTGCGAACCATGCTTCATGGGCAAGATGACTAAAACTCCATTCTCCGGAACAATGGAGAAAGCAACAGAGTTATTGGAAATCATACATACTGATGTATGTGGTCCAATGAACATTGAGGCTCGCGACGGATATCGTTATTTTCTCACCTTCACAGATGATTTGAGCAGATATGGGTATATCTACTTAATGAAACATAAGTCTAAAACATTTGAAAAGTTCAAAGAATTTCAAAGTGAAGTGGAAAATCATCGTAACAAGAAAATAAAGTTTCTACAATCTGATCCTGGAGGAGAATATTTGAGTTATGAGTTTGGTCTTCATTTGAAACAATGTGGAATAGTTTCCCAACTCACGCCACCCAGAACACCATAGTGTAGTGGTGTGTATGAACGTCATAATCGTACTTTACTAGATATGGTGCGATCTATGATGTCTCTTACTGATTTACCGCTATCATTTTGGGGTTATGCTTTAGAGAAGGCTACATTCATGTTAAATAGGGCACCATCGAAATCCGTTGAGACAACACCTTATGAACTATGGTTTGGCAAGAAACCCAAGTTGTCGTTTCTTAAAGTTTGGGGATGTGATGCTTATGTGAAGAAGCTTCAACCTGATAAGCTTGAACCCAAATCAGAGAAATGTGTCTTCGTAAGATACCCAAAGGAGACTGTTGGGTACACCTTCTATCACAGATCAGAAGGCAAGATATTCGTTGCTAAGAATGGATCCTTTCTAGAGGAGTTTCTCTCAAAAGAAGTGAGTGGAAGGAAAATAGAACTTGATGAGGTAATTGTACCTGCTCCCTTATTGAAAAGTAGTTCATCACTGAAATCAGTTCTAGTGATTCCTACACCAGTAAGTGAGGAAGCTAATGATAATGATCATGAAACTTCTGATCAAGTTACTACTAAACCTCATAGGTCAATCAGAGTAAGAGCGCACCAGAGTGGTACGGTAATCCTGTTTTGGAGGTCATGTTACTTGACCATGACGAACCTACGAACTATGAGGAAGCAATGATGAGCCCAGATTCTAGAAAATGGTTTGAGGCCATGAAATCTGAGATGGGATCCATGTATGAGAACAAAGTGTGGACTTTGGTTGACTTTCCCGATGATCGACAGGCCATAGAGAATAAATGGATCTTCAAGAAGAAGACTGATGCTGACGGTAATGTTACTGTCTACAAAGCTCGACTTGTTGCAAATGGTTTTCGACAAGTTCAAGGAGTTGACTACGATAAGACTTTCTCACCCGTAGCGATGCTTAAGTCTGTCTGAATCATGTTAGAAATTGCCGCATTTTATGATTATGAAATTTGGTAAATGGATGTCAAAATCATATTCTTTAATGGATATCTTAAAGAAGAGTTGTATATGATGCAACTAGAAGGTTTTGTCGATCCAAAAGGTGCTAACAAAGTGTGCAAGCTCCAGCGATCCATTTATGGACTGGCGCAAGCCTCTCGGAGTTGGAATATACGCTTTGATAGTGTGATCAAAGCATATGGTTTTATATAGACTTTTGGAGAAGCTTGTATTTACAAGAAAGTGAGTGGGAGCTCTGTAGCATTTCTGATATTATATGTAGATGACATATTGTTGATCGGAAATGATACTGAATTTCTTAATAGCATAAAAGGATACTTGAATAAGAATTTTTCAATGAAAGACCTCGGTGAAGCTGCTTATATATTAGGCATCAAGATCTATAGAGATAGATCAAGACGCTTAATTGGACTTTCACAAAGCACATACCTTGAGAAAGTTATGAAGAAGTTCAAAATGGATCAGGCAAAGATAGGGTTATTGCCTGTGTTGCAAGGTGTGAAGTTGAGTCAGACTCAATGCCCGACCACTACAGAAGATAGAGAGAAAATGAAAGTCATTCCCTATGCTTCAGCCATAGGATCCATCATGTATGCAATGTTGTGTACCAGACCTGATGTGTGCCTTGCTATTAGTTTAGCAGGGAGATACCAAAGTAATCCAGGAGTGGATCACTGGACAGCGGTCAAAAACATCTTGAAATACCTGAAAAGGACTAAGGATATGTTTCTCGTATCTGGAGGTGACAAAGAGCTCGTTGTAAATGGTTACGTCGATGCAAGCTTTAACACTGATCCGAATGACCCTAAGTCACAAACCGGATACATGTTTTTATTAAATGGTAGAACTGTCAGTTGGTGCAGTTCCAAGCAGAGCGTCGTGGCGGGATCTACGTGTGAAGCAGGGTACATAGCTGCTTCGAAGGCATCAAATGAAGGAGTTCATATCCGATCTAGGTGTCATACCTAGTGCATCGAGTCCAATGAAAATCTTTTGTGACGATACTGGTGCAATTGCCTTGGCAAAGGAATCCAGATTTCACAAGAGAACCAAGCACATCAAGAGATGCTTCAATTCAATCCGCGATCAAGTCAAGGAGGGAGACACAAAGATTTGCAAGATACATACGGATCTGAATGTTGCAGACCCGTTGACTAAGCCTCTCTCATGAGCAAAACATGATCAGCACCAAGACTCCATGGGTGTTAGAATAATTACTGTGTAATCTATATTATTGACTCTAGTGCAAGTGGGAGACTGGAGGAAATATGCCCTAGAGGCAATAATAGAGTTGTTATTTATATTTCCTTATATCATGATAAATGTTTATTATTCATGCTAGAACTGTATTAACCGGAAACTTAGTACATGTGTGAATACATAGACAAACAAAGTGTCACTAGTATGCCTCTACTTGACTAGCTCGTTGAATCAGAGATGGTTAAGTTTCCTAGCCATGGACATGAGTTTATGCAACTCCCGAATATCGGAGGAACACTTTGAGTGCTACCAAACGACACAACGTAACTGGGTGATTATTGCTACCTCTTGAGCAATGCGTTGGTTTTCAACGAAGAGGAAGGGATGATGCAGCAAAGTAGCGTAAGTATCTACCTCAGTTTTTGAGAACCAAGGTATCAATCCAGTAGGAGGCTACGCACAAGTCCCTTGCACCTGCACAAAACAAATAAAACCTCGCAACCAACACGATAAGGGGTTGTCAATCCCTACACGGCCACTTACGAGAGTGAGATCTGATAGATATGATAAGATAATATTTTTGGTATTTTTATGATAAAGATGCAAAGTAAAATAAAAGCAAAGTAAAAAAGCAAAGGAAATAAATGAGTATTGGAAGATTAATATGATGAAGATAGACCCGGGGCCCATAGGTTTCACTAGTGGCTTCTCTCAAGAGCATAGGTATTTTACGGTGGGTGAACAAATTACTGTTGAGCAATTGACAGAATTGAGCATAGTTATGAGAATATCTAGGTATGATCATGTATATAGGCATCACGTGCAGGACAAGTAGACTGACTCCTGCCTGCATCTACTACTATTACTCCACTCATCGACCGCTATCCAGCATGCATCTAGAGTATTAAGTTAATGAAAACAGAGTAACACCTTAAGCAAGATGACATGATGTAGAGGGATAAACTCATGCAATATGATGAAAACCCCATCTTGTTATCCTCGATGGCAACAATATAATATGTGCCTTGCTGCCCCTACTGTCACTAGGAAAGGACACCACAAGATTGAACCCAAAGCTAAGCACTTCTCCCATTGCAAGAAAGATCAATCTAGTAGGCCAAACCAAACTGATAATTCGAAGAGACTTACAAAGATAACCAATCATACAAAAAAGAATTTAGAGAAGATTCAAATATTGTTCATAGATAGACTTGATCATAAACCCACAATTCATCGGTCTCAACAAACACACCGCAAAAACAAGATTACATCGAATAGATTTCCACAAGAGAGGGGGAGAACATTGTATTGAGATCCAAAAAGAGAGAGGAAGCCATCTAGCTAATAACTATGGACCCAAGGTCTGAGGTAAACTACTCACACTTCATCGGAGGGGCTATGGTGTTGATGTAGAAGCCCTCCGTGATAGATGCCCCCTCCGGCGGAGCTCCGGAACAGGCCCCAAGATGGGATCTCGTGGATACATAAAGTTGCGATAGTGGAATTAGGGTTATGGCTCCGTATCTGATCGTTTGGGGTACGTAGGTATATATAGGAGGAAGGAGTACGTCGGTGGAGCAACAGGGGGCCCACGAGGGTGGAGGGCGTGCCTGGGGGGGTAGGCGCCCCCCTACCTCGTGGCCTCCACCTTTGTTTCTGGATGTCGGGTCCAAGTCTCCTGGATCGTGTTCGGTGAGAAAATCACGTTCCCGAAGGTTTCATTCTGTTTGGACTCCGTTTGATATTCCTTTTCTTCAAAACCCTAAAATAGGCAAAAAAACAGCAATTCTGGGATGGGCCTCCGGTTAATAGGTTAGTCCCAAAAATAATATAAAAGTGGATAATAAATTCCAATAATGTCCAAAATAGTAGATAATGTAGCATGGAGCAATCAAAATTTATAGATACGTTGGAGACGTATCAAGCATCCCCAAGCTTAATTCCTGCTCGTCCACGAGTAGGTAAATGATAAAAACAGATTTTTTGATGCGGAGTGGTACTTGGCATAATTTTAATGTAATTCTTCTTAATTGTGGTATTAATATTCAGATCCAAAAGATTCAAGATAAAAGTTTAATATTGACATAAAAATAATAATACTTCAAGCATACTAACAAAGCAATCATGTAGTCTGGCTATGCTCTATCTTCATCACACAAGGTATTTAAATCATGCACAACCCTGATGACAAGCCAAGCAATTGTTTCATACTTTTGACATTCTCAAACTTTTTCAATCTTCACGCAATACATGAGTGTGAGCCATGGATATAGCACTATAAGTGGAATAGAATGGTGGTTGTGGAGAAGACAAAAAGGGAGAAGATAGTCTCACATCAACTAGGCGTATCAACGGGCTATGGAGATGCCCATCAATAGATATCAATGTGAGTGAGTAGGGATTGCCATGCAACGGATGCACTAGAGCTATAAGTATATGAAAGATCATCAAAAGAAACTAAGTGGGTGTGCATCCAACTTGCTTGCTCATGAAGACCTAGGGCATTTTGAGGAAGCCCATAATTGGAATATACAAGCCAAGTTCGATAATGAAAAATTCCCACTAGTATATGAAAGTGATAACATAGGAGACTCTCTATCATGAATATCATGGTGCTACTTTGAAGCACACGTGTGGTAAAAGGATAGTAACATTGTCCCTTCTCTCTTTTTCTCTCTTTTTTTGTTTAGGCCTTTTCTTTTTTTATGGCCTCTTTTCTTTCTTCTCTTTTTTTTCGTCCGGAGTCTCATCCCGACTTGTGGGGGATTCATAGTCTCCATCATCCTTTCCTCACTAGGACAATGCTCTAATAATGATGATCATCACACTTTTATTTTCATACAACTCAACAATTACAACTCGATACTTAGAACAAAATGTGTCTCTATATGAATGCCTCCGGCGGTGTACCGGGATATGCAATGAATCAAGAGTGACATGTATGAAAGAATTATGAATGGTGTCTTTGCCACAAATACGATGTCAACTACATGATCATGCTAAGCAATATGACAATGATGGAGTGTGTCATAATAAACGGAACGGTGGAAAGTTGCATGGCAATATATCTCGGAATGGCTATGGAAATGCCACAATAGGTAGGTATGGTGGCTGTTTTGAGGAAGGTATATGGTGGGTGTATGATACCGGCGAAAGGTGCGCGGTATTAGAGAGGCTAGTAATGGTGGAAGGAAGAAAAGTGTGTATAATCCATGGACTCAACATTAGTCATAAAGAACTCATATACTTATTGCAAAAATCTACAAGTTATCAAAGAAAAGTATTACGCGCATGCTCCTAGGGGGATAGATTGGTAGGAAAAGACCATCGCTCGTCCCCGACCGCCACTCACAAGGAAGACAATCAAAAAATAAATCATGCTCCGACTTCATCACATAACGGTTCACCATACGTGCATGCTACGGGAATCACAAACCTTAACACAACTATTTCACAAATTCACAACTACTCAACTAGCATAACTTTAATATCACCATCTCCATATCTCAAAACAATTATCAAGCATCAAACTTCTCATAGCATTCAACACACTCATAAGAAAGTTTTTACTATTCTTAAATACCAAGCATATTAGGATTATTTAAGCAAATTACCATGCTATTTAAGACTCTCAAAATAATCTAAGTGAAGCATGATAGATCAATACTTTCTATAAAACAAATCCACCACCGTGCTCTAAAAGATATAAGTGAAGTACTAGAGCAAAACTATATAACTCAAATGATATAAGGGAAGCACATACAGTATTCTAACAAATTCCAAATCATGTATGGCTCTCTCAAAAGGTGTGTACAGCAAGGATGATTGTGGTAAACTAACAAATAAAATACTCAAATCATACAAGATGCTCCAAGCAAAACACATATCATGTGGTGAATAAAAATATAGCTCCAAGTAAAGTTACCGATAGAAGTATACGAAAAGAGGGGATGCCTTCCGGGGCATCCCCAAGCTTTGTCTTTTAGGTGTCCTTAGATTATCTTGGGGGTTCCATGGGCATCCCCAAGATTCGGCTCTTGCCACTCCTTGTTCCATAATCCATCAAATCTTTACCCAAAACTTGAAAACTTCACGACACAAAACTTAAAGTAGAAAGTCTCATGAGCTCCGTTAGCGAAAGAAAGCAAAAGACCACTTCAAGATACTGTAATGAACTCATTATTTATTTATATTGGTGTTAAACCTAATGTATTCCGACTTCTCTATGGTTTATAAACTATTTTACTAGCCATAGATTCAACAAAATAAGCAAACAACACACGAAAAACAGAATCTGTCAAAAACAGAACATTCTGTAGTAATCTGTAGCTAGCGCAAGATATGGAACCCCAAAAATTATAAAATAAATTGCTGGACGTGAGTAATTTATCTATTAATCATCTCCAAAAAGAATTAACTAAATATCACTTTCCAAATAAAAATTTCAGCATTTCTCGTGAGCACTAAAGTTTCTGTTTTTTACAGCAAGATATCAAGACTTTCCCCAAGTCTTCCCAACGGTTCTACTTGGCACAAACACTAATTAAACACAAAAAACATAACCTAAAAAGAGGCTAGATAAATTATTTATTACTAAACAGGAGAAAAAAGCAAGGAATAAAAATAAAATTGGGTTTCCTGCCAACAAGCGCTATCGTTTAACGCCCCTAGCTAGGCATAAAAAGCAAGGATAGATCTAGGTATTGCCATCTTTGGTAGGCAATCCGTAAGTGGCTCTCATAATAGATTCATAAGGTAATTTAATTTTCTTTCTAGGAAAGTGTTCCATACCTTTCCTTAACGAAGATTTGAATCTAATATTTCCTTCCTTCATATCAATAATTGCACCAATCGTTCTAAGGAAAGGTCTACCAAGAATAATAGGACATGAAGGATTGAAATCTTTGTCAACAACAATAAAATCTACAGGTACATTTTTCCTATTTGCAACAATAATAACATCATTAATTCTTCCCATAGGTTTCTTAATAGTGGAATCCGCAAGGTGCAAGTTTAGAGAGCAATCATCAAAATCACGGAAACCTAACAAATCACACAAAGTCTTTGGAATCGTGGAAACACTAGCACCCAAATCACATAAAAGCATAGAACTCATGCTCTTTAATCTTAATTTTAATATTTGGTTCCCACTCATCATAAAGTTTTCTAGGGATAGAAACTTCCAATTCAAGTTTTTCTTCATAAGATTGCATCAAGGCATCAACGATATGTTTAGTGAACGCTTTATTTTGACTATAAACGCGAGGAGAATTTAGCACAGATTGCAACAAGGAAACACAATCAATCAAAGAGCAATTTTCATAATTAAATTCCTTAAAATCCAAAATAGTGGGTTTAGCAACATCTAGGGTTTTAATTTCTTCGATCCCACTTTTATCAATTTTAGCATCAAGATCTAAAAACTCCAAATTCTTGGAATGCTTTCTAGGTAAAGGTGGATCATATTCAGTCCCATCATTATTAAGATTCATATTGCAAAACAAAGATTTAATAGGGGACACATCAATAACTTTTAGATCTTCATCTTTATTTTCATAGGAACTAGAAGAACATGCTCTTATAAAGGCATCTTTCTTAGCACGCATCCTAGCGGTTCTTTCTTTGCACTCATAAATGGAAATTCTCATGGCTTTGAGAGATTCATTGATATCATGCTTAGGTGGAATAGATCTAAGTTACAAAGAATCAACATCAAGAGAAATTCTATCAACGTTCCTAACCAACTAATCAATCTTAAGCAATTTTTCTTCAATCAAAGCATTGAAATTCTTTTGCGAAGTAATAAATTCTTTAATATTAGATTCAAAATCAGAGGGCATCTTATTATAATTTTGATAAGAATTGTTGTAGGAATTACCATAATTATTAGAGGGATTACTGGGATAAGGCCTAGGATTAAAATTTCCTCTATACGCGTTGTTACCAAAATTGTTCCTACCAACAAAATTCACATCCATAGATTCATTATTATTCTCAATCAAAGTAGACAAGGGCATATCATTAGGATCAGAAGAAACACTTTTACTAGCAAATAATTGTCACGACCGGTTTTCCAATAAAAATATTTATTGAGAAACCAGTCTTTTGAGTCCAGTATGAGAGAAATCCTCCTCACCGGTAGACAATTTCTTGATATAATAAGCCAGTAGCATAAAATATATTACAGTGTCGAACTGTGGTTGCTCAACCAAATTATTACAAGCACGCCAATAATTATACATAATGGCGGACATGACACAGTGGTGTGGAGACATACTACTGACTCGAGGATAGGGCGGTGGTGGAAAGACACAACGGGGAGAGAAATACAAGACTCTAAATCTATCATCTCATCGAGCGTCGAGGTGAGGCTCGATGAATTTATTTGGTAGCGGAAGCGGATAAAAAAACAGTGACCAGATCCAGGGTCGCACGAGACTGACTGGGACTCCTCTAAGTGTCGGACTCGCTATCAAACTCTTCATCCATGAGATCGCCTTCGTCAGCATCTGGCCAAATCAACAAGCCAGTGAGTACTTTGAAAGTACTCGCAAGACAATTCGGACGTAAGATATAACAAATGCATGCATGGATGCGTCATGAATAAATTCACCAATGTACATTCAAAATTATCATAACAAGGTAAGTAAAAGGGAAACGGCGGTAGTCCGCCTGAAATCCCAACAGAACATAAATAATTACCGATCGGGTGTCTGAAGCGACGCCTCGAAAGGTGAACAAATAAATATAAGGAAAAAGATGCCACAGTCGGGCGTCTTAGCGACACCACATAAAGGGCTTAAAAAGAAATACCTCAGTCGGACGTCGGGGCGACGTCACAGAAAGGGCTTTAAAAGAAATGCCACAGTCAGACGTCGGGGCGACATCACAGAAAGGGCTTTAAAAGAAATGCCACAGTCGGACGTCGGGGCGACATCACAGAAAGGGCTTTAAAAGAAATGCCACAGTCGGATGTCGGGGCGACATCACAGAAAGGGCATTAAAAGAAATGCCACTGTCGGACGTCGGGGCGACATCACAGAAAGGGCTTTAAAAGGAATGCCACAGTCGGACGTCGGGGCGACATCACAGAAAGGGCTTTGATTCATAAGTAAATAATACTCATAATAAACATTTAATTCATGAGAATAAATGGGTTAGTCCATCCACAGGAATATTCATTTAACCGGAATTAGCACTCATGCGAATCACCGGAGTCTCTGCCATCAAAATTGTCATTGTTAGGACAAGATAATACGAATTTGGACATGGAATAGATGATTTGGAGGGGATATATGACTCTGCAGAGTTTGTACAAAATTATTCCCACAGCCAACGGATTTCCGTAGTCACGAAAGACTAGTTCCGTTTACGGTATTTCGGAAGAAAACACAGCTAACCAGTACACACCCATCCTACCTCTCGATGCTAGGAATCACCCTAGACATCGTCCAAGAAAAACTTTTGAGACGGGGAGATCACAATCTCGAATAGCATGGGATCAAATTTATATACGCGCGCTCTAAGGGGTGCCCCCCTCTCGGTCCCAACCGGAAATACCCATGCCCCCTGACCGGATGACTGGCTTTAATCCAGGGCCATGGAACCATAATCACGGCCTCTCCTTTTGGTGTGTACCAGAAAAGTGGTTTGCAACTTACTAAACCATATTCCTTGCGGAAAACATGTGGTAGTACAGGCAAGAAAATGAGGGGAACTGGACCGACACGGTTTGACACTGAAGTCACATAGTCCGGCATGAGACTGGCATGCTACAACACTGCCATCTCACCCATCCTCATGCCAACACATGGCCATTCATACTCACATCCATCCACTTATGGATCATCGAACTCACTTACCTCATTATCGCATAAAATAACGTTCATCGATATGCTTATCAACATGCCATGAAACTAACTAAATGCAAAACATGCCAAGACACTCATCATATCAAAAGTTCAAACATGCTTGCCTAGTTCAGAGTAGACGGAGCCTAGCTTGGTGAAGTTCGCGGCTCCGTCACCTCCTTCGGTATCTACGGTATAAAGAAAATATATGCGCTATCGTAAATACCAAGGAGTGCACAGAAAGTATACCAAATTTTTTTCAAATAAATATGATAAAAAACTAGACAAAATTTTAAAGAGAACAGAATAAGAATCAACCAAAAATACCTTTCTGTTTAAAAGTTATAAAGGTTTTTGTCCAGGGACTCATCTGTAATGAAACAGAAGTTTTCTAGGGGCTAGTTTATAAAAACAGAAAGCGCTTCAGTAGCGACTACGCCAGCCCAGAGGGAAAGCGCATTCGGCAGAAGACGTTTTCAGAAAACGCTTCACTCCGACAGGATAGAGAGGCTGACAGGCGGGTCCCGCCCGTCAGGTTCAAATATTCAAACGGGGCGGCAGAGTTTGCCGGTGCCCGAGAGCCGCGGTGGTCGCCGGCGGCGATCCATGGCGAGGCAGAGAGATCGGAGGGTACCTCCATGTTCAGGGCACCCTTCCGCGTCGGTTGGTGGTGGTGGTGGCGGTCGGCGAGCACCACGTCGACGGCGAGCTTTGCTCCGGCGGATGGCGGTTCGGGTGGTTGCGGACTTTGTCGGAGAGAGCTGCAGTGATCAAATTGAGGAGGGGGTTAGGCTTCTGGTAGCTAGAGGGAGTAACTGACGGGGTTTGGGCGCCGGAGACGGCCTCACCGGAGCGAATCGAGGTGGAGGCCGAGGCGGATCGGGGCGGCCGGAGCTGGGGGAGGAGACCTCCTCGAGGTCCCCCTAGTGGCCTGGCGGGGCGTTGGTGAGGTGTGGGGATGAGGCGTGCACGAGGGTGAGCTCGGGGGCCCTTTTTATAGGCGGTCCGAGGCGGTGGCCGTGAACGGGGATTTCCGGCGATGGTTACGGTGGCGCAGTGCTCGGTCGGGGGTGATTAGGGAGTCGAGCGCCGTCGTGGGAGTTTACTGGGTCCGTTTAGACGCTAACCGGACTTGGATTAGAAGCTTAGGGCAGGCTTTGGTCGGAACGGGACAGCGCGGGTCCGTTGGCGGCAGAGAGCGCGTCTAGTGCTGTCGGGCCACGGCGACGGTGCAGCGGGGGTGCGCTGGCGTGCATGAGGCCACGCGGAGAGCCAGGGAGCGATGGGCGGTGTGGAACGGCGTTGAGCCGCCGTTCTTGTCCCCTGTCAGCTGCCACGGGAGGTCCCGACGCTGCAGAAGACTCCGGCGAGGGCGGGCCAGCGTGCCACCGACGCCAGGAAGATGCCAAGTGAGCGTGTGGTGCTCCAGACAGTAGGAAGAGGTGGAGAGGAACGTGCCAAATGCACTATGAACGCGTGAGTGAAGCTGACGAACGAAAAATGACACTGAAGACTGAATTTTTCTGAATTTTGAACAGTAACAGTGCCCGCAAGGTGTTCGACAGAATGAAATTGGCATCTAGGGATTTTTCCTTGAGCTGAAACTTGGTGGAGTGGCTTCTCATTGCTCAAGTAGGCTGCATGATTTTTGGTGGAATTTTTGGAGCAGTGTAGATATGAATTTCATCAAATTTGGCAAATCTGGTCCAAACTTGCAGACACTAAATTTTGAAAATTTTGAAAAGAGGAGGAGTGGATAAAGATGGTTCTGGGTTGTGGGTACAAAGGACTACCCAGGAGAGTTGGTTTGAGGTCAAAACTCAAATGCAATATGGTACTTGCTTTGAAAATCCCTCAGGCTCCAAATAATTATCAGATTTGTTTTGAGAGGAAAAATAATTAGAATAAAATCCAAAACTTGTTTGGATTAGTTGGGACAGAGGACTTAGGTGTGTAGGGGAGGTTTTGGAGGGGTTTTACCACATGGGAACAATGCAAAGCCAAGGGTGGTTCCAAGATATGAAAATCCCCAAATTTCATAGAGCTTCACTTTAACATAAAACAAATTAAAACTCCCAAAAATATATTTGAGAGAGAACCAACAGAGAAGAAGCTTCAAAAGATCAAACACCAAGGTTTGAAAAAATAAAATCCTTGCCAAAGCAAAGGAAGTTTTTAAGTGGAAGGTTTTTTTTAAAAAAAAAATTTTAATAGCCTCTCCTCAAAAACCACAAAGTTTTTGATAAAAACCAAATAAAAATTTTAGAGTGTCACAACACCTACCCCCTTAGGAAAAATCTCGTCCCCGAGATTTCAGCTGATCCTTAAATAGGTGTGGATGCTCAGTCCGAAGAAAATCCTCGCTTTCCCAAGTTGCTTCACTGTCGGTGTGATTGCTCCACTGGACTTTGAAAAACTTGATGGTCTTCTGTCGGGTCCTCCTTTCAGATTCCTCTAATATTCTTACGGGACGTTCTCGATAAGTGAGGTCTGGCTGCACGTCAATGTTCTGATGGGATACTTGTTTCTCTGGGTTGCTTACGCACTTCCTTAATTGAGAAACATGGAACACGTCGTGAATGTCGGACAAGTCTTCGGGTAAGTCTAGCTGGTAGGCTACAGTGCCTCTTCGTGCCACTATGCAGAATGGTCCAATGAATCTTGGTGGTAACTTTCCTTTAATCTTGAATCGTTGCAATCCTCTCATAGGGGATACTCTCAGGTATACGAACTCACCGGGTTCGAAGCTGACCCTACGATGTTTCTGATCATAATAACTCTTCTGTCGACTTTGAGCGGTCTTAAGTCAGTCTCTGATTAGCTTGACCTTTTCCTCGGCTTCTCTAAGCATGTCTGGTCCGAAGATGCGGCTGTCTCCGGTCTCTGACCAATTTAACGGGGTACGACACCTTCGTCCGTATAAGGCCTCAAATGGTGCCATTTGTAGGCTGGCCTGGTAGCTATTGTTATACGCGAACTCGGCGTATGGCAGGCTTTCTTCCCAACTGGTTCCATATGTGAGGACACATGCTCTCAGCATGTCTTCTAAAATTTGGTTTACGCGTTCAGTTTGTCCATCAGTCTGTGGATGGTATGCGGTACTGAAGGCTAGTTGGGTTCCCAGAGCCTGTTGTAAATGCTCCCAAAATCTTGAGACGAACTGAGTGCCTCTGTCGGATATTATAGTCTTCGGGACACCGTGCAGACAAACTATGCGGGAAAGATAAATCCTGGCAAGCCTCTGAGTGGTGTAGGTTGTCTTCACTGGAATAAAGTGTGCCACTTTGGTCAACCTGTCAGTGATGACCCATATGGCATCATTCCCGTGTCGTGACCGAGGTAGTCCGACAATAAAATCCATCCCTATTTCATCCCATTTCCACTCAGGTATTTTGTTAGGTTGCAGTAGTCCGGCTGGTCTCTGATGTTCAGCTTTTATGCATTGACATGAGTCGCAACATGCAATGAAGGCGGCTATGTCCCTCTTCATACCGTGCCACCAAAATCTTTCCTGAATATCCTTATACATTTTGGTTCCTCCAGGGTGGATCGAATATGGAGTGGTGTGTGCTTCAGCTAAAATTTGCTGTTTAAGGTCTTCTATATTTGGCACGCATGGCCTTTCTCCGTACCATAATATTCCTTCATTATCTCTGACGAATTCCGAGGCCTTGCCCATATTCAACTTTCTTTTAATTCCTTCAATGCTGGGGTGACCGGGCTGAGCTTCTTTAATTTTCTCCACAAGGTTGGGTTGTATTTCCAAGTTTGATATGGTGCCTTCTGCTACCATTATCAAGTTGAGCTTGGCAAATTCTTGATGGAATTCGGGCCTCAAGCTGTGCAGATAGTTTCCGTCGGAGCTGGGGTTCCGACTCAGGGCATCGGCCACCACATTTGCTTTCCCTGGATGGTAATGGATACCAACATCATAATCCTTTACCAATTCCAACCAGCGTCGTTGCCGTAAATTTAGTTCTGGCTGCGTGAAAATATATTTGAGACTTTTGTGGTCCGTATATATTTCACATCGATTCCCAAGTAAGAAATGCCTCCATTCCTTGAGTGCATGAATAACTGCTGCCATTTCTAAGTCATGAGTGGGATAATTTTCCTCATGCTTGCGAAGTTGCCTTGAAGCGTAGGCGACAACCTTGCCTTCTTGCATCAACACGCATCCGAGACCTTTTCTGGACGCGTCACAATATACTTCAAAATTCTTGTGTATGTCGGGTACAATTAATACTGGCGCTGTTGTTAACTTCCGCTTTAGCTCTTGGAAACTTTTTCGCAGGCTTCTGTCCACTCAAACTTCTTATCTTTCTTGAGCAACTGTGTCATAGGCTTGGCTATGGTGGAAAATCCTTCAATAAATTTGCGGTAATATCCTGCCATTCCCAAGAAACTCTGTATGTCCGCTACGCTGGCTGGTGATTTCCAGTCAAGTACGGCCTTGACTTTCTTTGGGTCCACTGCGATACCATCTTGAGTCAGCACGTGGGCTAGAAAACCTACTTGTCTTAGCCAAAATTCGCACTTGCTGAACTTGGCATACAATTTGTGTTTTCTTAGCTCTCCTAGCACAATCCTGAGATGTTCTGCGTGCTCTTCTGGTGTTTTGGAGTATACCAGAATATCGTCGATGAATACCACGACGAATTTGTCCATAAACTTCATAAATACTTTGTTCATGAGGTGAACAAAATATGCTGGGGCGTTAGTTAATCCAAAAGGCATCACTGTGAACTCGTACAGTCCATATCTGGAGGTGAAGGCTGTCTTGGGGATATCTTCCGTTCGTACCTTCAATTGATGGTATCCTGACCTTAAGTCAATTTTTGAGAATACTTTGGCCTGAGCAAGTTGATCAAACAAATCGTTTATCCTTGGCATCGGGTATTTGTTTTTGACTGTGACCATGTTAAGTGCTCGATAGTCAATACACAATCTCAGCGTTCCATCCTTCTTTTTGGCAAATAAAATTGGTGACCCCCAAGGTGAGGAGCTGGCTCGAATGTATCCTTTTTCCAGTAATTCCTTTATTTGCTTCTTCAACTCGACCAACTCGGATGGTGCTATTCTATATGGTTTCTTGTATATGGGGGCGGTTCCTGGTGCTAGCTCAATGCGGAATTCTATTTCTTGGTCTGGTGGCATGCCTGGCAGCTCTTCAGGGAATACATCTGGAAATTCACACACTACTGGAACCTTGTTTAGCTCAGAAACGTCCACCTTATTTAATCTTGGTTGCCGGGGTCTTTTTCCTTCCTTGGCTGATACTCTTATTGTCTTCCCTTGGTGGTGTGTGAGAATTACGGTCCTGTTGAAACAGTCGATAAAACCTTTATTGGTGGTTAGCCAATCCATCCCTAGGATGACATCCAGTCCTTTATTTTCCAATACAATAAGATTTGCGTGAAACTCCAATCCTTCGAACTCAATGACCACATTCTGACAGTAATTCTGAGAAACTTGCTGAATCCCAGGGGACTTGATGATCATGGATTTCTCCAAAGGAAGCATCGAAAACTTATTTTGCAAAGCAAAACTTTTCGAAATGAAAGAGTGAGAAGCTCCAGAATCAAACAAAACCATTGCAGGTATTGTGTTGACAGGAAACGTACCGAGTACGATATCCGGAGCATTTTGTGCCTCCTCTTTGGTTACATGGTTCAGATGACCCTTCCTGTGGTTATTGTTGGGATTGAAATTGTTTCGCTTGGGCGCTGAATTATTGCCGCCGTTGTTCGGCTTTGGGGTTGAACTCCTTGGCTTGGGGCACTGTTTGGCATAGTGCCCTTCTTCTCCACAAGCGTAACAAGTAATGCCGGGGCGATAGGTGAATTCCTTGTCCCTTGCATGAAAATTCTTGATTGGGCGTGAGACATTGGATGTGAATTTGTGTGTCCCACCCTTTTGAAAATCTGCCTTGCTTCGGTGATTGCGAGCGTGATTAGTCTGGTCCCATTTTCGCTTGCGGATATCTTTCAGACCGCGTCTCTCATTTTCCAGAGTAATGGCTTTGTCCACCAGTGTTTTAAAATTAGGAAAAGTGTGCACGACCAGTTGGCATTTAAGCGCGGGTGCCAGACCGTCAAGGAATTTCTCCATCTTCTTGATTTCAGTCATACGTTCCTCATTGGCGTAGCGGGATAATAGGGTAAATTGACTGTTGTAATCTGACACTGTCATATTCCTTTGTTTGAGGTCATCGAATTCTCTCTTCTTGATTTTCATAATACTCTTAGGAATATGTGCACCACGGAAACCTTCCTTGAAATCATCCCAGGTTATGTCATTTTCATTGGGATGCATGTGCAGAAAATTCTCCCACCACGATGCGGCTGCTCTTGTGAGATAGTGTAGAGCATATAGTACTTTCTCGAGATCTGAACATTTTGCAATAATTAGTTTCCTCTCCATATCTCGAAGCCAGTCCTCGGCTTCAAGAGGCTTGTCAGTGTGAGAAAATGTTTGAGGACGTGTCTTCTGTAGCTCAGATAACTTGGAATGCTGCTGATACTGTCCATGATGATTCCCCATGTTGATGACTTGATTCATCATCTCACGATGTTGTTGCTGACTCTGCTCATAAAGGCGGCACATTTGTGAAAGTGCCGATTCACTGCCCTGTTGGCTTGACTGTCCCTGAGTGAACTCGTTGTTGGGTTGTGCATCATAATTTTCCTCTGGTGGAGTTGGCATGGAACGTGTCCAAGGACGAGACATTTTTCACTTTGGGGATATATTTTTGTAAAACTCATAAGAAAAGCGGAAAGAGTCGCAAAACAAAACCATAAATGCATAAAGCTGGCAAATTGAATTAAATAACTCAGCTTACTTAAGAAAACAAATCGACATGCGCATGGAGAAGGACTGCTCATTACATATCTTACACGCGGGCGGTAATTATACAATACATCACTCAGGATATGCGTACATAATCCTGACATGTTATTTAGGCTAGTGCACTTCTCCAGATCCTACATGATGCGCAAACAGGCTACTTCTCACAACCTATGTACATATCTTACAAAGCGGTAAAATACACGGCAGCTAAGCGTACTTAGGCAGAGATGTTGACGACCTCCTTTGCCCTGCCGAGGGCGAGGCGTAGCGAGGTTGGGGACTCGACTTCCTCCTCGCTAATGGGCTCCATACGTGTAGTGTTGCGCAGAGTGGACGGAGCGGTTGCCAGGGGCGGAGCAACACGTACAGGAGCGGGCGCGAAGGGTGGTGCAGTGCGCGCTGAAGTGGGTGCAATGACTTGGTTGAATTCTTCGGTAGAAGGCAGGCGACGAGTAGGCGTATAAGATGCTGAGGAGGAGACTAAAGTCAGTGGCGGAGCGATGGGTAGGAGCTCCCTCCTGTTGGCAGCACAGCCATGGACTGAGTCCATGCAGGTAGCTACGAAGTCGTCCACCAGGTTGTCGAAGGCTGCCTCCAGGGCCCGGAGATACTCAATGAGCATCTCAAAAGCCTCGTCTCGTTCTCCTCTGGGGCAGGAGTATGCGTAGTGACAGGTGTAAGGCACATGGCACGGAAGATAACGGTAACGACGAGTCTTCATCACGGGAAGGACATCCCTGAGACGAGCTATCGCCTCGCGGGCTGCCATCTGCATAGCATGCCTCTCCGTAGGCATGGCGCTTCCCACGAACCAGAAGCAGCGTAACTCACCACACCCTCCCTTGAACTGCACCGCGGCCTGGTGCATGGTCAGACTGTCGTTGACTCGGTGCTGGCAGAGTGTGAAGACTGGGCGCACGGATGTCCCCATCGCGACCTGAATGATGAAAGAAAGAAGATTGACGAACCCATCGGGCACGTTGGCGAAGGTCTGAGACTCGCAGCTGTTGTCGGCCATCTACAAAAGTAGGTAAAAATTCTGCAGGGTCAGATCATAAATTTATGCTGACTGACAGAAAATGACTACAATAGCAAAAATATAAATTAGCTCTATCATGCTAATAACTAATTAGCGATCGCACCTAGTGGCTTCCTACAGTCAGCCTGGCTCTGGTACCAAGCTTGTCACGACCGGTTTTCCAATAAAAATATTTATTGAGAAACCAGTCTTTTGAGTCCAGTATGAGAGAAATCCTCCTCACTGGTAGACAATTTCTTGATACAATAAGCCAGTAGCATAAAATATATTACAGGGTCGAACTGCGGTTGCTTAACCAAATTATTACAAGCACGCCAATAATTATACATAATGGCGGACATGACACAGTGGTGTGGAGACATACTACTGACTCGAGGATAGGGCGGTGGTGGAAATACACAATGGGGAGAGAAATACAAGACTCTAAGTCTATCATCTCATCGAGCGTCGAGGTGAGGCTCGATGAATTTATTTGGTAGCGGAAGCGGATAAAAAAACAGTGACCAGATCCAGGGTCGCACGAGACTGACTGGGACTCCTCTAAGTGTCGGACTCACTATCAAACTCTTCATCCATGAGATTGCCTTCGTCAGCATCTAGCCAAATCAACAAGCCAGTGAGTACTTTGAAAGTACTCGCAAGACAGTTCAGACGTAAGATATAACAAATGCATGCATGGATGTGTCATGAATAAATTCACCAATGTACATTCAAAATTATCATAACAAGGTAAGTAAAAGGGAAACGGCGGTAGTCCGCCTGAAATCCCAACAGAACATAAATAATTAGCGATCGGGTGTCTGAAGCGACGCCTCGAAAGGTGAACAAATAAATATAAGGAAAAGATGCCACAGTCGGGCGTCTTAGCGACACCACATAAAGGGCTTAAAAAGAAATACCTCAGTCGGACATCGGGGCGACGTCACAGAAAGGGCTTTAAAAGAAATGCCACAGTCGGACGTCGGGGCGACATCACAGAAAGGGCTTTAAAAGAAATGCCACAGTCGGACGTCGGGGCGACATCACAGAAAGGGCTTTAAAAGAAATGCCACAGTCGGATGTCGGGGCGACATCACAGAAAGGGCGTTAAAAGAAATGCCATAGTCGGACGTCGGGGCGAGATCACAGAAAGGGCTTTAAAAGGAATGCCACAGTCGGACGTCGGGGCGACATCACAGAAAGGGCTTTGATTCATAAGTAAATAATACTCATAATAAACATTTAATTCATGAGAATAAATGGGTTAGTCCATCCACAGGAATATTCATTTAACCGGAATTAGCACTCATGCGAATCACCGGAGTCTCTGCCATCAAAACTGTCATTGTTAGGACAAGATAATACGAATTTGGACATGGAATAGATGATTTGGAGGGGATATATGACTCTGCAGAGTTTGTACAAAATTATTCCCACAGCCAACGGATTTCCTTAGTCACGAAGGACTAGTTCTGTTTACGGTATTTCGGAAGAAAACACAGCTAACCAGTACACACCCATCCTACCTCTCGATGCTAGGAATGACCCTAGACATCGTCCAAGAAAAACTTTTGAGATGGGGAGATCACAATCTCGAATAGCATGGGATCAAATTTATATACGCGCGCTCTAAGGGGTGCCCCCCTCTCGGTCCTAACCAGAAACACCCATGCCCCCTGACCGGAATACTGGCTTTAATCCAGGGCCATGGAACCATCATCACGGCCTCTCCTTTTGGTGTGTACCAGAAAAGCAGTTTGCAACTTACTAAACCATATTCCTTGCGGAAAACATGTGGTAGTACAGGCAAGAAAATGAGGGGAACTGGACCGACACGGTTTGACACTGAAGTCACATAGTCCGGCATGAGACTGGCATGCTACAACACTGCCATCTCACCCATCCTCATGCCAACACATGGCCATTCATACTCACATCCATCCACTTATGGATCATCGAACTCACTTACCTCATTATCGCATAAAATAACGTTCATCGATATGCTTATCAACATGCCATGAAACTAACTAAATGCAAAACATGCCAAGACACTCATCATATCAAAAGTTCAAACATGCTTGCCTGGTTCAGAGTAGTCGGAGCCTAGCTCGGTGAAGTTCGCGGCTCCGTCACCTCCTTCGGTATCTACGGTATAAAGAAAATATATGCGCTATCATAAATACCAAGGAGTTCACAGAAAGTATACCAAATATTTTTCAAATAAATATGATAAAAAACTAGACAAAATTTTAAAGAGAACAGAAAAAGAATCAACCAAAAATACCTTTCTGTTTAAAAGTTATAAAGGTTTTTGTCCAGGGACTCATCTGTAATGAAACAGAAGTTTTCTAGGGGCTAGTTTATAAAAACAGAAAGCGCTTCGGTAGCGACTACGCCAGCCCAGAGGGAGAGCGCATTCGGCAGAACATGTTTTCAGAAAACGCTTCGCTCCGACAGGATAGAGAGGCTGACAGGCGGGTCCCGCCCGTCAGGTTTAAATATTCAAACGGGGCGGCAGAGTTCGCCGGTGCCCGAGAGCCGCGGTGGTCGCCGGCGGCGATCCACGGCGAGGCAGAGAGATCGGAGGGTACCTCCGTGTTCAGGGCACCCTTCCGCGTCGGTTGGTGGTGGTGGTGGCGGTCGGCGAGCACCACGTCGACGGCGAGCTTTGCTCCGGCGGACGGCGGTTCGGTGGTTGTGGACTTCGTCGGAGAGAGCTGCAGTGATCAAATTGAGGAGGGGGTTAGGCTTCTGGTAGCTAGAGGGAGTAACTGACGGGGTTTGGGCGCCGGAGACGGCCTCACCGGAGCGAATCGAGGTGGAGGCCGAGGCGGATCGGGGCGGCCGGAGCTGGGGGAGGAGACCTCCTCGAGGTCCCCCTAGTGGCCTGGCGGGGCGTTGGTGAGGTGTGGGGATGAGGCGTGCACGAGGGTGAGCTCGGGGGCCCTTTTTATAGGCGGTCCGAGGCGGTGGCCGTGAACGGGGATTTCCGGCGATGGTTATGGTGGCGCAGTGCTCGGTCGGGGGTGATTAGGGAGTCGAGCGCCGTCGTGGGAGTTTACTGGGTCCGTTTAGACGCTAACCGGACTTGGATTAGAAGCTTAGGGCAGGCTTTGGTCGGAACGGGACGGCGCGGGTCCGTTGGCGGCAGAGAGCGCGTCTAGTGCTGTCGGGCCACGGCGACGGTGCAGCGGGGGTGCGCTGGCGTGCATGAGGCCACGCGGAGAGCCAGGGAGCGATGGGCGGCACAGAACGGCGTTGAGCCGCCGTTCTTGTCCCCTGTCAGCCGCCACGGGAGGTCCCGACGCCGCAGAAGACTCCGGCAAGGGCGGGCCAGCGTGCCACCGACGCCAGGAAGATGCCAAGTGAGCGTGTGGTGCTCCAGACAGTAGGAAGAGGTGGAGAGGAACGTGCCAAATGCACTGTGAACGCGTGAGTGAAGCTGACGAACGAAAAATGACACTGAAGACTGAATTTTTCTGAATTTTGAACAGTAACAGTGCCCGCAAGGTGTTCGACAGAATGAAATTGGCATCTAGGGATTTTTCCTTGAGCTGAAACTTGGTGGACTGGCTTCTCATTGCTCAAGTAGGCTGCATGATTTTTGGTGGAATTTTTGGAGCAGTGTAGATATGAATTTCATCAAATTTGGCAAATCTGGTCCAAACTTGCAGAGACTAAATTTTGAAAATTTTGAAAAGAGGAGGAGTGGATCAAGATGGTTCTGGGTTGTGGGTACAAAGGACTACCCAGGAGAGTTGGTTTGAGGTCAAAACTCAAATGCAATATGGTACTTGCTTTGAAAATCCCTCAGGCTCCAAATAATTATCAGATTTGTTTTGAGAGGAAAAATAATTAGAATAAAATCCAAAACTTGTTTGGATTAGTTGGGACAGAGGACTTAGGTTGATCACAAGGTGTAGGGGAGGTTTTGGAGGGGTTTTACCACATGGGAGCAATGCAAAGCC
The DNA here is from genome assembly GCF_002162155.2 of Triticum dicoccoides. Lineage (NCBI taxonomy): Eukaryota > Viridiplantae > Streptophyta > Magnoliopsida > Poales > Poaceae > Triticum > Triticum dicoccoides. Next base: position 591,626,367 of record NC_041384.1, on the reverse strand, counting down.
AAGGGTGGTTCCAAGATATGAAAATCCCCAAATTTCATAGAGCTTCACTTTGAAATAAAACAAATTAAAACTCCCAAAAATATATTTGAGAGAGAACCAACAGAGAAGAAGCTTCAAAAGATCAAACACCAAGGTTTGAAAAAATAAAATCCTTGCCAAAGCAAAGGAAGTTTTTAAGTGGAAGGTTTTTTTAAAAAAAAATTAAATAGCCTCTCCTCAAAAACCACAAAGTTTTTGATAAAAACCAAATAAAAATTTTAGAGTGTCACAATAATTTCATAAGTTCATCCATCTTTCCACTCAAAACATTAATTTCTTCTATCGCATGCACCTTTTTATTAGTAGATCTTTTAGTATGCCATTGAGAATAATTAACCATAATATTATCTAGGAGTTTAGTAGCTTCTCCTAAAGTGATTTCCATAAAAGTGACTCCCGCGGCCGAATCTAAAAGATTTCTAGAAGCAAAATTCAATCCGACATAAATATTTTGTATAATCATACACAAATTCATACCATGAGTAGGGCAATTACGTATCATTAATTTCATCCTCTCCCAAGCTTGTGCAACATGTTCATGATCAAGTTGCTTAAAATTTATAATATCGTTTCTAAGGGAGATGATCTTAGCGGGAGGAAAATACTTAGAGATAAAAGCATCTTTGCACTTATTTCATGAATCAATACTGTTTTTAGGCAAAGACAAAAACCAAGCTTTAGCACGATCTCTAAGCGAAAAAGGAAATAGCTTCAATTTAACAATATCGTTATCCACATCTTTCTTATTTTGCATATCACACAAATCAACGAAGCTATTTAGATGGGTAGCGGCATCTTCACTAGGAAGGCCGGAAAAAGGATCTTTCATGACAAGATTTAGCAAGGCAGCATTAATTTCACAAGATTCAGCATCGGTAAGAGGAGCAATCGGAGTGCTAATAAAATCATTGTTGCTGGTATTGGTAAAGTCACACAATTTAGTGTTAACTTGAGCCATCGTGACAAGCAAGCAATCCAACACACAATCAAACAAAGATCAAGCGGGCAAAAAGAGGCAAGTAGAGAAAGAGAGGGGGGATAGAGAGAGGGAGAGAGAGAGGGTGAATAAAACGGCAAGGGTGAAGTGTGGGAGAGGAAAACGAGAGGCAAATGGTAAATAATGTAATGCAGGAGATAAGGATTGTGATGGGTACTTGGTATATTGACTTTTGCGTAGACTCCCCGGCAATGGCGCCAGAAATCCTTCTTGCTACCTCTTGAGCACTGCGTTGGTTTTCCCCGAAGAGGAAGGGATGATGCAGCAAAGTAGTGTAAGTATTTCCCTCAGTTTTTGAGAACCAAGGTATCAATCCAGTAGGAGGCTACGTGCGAGTCCCTCGCACCTGCAAAAAACAAATAAATCCTCGCAACCAACGCGATAAGGGGTTGTCAATCCCTACACGGCCACTTACGAGAGTGAGATCTAATATATATGATAAGATAATATTTTTGGTATTTTTATGATAAAGATGCAAAGTAAAACAAAAGCAAAGGAAATAACTGAGTATTGGAAGATTAATATGATGAAGATAGACCCGGGGGCCATAGGTTTCACTAGTGGCTTCTCTCAAGAGCATAGGTATTTTACGGTGGGTGAACAAATTACTGTTGAGCAATTGACAGAATTGAGCATAGTTATGAGAATATCTAGGTATGGTCATGTATATAGGCATCACGTCCGAGACAACTAGACCGACTCCTGCCTGCATCTACTACTATTACTCCACTCATCGACCACTATCCAGCATGCATCTAGAGTATTAAGTTCATGAAAACAGAGTAACGCCTTAAGCAAGCTGACATGATGTAGAGGATAAACTCATGCAATATGATGAAAACCACATCTTGTTATCCTCGATGGCAACAATACAATACGTGCCTTGCTTCCCCTACTGTCACTGGGAAAGGACACCGCAAGATTGAACCCAAATCTAAGCACTTCTCCCATTGCAAGAAAGATCAATCTAGTAGGCCAAACCAAACTGATAATTCGAAGAGACTTGCAAAGATAACCAATCATACATAAAAGAATTCAGAGAAGATTCAAATATTGTTCATAGATAGACTTGATCATAAACCCACAATTCATCGATCTCAACAAACACACCACAAAAATAAGATTACATCGAATAGATCTCCACAAGAGAGGGGGAGAACATTGTATTGAGATCCAAAAAGAGAGAAGAAGCCATCTAGCTAATAATTATGGACCCGTAGGTCTGAGGTAAACTACTCACACTTCATCGGAGGGGCTATGGTGTTGATGTAGAAGCCCTCTGTGATAGATGCCCCCTCTGGCGGAGCTTCGAAACAGCCCCCAAGATGGGATCTCGTGGATACAGAAAGTTGCGGCAGTGGAATTAGGATTTTGGCTCCATATCTGATCGTTTGGGGATACGTATGTATATATAGGAGGAAGGAGTACGACAGTGGAGCAACAGGGGGCCCATGAGGGTGGAGGGCGTGCCTGGGGGGGTAGGCGCGCCCCCTACCTCGTGGCCTCCTCCTTTGTTTCTTGACGTAGGGTCCAAGTCTCCTGGATCATGTTCGGTGAGAAAATCACGTTCCCGAAGGTTTCATTCTGTTTGGACTCCGTTTGATATTCCTTTTCTTCAAAACCCTAAAATAGGCAAAAAAACAACAATTCTGGGTTGGGCCTCCGGTTAATAGGTTAGTGCCAAACATAATATAAAAGTGGATAATAAAGCCCAATAATGTCCAAAACAGTAGATAATATAGCATGGAGCAATCAAAAATTATAGATACGTTGGAGACATATTAATTATAAAGGTGCTCTACAGGTGTCTCCAATGGTATTTGTTGAGTTGGCATAGATCGAGATTAGGATTTATCACTCCGATTGTCGGAGACGTATCTCTGGGCCCTCTCGGTAATGCACATCAATATAAGCCTTGCAAGAAATGTGACTAATTAATGAGTTAGTTGCGGGATGATGCATTACAGAACGAGTAAAGGGACTTGCCGGTAACAAGATTGAACTAGGTATTCAGATACCGATGATCGAATCTTGGGCAAGTAACATACCGATGACAAAGGGAACAATGCATATCATGCAGTTTGACCGATATAGATCTTCGTAGAATATGTGGGAGCCAATATGAACATCCAGGTTCTGCTATTGGTTATTGACCGGAGACATGTCTCGGTCATGTCTACATAGTTCTCGAACCCGTAGGGTCCGCACGCTTAATGTTCGGTGACGATCGGTATTATGAGTTTATGCGTTTTGATGCACCAAAGGTAGTTCGGAGTCCCAGATGTGATCACAGACATGACCAGGAGTCTCGAAATGGTCGAGACATAAAGATCGATATATTGGATGACTATGTTTGCACATCGGAGAGGATTCGAGAGAGTTCGGGCATATACCAGGGGGTTACCGGAACCCCCCGGGGAGTCAATGGGCCTTAATGGGCCATAGTGGAAAGGAGGAGGAGGTGGCCAAGGTGGGGGCACCCCCCCATAGCCCAATCCAAATTAGGAGGGGGGCGGCCCCCCTTTCCTTCTCTCCCTCTCCCCCTTCCTTCCCTCTCCTACTCCAACTAGGGAAGGGGGGATCCTACTCCCACCGGGACTAGGACTCCCCCGTTGGGGGAGCCTAGGAGGCCGGCCCTCTCCCCCTCCTCCACTCCTTTATATACAGGGAGGGGAGCACCCCATAGACACACATGTTGATCATTGATCCCTTAGCCGTGTGCGGTGCCCCCCTCCACCATAATACACCTCGGTCATATCATCGTAGTGCTTAGGCGAAGCCCTGCGCCGGTAGCTTCATCATCACTGTCATCACGCCGTCGTGCTGACGAAGCTCTCCCTCGACACTTAGCTGGATCGAGAGTTCATGGGACGTTACCCAGCCGAACATGTGCAGATCGTGGAGGTGAGGTACTTTTGGTACTAGGATCGGTCGGATCGTGAAGACGTACGACTACATCAACCACTTTGTCATAGAGCTTTCGCTTACGGTCTACGAGGGTACGTGGACAAAACTCTTCCCCTCTCTTTGCTATGCATCACCATGATAGATCTTGCGTGTGCGTAGGAATTTTTTTGAAATTACTGTGTTCCCCAACACAGATGACGGATCCCAGGAGCCAGATGTCACCACCGCCGACTACTACTACCCTGACGGAGCCTACTACTACATGGAGACCGTCGACGACCAAGAGTAGTTAGGAGGCTCCTCGGCAGGAGGTCTTGCCTTTTCGATCGTTCCTTCATTTGTGCTAGCCTTCTTAAGGCATCTTGTTTAACTTATGTCTGTACTTAGATATTGTTGCTTCCGTTGACTCCTTTGTATTCGAACTGATATATTCGAGCCCTCGAGGCCCCTGGCTTGTAATATGAAGCTTGTATGACTTTAATTTGTGTCTAGAGTTGTGTTGTGATATCTTCCCGTGAGTCTCTGATCTTGATCGTACACATTTGCGTGTATGACTAGTGTACGATTGAATCGGGGGCATTGCATTCGTATTTTTTTGCCCTCTCGTAGCCAGGTAAATCTTGATATTTGGCGCGATATGATTTCCTCTCTGTTCAGATATTTATCTAGCTCAAGAGACTTCCTACGAATCAGTTTGTTTCTCTAGGCCGAAGGAGCTCTGTCCCATAAGTTGGAGAGTTTTTTCCAAAGGAACTGCACATGCCTGGTAATATACCCCTTTTTTACTGCTCTAGTACTGAAGGCCTCACTTCACATTAGTCAAATTCTAGGCAACCCCCTGCAGACCCGAATTTGGCACATTATTCTTCTTCCAAGCTTATTCAATTTCAGCTGAAAGTGTTTTATTTCTCTCACACATGGCATCATACCAGAATAATCTTGAGATTCTTCACCTTTCAGGTGTGCCTTCATAGTTTGTAATAAGTTAAAGTGATTAAATCATGAGGAAATAATATGTGTAAGCTGAGTCTTTTTGAATATGTCACTCTAACAGGGAGAGCCCATAACTCTATTAACTCTGGCTTTAACATTCTTCTGCCCATCCCTTTTATTGTCATTAAGTCCAGGGCTTTCCTTTTGATCTGATATCATGAAGATTGGGGCATCTCCAATGTTGACCTGCAAATAGACACCATAAATGTTCGTTTTTATGTGTGGACGTGGTCCGCGAACATGATGTGGGAGAGTGCCATCCAATGCTATTCACAAATTAATCCAGTTGGGAGGAGAGATAGTAGAGAGGGACCATGCATATGGTGGGATATGTGGTGTGGTGTCCGTTTGAGAGGAGAGAGAGGAGATCGGGACCGTGCATGAAAAGAGAGAAAAGAGAGGAGGACTATGCAGAGGCTTTGTGTTGGTCAAATGGAAGTCCGGACTCCGCAAAACTCCCCATGTATGTTACTAGGATACCGGAATTCGTACGTCCAGACTGCTAAGGGAATCTCCAATGCTGACCCGCAAATTTGCTCCGGCATCCGTCCACGGACAGAGGGGACCAGTCCGTAGACACGGATGCGGGAGCCGACCATCCAACGCCTCCCACATACATTTCAACCACGGTTTGAATCAATCGGACAAAAATCATGCAAACAGTGCAGCTTTCATAAAACCGGACGAAATTCATAACATATTGGACTTTCATATAAACTGGATGAAATTCATTACATTTCTCATATAAACCAGACTAAACCCTACACTAAACCTAATCTAAATGATTGCTAGCGCATGTTCCCCATGTCTAGCCATGTGCCCCGAGAAATAAAGCTCTAGCTCTTGCCTTCGTCTTCTCCAGTTCTAACCCGGCACTCTCCAGCTCTGCCTCCGTAACATCCGGCTCCGGAACCCAGGAAGTGAAGTTGTCCGCCTCCATGTCGCTGCTAAGCGGCTAATCTACTGTCAATGTTCAGCCTGCCAAGCTTGGCTTAATTAGGAGGGGAGCAACGGTGGCCTTCTTAGGACCCGAGAGGTGGGGACCTACCATGCACTACTATTCCCCGCTACCGGCTGTGCCCGCGGACATGTCGGCTTCATGGTCTTGGTGGCGAGGCATGCCCGGGGCGGAGCTGGCGATCGCCTCCTCCTTGTCGCTATTGCCCCATACCTCATCCTCCTCCTCGTCGAACTCCTTGTAGGCGATGTCCAATTCTGCCTGATAGAGGCGATACCGCCAACGGTCGCGACAGATGTCACGGGTGGAGCGGTAGGAGTTGACCAGCGCTTTCTACTCCGCCACGTCCACGTCCGGCACGATGGCCGTGTTGGCCACTAGTTGCTCCTCCGCACGCCAGTGCTCCTCGAGGAGGATGAGGTTGTAGGCCTGGTTGGCCTGCACCTGTCGAAACTTGATCGCCTGCTCCTGTCGCAGAATGTCAATGTAGTGTGCATGGACCTCACTAATGGTGAGGTCGGCATGCACCGACGAGGAGGATGGCACCGACTCATCCTCCATTGTGCCATCGTCGTCCTCTATCTGTTGGCTGACCTACCAGCTGGTACCAATGGCCGGTCATCTCCTTCTATGCTCTGAGGAGAGGGTGTACCAGAGGGATTTGGAGTGTGATGAGGCCATGGCAGGCGTGATTTAGAGAGGAGGAAGGGATCAAAGGAGGATGACTATGGCTATGGTCGGGCCTGGAGCTTATATAGTGGGCAGACGGCAATGGGATGCGGTGGTGTGGTTAATGGTGGGCTGCAGACGGACGGGTGGTGTCGGAGTAAGTTCCTCGGCCACCACATATCATTAATGTAGGGCAATGGACTGACGGGGTGTCATTTGAACACAAAGCAGTTGCCTATACCGGGAAGCGGCGCAGGCGGCGCTCCATCGGTCGACGCGCCGCTTTAATGCTGAGAGTAGTGAGAGGTCGCGTCCGCTCTGGTCCAGCATGAATGCGGCATTGACACTATGGAGAGGTGCTGAATGTTTCAAGAAGGAAGCACGCATGGGCTAGGGAGTGGGTGAATGATGAGCCAGGGCAGTGAGAAGAGGATATGGTAGCGGTCTGGACCGTCGAGCAGACCGATACAGACCCGCATTGGATGGCACAACACGTCCGGACCGCGCGGTCCGGACGGTTGCAGATGGTTTGAGGGTTGATGTTGGAGATGCCCTAAATGGACATATAAGGGTCCTCATTGGATGGAAAAAGTGGTCTGGACACTGCGTCCGCTTTGGAGATGCCCTTGCAAAAATATAACATATCACTGAACCTAGCCATTTGCCCTTCCGATCTTCGGGAACACGAGAATGTTCAGCTTGCCACATGGTTTCATTAAAATCCCCCATCGCCATCCAAGGTTCACTGGCAACCTAACTGTTTTATGGCTTGTTTGCTAACCAAGTAACTAAATATACTCAACACAACTCAGTTCAACTTCAACACGACAAAGAATGTCTAAGGCAAACTTCTCTTGTGTCTGATAATTTATCCATGCCACCCTTCACAGTGTTATCATTTTGATTTTCTCCATTTCATGAATTTCTAAATATTGTGGTCTTATGTTACATTTACGGTTTAGCCTTCATCAAACACTCGGTCACGCACTGTCTAGTTTCTCTAAAAAAAAGCCATGACAAAGAATATTAAGACCGGAATGAAAATGATGCGTACTGTTGGAAATATGCCCTAGAGGCAATAATAAAATGGTTATTATTATATTTCCTTGTTCATGATAATTGTCTATTGTTCATGCTATAATTGTGTTATCCGGAAATCGTAATACATGTGTGAATACATAGACCACAACACGTCCCTAGTGAGCCTCTAGTTGACTAGCTCGTTGATCAAAAGATGGTCGTGGTTTCCTGACTATGGACATTAGATGTCATTGATAACAGGATCACATCATTAGGTGAATGATGTGATGGACAAGACCCAATCCTAAGCATAGCTCAAAGATCATGTAGTTCGTTTGCTAAAGCTTTTCCGAATGTCAAGTATCATTTCCTTAGGCCATGAGATTGTGCAACTCCAGGATACCGTAGGAGTGCTTTGGGTGTGCCAAACGTCACAACGTAACTGGGTGACTATAAAGGTGCACTACGGGTATCTCCGAAAGTGTCTGTTGGGTTGGCACGAATCGAGACTGGGATTTGTCACTCCGTATGACGGAGAGGTATCTCTGGGCCCACTCGGTAATGCATCATCATAATGAGCTTAATGTGACCAAGTGGTTGATCATGGGATCATGCATAATGGTACGAGTAAAGTGACTTGCCGACAACGAGATTGAACGAGGTATTGGGATACCGACGATCGAGTCTCGGGCAAGTAACGTACCGATTGACAAAGGGAATTGTATACGGGATTGATTGAATCCTTGACATCGTGGTTCATCCGATGAGATCATCAATGAGCATGTGGGAGCCAACATGGGTATCCAGATCCCGCTGTTGGTTATTGACCGGAGAGTCGTCTCGGTCATGTCTGCGTGTCTCCCGAACCCGTAGGCTCTACACACTTAAGGTTCGGTGACGCTAGGGTTGTTGAGATATTAGTATACGGTAACTTGAAAGTTGTTCGGAGTCCCGGATGAGATCCCGGACGTCACGAGGAGTTCCGGAATGGTCCAGAGGTGAAGATTTATATATGGGAAGTCAAGTTTCGGCCATCGGGAAAGTTTCGGGGGTAATCGGTATTATACCAGGACCACCGGAAGGGTCCCGGGGGTCCACTGGGTGGGGCCACCTATCCCGGAGGGCCCCATGGGCTGAAGTGGGAGGGGAACCAGCCCCTAGTGGGCTGGTGCGCCCTCCCTTGGGCCTCACCCTGCGCCTAGGGTTGGAAACCCTAGGGGTGGGGGCACCCCACTTGGCTTGGGGGGCACTCCACCCCCCTTGGCCGCTGCCCCCCTTTGGAGATCCCATCTCCTAGGGCCAGCGCCCCCCTAGGGGTCCTATATATAGTGTGGGGAGGGAGGGCAGCCGCACCCTAGCCCCTGGCACCTGTATGTGGTGCGCCATTCCTATATAGCAATGGCGCACCACATACGTGATGCGCCATTAGTGTCCATATTATCTTTAGCCCTTTTCCTAGTAGTGGGATCACGACGAGTACGACTCCATCAACCCCGTTCTCTTGAACGCTTCCGCTCGCGATCTACAAGGGTATGTAGATGCACTCCTCTCTCCCTCGTTGCTAGATGACTCCATAGATTGATCTTGGTGATGCGTAGAAAATTTTAAAATTCTGCTACATTCCCCAACACGTACCCCGCATCGTCCTCAATCAGGCGACACGAGGGAACCCAATCTCCACCCGCTGGCGGCCCCTCCCTCACCTCCTTCCCTTGTTGCCGCCTGAGGAGGTCGTCCTCAGTTTTTCCTTCCTTTTTTCTCTCGCCCTTGCTCATTCTCATATCCCTACATTTGTTGTTGATCTGATTTGATCTGCCGAGACAACATGGCCAAGATCGTGGCACCGATCACGACGTGTACAACGGCGTTCGGTCACAATCTAGCGAGGCGTGCTCCCCTCCAGCTCCGGTCGTACACAGTGAGGTGAGGGGCGTGATGTCATCCATGGCTGCCCCCTGATGTTCCTTGTCTAGTACCGTTGTCTGGCCATTACCCGAGATCTTCGGCGCTGCGCACGGATCAACGTGACGAGGTACAAGCAGCTGCGCCACCACATCGCATTACCCACCTCATCTGCCAAGGATTAACGGAGGTGGGTATTTCAAGATGGGTCGAAGGCCAGAGTTTCTACACACTTATACTGTGTGAGACTTCTTGGTAATGGCGGTGATGTAACAAGAAGACTTAATGGGAGATTTCGGAAGAAGTTTGCATGTGAGACGATTGGAGTTTTGCAGCAGTAATCTCGACGAATGTGGCGGTGACACTGGCAGACTTCGTTCTTGGCGGTCTCAGTTTCCGAGGTGAAAACCCTAGGTCTTTTACCTGGCAATGGCGGCTTCCTAGTCATTTCCTTGTGGAATGCATTGTTTGGAAATTTGACATTCTCCGGGATGAAAACACAGGATCTGACTATGATGGTTAGACCGAACGACGATGGTGTTTGTGCGCTATAACCTTTCTAAAGGCAATAATGCTACACCTATGTGATGATTTACGAAACCTTACGTAATCCACTTCACCCTAACTAAACCGCCCCCTGAATTTCTGGGTGGGCCCGTGTCCCCAAATAAGGCCCAATAGAAAACTACCACGTCGGATCCTACGTAAGATACGTAACAATCGTTACGTAAGTGTAGCATCTCTCTTTCGAAGGTGTCGTTTTTTAAGAATCTTTTTCGGAGTCTAGGTGTTGCCACCATTGGTGGTGCTCTTGCTGCTGCAAGCCTCTCTTTCTTTCGACGGGACCTTTGTTTTCCTTTTTCTTCTTTTATATTTTGGTTGTGTGCACCCGTGATGTCTAGACTTGCTTTGGATATTATATTATTGAAGAGGCCGGGTGTAATTGACATCATTTTGGTATTAATATATTCCGTTGTCGAAAAAATTGAAAATGACGCACACAACTAGAATATACTATAACCAAACTTATAATCAACAGTATCGAACTGTATCAACATTAAACAGTACCGAACTATGGCGAATGTTCCTCGAAATCCCACGATGTGGACACAGGCGGTGGACCCAAACTGCATGCTAGCTACAGGCATACAGCTCAATTCTCACAAGTTGAATTCATCAACATCAAGTTTCATCACGAAAGTAAAGTTTTCATCACTAAAGTAAAGCAGGACACCCTAGCTAGCTAGCTACTTACGAGCTAGTCACAGACTATGAGTGGCCGTTTAAGCCGTGCGTCTGAACAAAGATCTGTATCTGAACTCACTGCATATTACGACTAACTTTCACACGGAGATGCACGTCCCTTCCATGTGACTAATCACTAATTACTGTATGTTTTGCTTGTACCACTCACTGCTCGCTTGTACTCTGGCCATGCTGACGCTGTGTCCATGAACCGGCCGGCGACACCGTTGGGCGCCGTGGCTGATTGGCTGCGCTGCAGCTGCGTCAACGTGGAGAAAATAGCGGGCTGCTCCAGAGAAAAATCTCCGCCATCGTCATCGCGTCCAGGCTCAGTGAGTGTCCACCGCGGGACGGCATGTACGCCGCCGGATCAATCGAGCTCGCTTCTATGGGCGGCGGCGGCGGCGGCGGCAAGGACGACAACGACCATGGAGCTGCGGGTGCCTCGACCGGACGAAATGGCGAACCGCACGAGAAATACATCTCGTCCATCATCGTCTCGTCGAGGCACATGCTCAAGTCCAGCAGGCTCGGCGACTGTCCGCCACCCGTGTCGTACGACGCCGGATCGCTCGGGCTCGCTTCCACGGGAGGCGGCGACTGCAAGGGCGACAACGACGGAGCAGCAGGGGCAGCTCCGCCGATGACCGTGCTGAAGGTCGAGGTCATGATTATGTCCTCTAACTCGCCGTTCCCGCCGACGTGGAGGTGGCGGCGTGCATGATCGAAGTCGGCGCCGTTCCTTGTCGTAGTGCTCGTCGCGGGTACATTTGCATTGGTGATGTTCACGTTGGGAAACGCTTGGTGGCATGTGTGCTCGTTCAGGTAAATGACCTTGTACAATGGAGGACTGCCGATGCTGCTATCCTGCTGCTGCACCTGCTTCTTCGCCCTGCAGCCGCGCTCATGGCTATGCATGCATCGGAAGTACAACCTGCATTGCATATACAGGTAGAGAGTCGGTCGATCAGCTGGGCCACGCAAAGAACGTACGGGTACACGAATGTGAGGAACTGACGACGAGGATGTAATTATTGCCTGGTCCCAATCAAAATTATTGTACTGTATCTACATGTACCATCCTTTTTTGGACACCGGTACGCTGTTCACGAGCTTAATTAGCTATCTTGACGTTTTTGGCAAGTCGTTGGCATGGCGCATGCATGTCATTAGTTCCTGAAAGCGATTCATGCAACTTGCTCGCTGAGTTTAGATTCCATTGTACTCACTCAGATTGGCAGACTAGCAAATTCATTACTCTGAGGTGGCTTGGGCACCATGTTGCAGCTCCTAGGACGTAGGTGGCCAGTCTAGCTAGCGGGCGAGGCCGAAAATAAGGCACATGCATGCATGTTCATTTGCTACATATACTTATTCCGGGTAAGCAAATTCATATGTATTGAAAATAAGGCTACCCGTGGTCACTCACTCCGATACGTTTTCATATGTATTGAAAATGTATCGCATAGTCTTAACGTGTGGAAAGTCCTTATGTTTGTAAACATAACCATTGCTCAAACACTTATATACTATTCGTCCAACAATGTATGTGCTCCATTAATTTGTATTAGTTCTTGTTAGTGATGTACTTAAACAAAAAAGTAAATGGCTCTGTGATTTGGCTACAGTTGCGGTAAGTACCATGCATGATATTTGCGGATAAATAGGAGAACTCGCATCAAGAAAACAACTTCACCTTGCAAACTTCCTGTTCTTAATGTTCTTTTGCCCATATTTTTTCCATTTGTAACCATCCTTGTAAGGCTCGGCTGTAATCTCCTCTTCTTTACCTATTCTTGGGGGAGTAACCTCTTCCCCACTAAATTGGTTCATGGAAACAACAGAGTAAGGAAGCAGTGCTAATCGAGATGGATCAGTGTTAGTAAATCAGTAGTGCACCTGATGATCGCCGGAGTGGCCTGGCTGATGCTACCCTCCATGATCGCAGCCTCGGGCGCTGTCGCCCTGCCTTCCACCATCCTACCACTGTTGCCGGGGTTGGACATCGACAGAGACGCCCTGAACACCTGAGAAAGCTGTTGGCTTATGGCCACAGCCATCTCCTGGCCATGGCTATCGAGGAGGTGGCTGGGTTGGCTGAGCAAAGTCAGAAGCTTGGCGCTGAGATTGTAGCCGCGGCCGAGCTCCTCCCACAGCTTTCCTACGGCCTCTTGCTGAAATGCCATCCTGATCTCGTGAGTTGCAGGAGGTTACAGCAAGAGAGTGGATTTTCTTGAGCTGAGATGTAGCCACTCTGTTAGGAGGTGGTCAGTTTGTGGAGTACCTACCGATATTGGTGGAGCTAGTTTTATAGACGGACGCTCCTCTGCCGTCAGCCAACTACGTAATCGTTTAGAGGTTCCATTTCATCTTCTTTATCCACGTCCAGAGACGGTGTATTAAAAGAATCCAACCTTTACCAGGCAATTCTAAAATAAAATAACGAATCAACCTGTGGACAGTGGTATCCGAGCCCACCAGGGTTCAAGTCCACGATGTGCTTTCAGTGAAAGGAGACGTTCGCTCATAGTGGTAGGGTATGCGTGTGCGCGTTTATAGGGGTGAGTGTATGCGCGTATGTATGAGCACTTGCGTCTGTACTGTGTTCAAATTTTTTTTAAAAAAAATTCCAAGAATCTTTCAATCTATTCGGCTTCAGTCATGGCAGTACAAACAACAACAGAGGTAATAAATATTACAATCATGTTCGTGGACCGTCTAGCGACGACTACAGGCACTGGAGGAAGTCGAAGGCGTGCCTCCTTCATCGCCCCTCCCTCATTGGAGCCGGACAAACCTTGTTATAGTAGACAGTCAAGAATTCATCGTGCTAAGACCTCATAGGACCAGCACACCTAAGCAACAATCATCACCGATGATGAAAGTCGTCGATCAGAAGGATCAAACTTGTAAACACTCAAACGAAGACGAATGAAGATCGGATCCAAACATATCCACCAAAGACTAGCACCGATCGAATCCCGCGAGATCTGACGAAGACACGCTTCCACACGTCCTTCGACGATGCTAGACGCACCATTAAAACAAGGATAGAACTTAAAAGATATTATTCCTACTAAGAGACATCGCTGGATCACTCTCTCTTTCTCTCTCTCCAAAGCAGACTATGGTGTCTAGGTTAGACCATCTCCACCAATTACTGTGAGTTAATTCACCGGAGCAGACTATGGCGTCCCCAACAATTACTGTGAGTTAACTCATCGTAAAAGTGGTTTAAGGGGTGCCCATATAACCTAAGGGGAAGTTCACAGGTGAGGTCTTTTCTAAGTTTCCAAAAAAATCTCTAAAAGTGATTTTTTGCGGTAACGCGACACCGGCACCGGGTTTCATCAGCGGCGTAGAGAGCAGAAGATGGTGGTCGACGGCAGCGGCCAGCGATGGCGGAGCAGCGGCAGATGCTGCCCAGCGACGCAGTGCGTATGGCGACGGCACGCTGCTGTGGCATTTTATGGGAAGGGTCATCTCTAAAATATTTAGGAAGTTGGGCGGATTACACCAAATTCTTAAAAAAACCGCGTTTATTTTGGGATCACTTGTGCTTCTTTTGTCCAACTTCCCCTAAACCAAAGATTTTACGGATATGAAAACCATTGGCGATGCTCGTAGGCGAAGACATTGTATTACATTCACCTTCGTGCCAAACTCTGTTCACGTTCAGAGATATGTTTACGCTGATCATAATTGTCAACGGTAGGGGCATTATTCGATTTTGCTGGTCCACGATCTGACAAGCGGGCCCACAGATTGATTTTCTTCGTCCTTGATATAGGTTGACGGGTGCGTCTTGTGGCATATGGTATATGCAGGTACGTACAAGAAAAATTATTAGGAAGGTTGACTGGTGTTGCTTTCTATACTAGAAATGTTCGGGATCTGCCTCCGGACTCCGGTCGTGTCAACACGTCGTCTCATGTATGTATAGTGTGATGCAAGGTTGATACAGGTAGTGCGAGTTGTTCCAGAACCTGCAATAAACATAGACCGCGGAAGCGTGTGCATTGATGTACTACGGTGACTCCCGGAAGAGACGTCGGACAGGGACGCCCTAGGATACACTGCGCGGAGCGGGTCAAGAGGAGACCAGGCAGATTATGACTTTTATCCTGCAGGATTATGGTACGGCTCCAGAGCTAATGCCCGATGCGAAGTTGACTACCTAACAAGAAGAAGCTGCTCGATCGTCTGACAGTCAAAGAGGGTGACCTCTGCCCTTGGATTGCCATTTTTATCAGACGACAATGCCCTTTAATTATGAGATATGCAAGAATATGTCACCATTAGTGCTACATTTTTATTTTATTTTTGCATATGAGAGCTGGATCATTTTCATGCTATATTTCTTGTCATAACGTGTGCTCCCTCTGTAACTTTTTATAAGATGTTTTTAGAGTTCATTTTATAAGGTGTTTTTAGAGTTCAGTGTCAAACTCCGTATACTTTCTCCGTTTTTATTTAGTCTGCGTATTAGCTTTGATCAAACTTAATCTTTGTAAATTTTGACAATGTTTATAAACAAAAATATTAACATATACAATAACAAATCAATACCATTAGATTTAATATTGAATCTACTTTCACATCATATAGATATGTTATGGTATATGTTTATATTATTTTTCTATATACTTGGTCAAACTTTATGAAGTTTGACTTCAGTCAAACCTAAAATGCAGATCAAATAAACGGAGAGAGTATTAAATACAGAGAAAGTACTATTTATGATCTTTTGGACTAAGATATTAGTAGAGTGTGAGAAAAGCCAGTTTTCTATCTTCGTGTCTATGCTTCCAAAAAATTACAAAGTTATAAATCAAAATAAAATAAAATGCGTCGGTACAAGAAATGTGGGACCTAAGGCACCTGCCAAATCACGGCATGGGAGGAGCCCTATGGGCCCACATGGGTGCCCCATGCCCCCCCACCCCTCCTCCTTGGGCCGCCTCGCTATGGTGGTAGAGATCCACAAAGGTGTAACGCCTCGGCCAAACCCACCGATTCCTGGATGTTACATCTGGATTTAGACTGGTCCTACAGACCAACACTACTCTTTTCTGTGCATTTTGTCCCCACTAGTGCGCAACTAAGACATTACAAGAAATATGTCAACTAGTGACCTTATGTCAGTGACCCTGTAAGAATTGGTCATAGATCTATGACCATTTTAGACCAATTGGTCAAAAGCTGTTCGGGGGGCTCCAAACCCTAAACTATAACGACCATTTTGGTCAGAAAGGTCGTAATTTCCTTACACGAAATGGTCATAAAGCAGATAGCACTGGTCTGCTGCCTTATTTCTAGCTGATCATGACCAATATAGATGGTCATAACCTTGTAAATTATGGTGGGTTGCTATGACTAGGCGCCACCTCATCAGTTTTGCCTATGTGTCATGTCCATGTGGCAGTTTTTACCCTAGGTTGTGAAGCAACCTATATTTCTGTCATTCCCAAAATTCCCTAAACAATCTCATAAATTCTTTGGGTCATATCTTCATCAAATATGTAAAAATCCTTCCTTGCCTAGTTCAAAACTAATTCAACAATATTCATTTTCCTATTCTGTTCACAACAGCACTTTATGAAGGAAGTGCTATTTATATAATCTTGATTGCCCTTGGATTTTTTGGGCACTCTTTTCTATCCAAATAATTAACGCATGACAAAATTCAGCTCCATTTGCCTAGCAAATCTTCCTCGGCAAATTTCCAAAGTTTTTGTCCACCTAGAAGCATTGTGAAGGAAGTACCTTTTTTATATATCGAAATGACATGAAATTTTTACAGTTCCTTCATATGCCCAAATTATCACCCTCCTCCAAATTTTAGCTCAGTCAAATCATCTATGTGAGCCCAGGTTCAATTTATATTTTATGGCCAAATTGGCATGTTGCAAAGCAAGTGTTATCTAGACCCCTCCTATTACCCTCAAATTTTTTGGGCACTCTTCCATACCAAAATCATTGCCACATGATAATATTTAGCTCAATTTTCCTAGTAAATCTTTCTCAGGAAATTTCCAAAGTTTCTACCTCGAGAGAAGCTTTGTGAGAGGAGAGAGAGGAGAGAGAGGAGATCGGGACCGTGCATGAAAAGAGAGAAAAGAGAGGAGGACTATGCAGAGGCTTTGTGTTGGTCAAATGGAAGTCCGGACTCCGCAAAACTTCCCATGTATGTTACTAGGATACCGGAATTCATACGTCCAGACTGCTAAGGGAATCTCCAATCCTGACCCGCAAATTTGCTCCGGCATCCGTCCACGGACAGAGGGGACCAGTCCGTAGACACGGATGCGGGAGCCGACCATCCAACGCCTCACACATACATTTCAACCACGGTTTGAATCAATCGGACAAAAATCATGCAAACAGTGCAGCTTTCATAAAACCGGATGAAATTCATGACATATTGGACTTTCATATAAACTGGATGAAATTCATTACATTTCTCATATAAACCAGACTAAACCCTACACTAAACCTAATCTAAATGATTGCTAGCGTCTGTTCCCCATGTCTAGCCATGTGCCCCGAGAAATAAAGCTCCAGCTCTTGCCTTAGTCTTCTCCAGTTCTAACCCGGCACTCTCCAGCTCTGCCTCCGTAACATCCGGCTCCGGAACCCAGGAAGTGAAGTTGTCCGCCTCCATGTCGCTGCTAAGCGGCTAATCGACTGTCAATGTTCAGCCTGCCAAGCTTGGCTTAATTGGGAAGGGAGCAACGGTGGCCTTCTTAGGACTCGAGAGGTGGGGACCTACCATGCACTACTATTCCCCGCTACCGGCTGTGCCCACGGACATGTCGGCTTCATGGTCTTGGTGGCGAGGCACGCCCGGGGCGGAGCTGGCGATCGCCTCCTCCTTGTCGCTATTTCCCCACACCTCATCCTCCTCCTCGTCGAACTCCTTGTAGGCGATGTCCAATTCTGCCTGATAGAGGCGATACCGCCAACGGTCGCGGCAGATGTCGCGGGTGGAGCGGTAGGAGTTGACCAGCGCTTTGTACTCCACCACGGCCACGTCCAGCACGATGGCCGTGTTGGCCACTAGTTGCTCCTCCGCACGCCAGTGCTCCTCGAGGAGGATGAGGTTGTAGGCCTGGTTGGCCTGCACCTGTCGAAACTTGGCCGCCTGCTCCTGTCGCAGAATGTCAATGTAGTGTGCATGGACCTCACTAATGGTGAGGTCGGCATGCACCGACGAGGAGGGTGGCACCGACTCATCCTCCATTGTGCCATCGTCGTCCTCTATCTGTTGGCTGACCTACCAGCTGGTACCAATGGTCGGTCATCTCCTTCTATGCTCCGAGGAGAGGGTGTACCAGAGGGATTTGGAGTGTGATGAGGCCATGGCAGGCGTGATTTAGAGAGGAGAAGGGATCAAAGGAGGATGACTATGGCTATGGTCGGGCCTGGAGTTTATATAGTGGGCAGATGGCAATGGGATGCGGTGGTGTGGTTAATAGTGGGTTGCGGACGGACGAGTGGCGTCGGAGTAAGTTCCTCGGCCACCACATATCATTAATGTAGGGCAATGGACTGAAGGGGTGTCATTTGAACACAAAGCAGTTGCCTATACCGGGAAGCGGCGCAGGCGGCGCTCCATCAGTCGACGCGCCGCTTTAATGCTGAGAGTAGTGAGAGGTCGCGTCCGCTCTGGTCCAGCATGAATGCGGCATTGACACTCTGGAGCGGTGCTGAATGTTTCAAGAAGGAAGCACGCATGGGCTAGGGAGTGGGTTAATGATGAGCCAGGGCAGTGAGAAGAGGATAGGGTAGCGGTCTGGACCGTCGAGCAGACCGATACAGACCCGCATTGGATGGCACAACACGTCCGGACCGCGCGGTCCGGACGGTTGCAGATGGTTTGAGGGTTGATGTTGGAGATGCCCTAAATGGACATATAAGGGTCCTCATTGGATGGAAAAAGTGGTCTGGACAGTGTGTCCGCTTTGGAGATGCCCTTGCAAAAATATAACATATCACTGAACCTAGCCATTTGCCCTTCCGATCTTCGGGAACATGAGAATGTTCAGCTTGCCACATGGTTTCATTAGAATCCCCCATCGCCATCCAAGGTTCACTCGCAACCTAACTGTTTTATGGCTTGTTTGCTAACCAAGTAACTAAATAAACTCAACACAACTCAGTTCAACTTCAACACGACAAAGAATGTCTAAGGCAAACTTCTCTTGTGTCTGATAATTTATCCATGCCACCCTTCACAGTGTTATCATTTTGATTTTCTCCATTTCATGACTTTCTAAATATTGTGGTCTTATGTTACATTTACGGTTTAGCCTTCATCA
This sequence comes from Triticum dicoccoides, assembly GCF_002162155.2. Lineage (NCBI taxonomy): Eukaryota > Viridiplantae > Streptophyta > Magnoliopsida > Poales > Poaceae > Triticum > Triticum dicoccoides. Next base: position 591,607,316 of record NC_041384.1, on the reverse strand, counting down.
AACACTCGGTCACGCACTGTCTAGTTTCTCTAAAAAAAGCCATGACAAAGAATATTAAGACCGGAATGAAAATGATGCGTACTGTTGGAAATATGCCCTAGAGGCAATAATAAAATGGTTATTATTATATTACCTTGTTCATGATAATTGTCTATTGTTCATGCTATAATTGTGTTATCCGGAAATTGTAATACATGTGTGAATACATAGACCACAACACGTCCCTAGTGAGCCTCTAGTTGACTAGCTCGTTGATCAAAAGATGGTCATGGTTTCCTGACTATGGACATTAGATGTCATTGATAACAGGATCACATCATTAGGAGAATGATGTGATGGACAAGACCCAATCCTAAGCATAGCTCAAAGATCGTGTTGTTCGTTTGCTAAAGCTTTTCCGAATGTCAAGTATCATTTCCTTAGGCCATGAGATTGTGCAACTCCAGGATACCGTAGGAGTGCTTTGGGTGTGCCAAACGTCACAACGTAACTGGGTGACTATAAAGGTGCACTACGGGTATCTCCGAAAGTGTCTGTTGGGTTGGCACGAATCAAGACTGGGATTTGTCACTCCGTATGACGGAGAGGTATCTCTGGGCCCACTCGGTAATGCATCATCATAATGAGCTTAATGTGACCAAGTGGTTGATCACGGGATCATGCATTATGGTACGAGTAAAGTGACTTGCCAACAACGAGATTGAACGAGGTATTGGGATACCGACGATCGAGTCTCGGGCAAGTAACATACCGATTGACAAAGGGAATTGTATACGGGATTGATTGAATCCTCGACATCGTGGTTCATCCGATGAGATCATCAAGGAGCATGTGGGAACCAACATTGGTATCCAGATCCCGCTGTTGGTTATTGACCGGAGAGTCGTCTCGGTCATGTCTGCGTGTCTCCTGAACCCGTAGGCTCTACACACATAAGGTTTCGTGACGCTAGGGTTGTTGAGATATTAGTATACGGTAACCTGAAAGTTGTTCGGAGTCTCGGATGAGATCCCGGACGTCACGAGGAGTTCCGAAATGGTCCGGAGGTGAAGATTTATATATGGGAAGTCAAGTTTCGGCCATCGGGAAAGTTTCGGGGGTAATCGGAATTGTACCAGGACCACCGGAAGGGTCCCGGGGGTCCACTGGGTGGGGCCACCTATCCTGGAGGGCCCCATGGGCTGAAGTGGGAGGGGAACCAGCCCCTAGTGGGCTGGTGTGCCCCCCCTTGGGCCTCACCCTGCGCCTAGGGTTGGAAACCCTAGGGGTGGGGGCACCCCACTTGGCTTGGGGGGCACTCCACCCCCCTTGGCCGCCGCCCCCATTTGAGAGGAGAGAGAGGAGATCGGGACCGTGCATGAAAAGGGAGAAAAGAGAGGAGGACTATGCAGAGGCTTTGTGTTGGTCAAATGGAAGTCCGGACTCCGCAAAACTCCCCATGTATGTTACTAGGATACCGGAATTCGTACGTCCAGACTGCTAAGGGAATCTCCAATGCTGACCCGCAAATTTGCTCCGACATCCTTCCACGGACAGAGGGGACCAGTCCGTAGACACGGATGTGGGAGCCGACCATCCAACGCCTCCCACATACATTTCAACCACGGTTTGAATCAATCGGACAAAAATCATGCAAACAGTGCAGCTTTCATAAAACGTACGAAATTCATGACATATTGGACTTTCATATAAACTGGATGAAATTCATTACATTTCTCATATAAACCAGACTAAACCCTACACTAAACCTAATCTAAATGATTGCTATATGAGAAATGTAATGAATTTCATCCAGTTTATATGAAAGTCCAATATGTCATGAATTTCGTCCGGTTTTATGAAAGCTGCACTGTTTGCATGATTTTTGTCCGATTGATTCAAACCGTGGTTGAAATGTATGTGGGAGGCGTTGGATGGTCGGCTCCCGCATTCGTGTCTACGGACTGGTCCCCTCTGTCCGTGGACGGATGCCGGAGCAAATTTGCGGGTCAGCATTGGAGATTCCCTTAGCAGTCTGGACGTACGAATTCCGGTATCCTAGTAACATACATGGGGAGTTTTGCGGAGTCCGGACTTCCATTTGACCAACACAAAGCCTCTGCATAGTCCTCCTCTCTTTTCTCTCTTTTCATGCACGGTCCCGATCTCCTCTCTCTCCTCTCAAACGGGGGCGGCGGCCAAGGGGGGTGGAGTGCCCCCCAAGCCAAGTGGGGTGCCCCCACCCCTAGGGTTTCCAACCCTAGGCGCAGGGTGAGGCCCAAGGGGGGGCGCACCAGCCCACTAGGGGCTGGTTCCCCTCCCACTTCAGCCCATGGGGCCCTCCGGGATAGGTGGCCCCACCCAGTGGACCCCCGGGACCCTTCCGGTGGTCCTGGTACAATACCGATTACCCCCGAAACTTTCCCGATGGCCGAAACTTGACTTCCCATATATAAATCTTCACGTCCGGACCATTCCGGAACTCCTCGTGACGTCCGGGATCTCATCCGGGACTCCGAACAACTTTCAGGTTACCATATACTAATATCTCAACAACCCTAGCGTCACCGAACCTTAAGTGTGTAGAACCTACCGTATACTTCCTCCGTTTTTATTTAGTCTGTGTATTAGCTTTGATCAAACTTAATCTTTGTAAATTTTGACAATGTTTATAAACAAAAATATTAACATATACAATAACAAATCAATACCATTAGATTTAATATTGAATCTACTTTCACATCATATAGATATGTTATGGTATATGTTTATATTATTTTTCTATATACTTGGTCAAACTTTATGAAGTTTGACTTCAGTCAAAACTAATATGCAGATCAAATAAATGGAGAGAGTATTAAATAAAGAGAAAGTACTATTTATGATCTTTTGGACTAAGATATTAGTAGAGTGTGAGAAAAGCCAGTTTTCTATCTTCGTGTCTATGCTTCCAAAAAATTAGAAAGTTATAAATCAAAATAAAATAAAATGCGTCGGTACAAGAAATGTGGGACCTAAGGCACCTGTGAAATCACGGCATGGGAGGATCCCTATGGGCCCACATGGGTGCCCCATGCCCCCCCCACGCCTCCTCCTTGGGCCGCCTTGCTATGGTGGTAGAGATCCACAAAGGTGTAACGCCTCGGCCGAACCCACCGATTCCTGGGTGTTACATCTGGATTTAGACTGGTCCTACAGACCAACACTACTCTTTTCTGTGCATTTTGTCCCCACTAGTGCGCAACTAAGACATTACAAGAAATATGTCAACTAGTGACCTTCTGTCAGTGACCCTGTAAGAATTGGTCATAGATCTATGACCATTTTAGACCAATTGGTCAAAAGCTGTTCGGGGGGCTCCAAACCCTAAACTATAACGACCATTTTGGTCAGAAAGGTCGTAATTTCCTTACATGAAATGGTCATAAAGCAGATAGCACTGGTCTGCTGCCTTATTTCTAGCTGATCATGACCAATATAGATGGTCATAACCTTGTAAATTATGGTGGGTTGCTATGACTAGGCGCCACCTCATCAGTTTTGCCTATGTGTCATGTCCATGTGGCAGTTTTTGCCCTAGGTTGTGAAGCAACCTATATTTCTGCCATTCCCAAAATTCCCAAAACAATCTCATAAATTCTTTGGGTCATATCTTCATCAAATATGTAAAAATCCTTCCTTGCCTAGTTCAAAACTAATTCAAAAATATTCATTTTCCTATTCTGTTCACAACGGCACTTTATGAAGGAAGTGCTATTTATATAATCTTGATTGCCCTTGGATTTTTTGGGCACTCTTTCCTATCCAAATAATTACCGCATGACAAAATTCAGCTCCATTTGCCTAGCAAATCTTCCTCGGCAAATTTCCAAAGTTTTTGTCCACCTAGAAGCATTGTGAAGGAAGTACCTTTTTTATATATCGAAATGACATGAAATTTTTAAAGTTCCTTCATATGCCCAAATTATCACCCTCCTCCAAATCTTAGCTCAGTCAAATCATCTATGTGAGCCCAGGTTCAATTTATATTTTATGGCCAAATTGGCATGTTGCAAAGCAAGTGTTATGTAGACCCCTCCTATTACCCTCAAATTTTTTGGGCACTCTTCCATACCAAAATCATTGCCACATGATAATATTCAGCTCAATTTTCCTAGTAAATCTTTCTCAGGAAATTTCCAAAGTTTCTACCTCGAGAGAAGCTTTGTGAAGTAAGTACTGGCTAGGCTTACCCAAATGATCTGAAAATTTACCAGCGCATGACCATACCTATGTAACTTACCTACATCAATTTTGAGCTCATTTCATTCATCCAATCTCTCTCACTAGTTTTACTAAGTTTCTGTCCATAGAAGAGCATTGTGAAGGAAGTACTACTTTGGCATGTCCAAATGGTATCAATTTTCTAACATGATTTCCTATGCCCAGATAACCATCGTCCACCAAATTTCAGCTAAATCCATTCATTATTTTGAGCCCACCTTCAACATTCATATTTTTGTCCAGCGTGGTACTTTGCAAAGCAAGTACCACCTAGGATACTCCTTTTGAGCTAAAAATTTGTGAAGACATTCTCCTTAGTAGATGATCATCCTCAGCCAAAACTCACGCCCATTGGCGATGTGCATTTCCCGTACTGCTAATCAAATACTTGGCTGCTAATTCATCTTTGAGCATAGGTCAGTCTCCTCGTGAGATTCTTCTATTGTAATCTTATTCCTAGCACCTACCTGGGGAGTGCCCAACCCACTAGACATGCCTAGGCCTCCCAGAACGCATGTCAACGCCAAGGTCACGCGGTGACCACGCGGCGGGCATGCGAGTTTACGCGCTTTGGAGGTGGGGCCTTGGGCCACATCCAAACCTCGACGTATCACCACCAAACCATGTATTTATGATTAAATAGATACTTATGTAACTAGAAATGATTTTTGGAAAAAATAAAGAGCAAACAATAAGGTAGATGCAGTTCAAAATTGACGCGCTTCCTAATGAATCGGCAGAAATTTGTCTTTTTCACAAGTGGTGGATCAAAACATTTGACACCAAACCATTTTGTCAATTATGCATTAACTATGGCCTAATATTTTATAAAAATGATTTGGTAAAATTTTGCAACAAATATATGGTAGTTCCTTCACAAAAAAAACTCATTTTGGGCATTCAAAAAATGGGAAATGAATTTTTCGTGCAAAGAAAAATGAAAACTCCCTTAGGCAACATTGTTTGAAATTCCAAGATGCACCCTTGTGCACAATATGAGATCATTTGAACAAACTATGCCATGAATGTGGCCATAAGTTTGATCATTTGGCTTGAAAGCCCTGAATCTTCACGCATGATACCTCATTTCTGAGAACATTTTTTTTAAATAATTGCCGTATTACAAGTTTGTTATTTTTTCTGGAAACTTGGTCACATATAATGACACAACGCGAAGGTTACCAAATTTTTTGATTTTTTTGAATTTTTTATGTCCGTTTCGAAATGCGCTGAAAACGACGGGTTTGACCATTCCTAGCTAGTGATTGAATCTTGGAAAACTTTTGATGTTTCTCTGATTAAATAGATACTTATGTATCTAGAAATGATTTTTTGAAAAAATAAAGAGCAAACTATGAGGTAGCTGCAGTTCAAATTTCACTCGCTTCCTACTGAATCGGCGAGAATTTGTCTTTTTCACCAGAGGTGGATCGACACCTAACCATTTGGTCAATTGTGAATCAAATATGGCCTAGTATTTTAGAAAAATGATTTGGTCCAATTTTACAAAAAATATATGGTAGGTCCTTCACAAAAAAGACTCAATTCGGGCACTCGGAAAATGGAAAATGAATTTTCCGTGCAAAGAAAATAAAAAGTCCCTTAGGAAACTTTGTTTGTAATTCCAAGATGCACCCTTGTGCATGATATTAGATCATTTCAGCAAACTATGCCATGAATGTGGCCATAAGTTTGATCATTTGACTTGAAAGCCATGAATCTTCACGCATGATAGCTCATTTCTGATAACACTTTTTTAAAATAATTGCCGTATTACAAGTTTATTATTTTTTCTGGAAACTTGGTCACATATAATGACACAATGCGAAGGTTTTCCATTTTTTGATTTTAGTTGAATTTTTTATGCCCGTTTCAAAATGCGGTCAAAACGGCGGGCTTGACCGTTCCTAACTAGTGGTTGAATCTTGGAAATCTTTTGATGTTTATCTGATTAAAGAGATACTTATGTACCTATAAATGATTTTTGGAAAAAATAAATAGCAAACTATGAGGCAGCTACAGTTCAAATTTGACCCGCTTCCTACTGAATCGTCGGAAATTTGTCTTTTTCACCACAATTGTGAATCAAATATGGCCTAGTATTTTAGAAAATTGATTTGGTCCAATTTTGCAACAAATATATGGTAGGTCGTTCACAAAAAAACTCATTTCGGGCACTCATAAAATGGAAAATGAATTTTCTGTGCAAAGAAAGTGTAAACTTCCTTAGGAAACATTGTTTGGAATTACAAGATGCACCTTTGTGCACAATGCAAAATCATTTGAACAAATTTTCATTCAAATTTTTCCCCGCTTCCTACTGAATGGGGTGAAATTTGTTTTTTTATAAGAGGTGGATCAAAAGCTTTTGACATGTAACTATTTGGTCAATTTTACATAAAATCTGGTCTAATATTTTTGAAAAATGGAGTTGTGCTATTTTGGAACAAATATTTGGTAGCTTCTTCACAAAAAAAACTTTTTATGCACTCAGAAAATGGAAAATCATCTTTTTGTGCAAAGAAAATGAAAGCCGTCGAACTATGGCATCGTTTTCCATTCTAAGATGCACACTTATGAAAAAAATGAGATCATTTTGACAAACTATGTCATTGTTATGTTTAAAAAAATTCAAAGTTTTGGGTTCAAAATTTTGAAATTCAAGTGCGAGATAGCCGGCCAATGAGACGTGAGGAACCGCTTTCACGCGGATCACCAAATTGGACACAATCTGAGCCATCCATCACACATCCATCCAACGGTGGAGCTTCTCCAGAGAATCAAAAACCCTAACCCACCCACCCACCCTCCCCCCGACCCCCGCCCGCCGCCACCCCCACTCACCCACTCCCCCCTCCCCTCGGTCCCCCAGATCCATCCTCTCCTCTC
>NC_041384.1:591564710-591599704 GCF_002162155.2 Triticum dicoccoides | reverse complement strand
CCACCCTCTCCCTCTACCTCTCCCCTCGATCCCCAGATCCATCCTAGCGCTCGGTCGCGCCGCTCTGTGCTCCATGGCCGGCACCGCATCCTCTCACGCTTGCTCCGCTCCGCTCCTTCCTCCCATCAGTTCGGATCCGGTGCGCGCGTCCCCAACCCCTGATGGCTCTCACGCCGCACCCGCCACTCCAGCTCCGCATGCCCCCTCCCCCCCACGGTCGCCGCGGCCCACCAGCGCCGTGCGCTCCTCTCGCCGCGCTGCACTCGTTCCTGACGTTGTTGCACCGACGCCGATGTGGGTAAGGTGTGGGCGAGGCGGGCGTACCCGTACGACGAGATCGAGCCGAGGTGGCAGGCGCGCTGGGAGGAGCACCGCACGTTCCGCACCCCGGACGCCTCCAGGCCCAATGGCTACATCCTCGGCATGTTCCCTTACCCAAGGTACCCATCCAAGCGCCTCTCCTCTCCGGTTCCCCGTATGGAATTCTTCATCGAATTACTTGAGTCGCCTATGAACACGTGGCTACCTGGCCACATATTTGTGTTTGAGTTGTGTATATAAGAATAATGGATGGTTCTGCAGTTTTAGTTTCTTCACCAGTGTGTGTGTATTCACAATTTTGTGCTCGAGTCATAGTTTCCTTTTCCTCTCCTCCTTTTCTGGTTCGGTTCAAATAGGTGCTTGACTGTGATTTGTGAATGGGGGTGATTGGCGCAAACTAGCGAGTGAGCGATCGATCTTTTGGATTAGCTGCTTGCACAGAGCACGGTCAGCGTCAGTTGGGGTCGAAATTGCTGTCACGGCAATAGTTTCCGGATAGCTCCTCGGCTAGGTGTATCTATTATATAACAACATGGCAATCAGATAATGTCATTCTATCAGTCCACACTCCACAGGCTGACATATATCACTTCCAGTAATCTGATAATTATACTCTGGATGGGATAATGTGCTATAGTGCTACAGTTAGGCAATCTATGAATTGATAGGGTTGTGATGTTGATGCCACACAAAATTAGTGGGGCACGCACAGCGTGTAAGTTAATTTTTCAAAGGGACTATGGAACCACACATCTGAATTTTGAAACCATCACAACTTTGTATGATAATTCAGACCAAAAACCAACCTTGGTTCCACTTGCTACCCAGTAACTCAAAGTTGCTCTAGGCTTTTAGTATCGTGGTGAGACTATATGTGCTGCATCAACGTGTTAAATGCATGGCAGCACATTTGAACGTTGTGTCCTATTGTGTTACATTAGTCATAGTTTCGTTACAGATATTTCAGTGCCACTGTTTCCACAATCGTCGCATCTTCTGAAATAGAGTGATTAGTTTGAATTCAAGTGCAGAATATAGGCAAATGGGTGCTAGCTGTACATATTAATTGCCTCCGTTCAGTGTCGATTTCTTCAGTGTACTACTGCTAGTGTCGATTGATGCATTGGTTTGAGTTTGATTTAGTCAGGCAGGTTTAGTAATTCATTTTTTAGATTAATTTGACATGGGTTTGCTGAACTATGTAATACTCCCTCTGTCTCAAAATATAAAATGTCTTTTGGTCTAAATAGTATCCAGTACTATTGCCTACATGCTTCTAGCGACTGATGCTTTTAATTTTGCTCAGTTTTTATGCTTCAGATCGCTTCCTCCATGACACCCCGATCCGGGCGGCGGCAGCAGCGATGGCATCGACAATCGAGTGTGCCTAACTCTGCATCCATAACTGGCCTGTCTTCTTTGGACGGTCAGCTGCTTCCTCCCCACATTGAAATCTCGACCCCTTTCCTATTGATGGACTCGTTGACTGATTTGTATGTGCGTGGATGCAGGGTGCAGGTGCTCTACTACGCGCTACTCCGAACGGGTCACCTGGACAGATGTTTTGCTTGTTTTTGAGCTACTACCACTTTTTGAGCTACTGCCACTTGTTTTTGTCGGTAATCTAAGCACTTGTTAGTTTAGTCAGGTAGGAGATTAGAGTGAAATGATCCTGTAGGAGGTCCTGGACGATGATGTGCAAACAATTATTTTCTCTAGCATTAGTATGTCAAATTTGTCTCAGTTAGTACATGAGGATTCTGCTAGCTGACATACTAATGTTGGTCAACGAGTGATGCTTCATAGCGGACAACTACTGGTTTTAATATGCAAACAACAACAGTGCCAGAGATGCTATGTAATAATTAATGTGTACTTGTTGAAAGTTCTTGCTTATATTAGTGTCTCTTATTTCTTTTCTAATTAATGTCTCTCATTTTTGTTCTAGTTAATGTGTAACTGAGAATGAACATACTTCTCTCTTTTTAGACTGCTAGATTGCACAAGTTGAACGATCTGCTCTAGTTTAAACAAGTTGGGATACATCAATATAATAGGACTTTGTTTGCACTTCACCTAGCTTGTAACCAATATCCTTATTGCCAATTTACCTCAAGTTTATCTAACATGGTTGAAATGAGCGATGTAAAGTTTCATGTCTAAGCTCAATTTTTATCCTAAGTCCTGAAGTAATTATTTTGGTTACATCATAGTTTGCTGAGAATATTAACTTGAACATTGTATGTATGCCCTGATGCATGTACACACACGGCATCAAATATTGAGCTGCAGCGAAACAACCTGGAGCTAGAGAACATCAAGGATAAGATCAAGGAAGTTCTTGCCTTGTTGGCAACATTGTGAGGTTCATGCATCATTAGGATTGCTTGAGTGATCTCAGTACTGTCATTGTGATGTTCCTAACCTCCCTCTTTTCGCTATCCAGATCATGACCAAGCATGACAAGAAGGGAGGCTCGTCAACCACCTACCAGCACACCTATCATGACCGATGATGAGACGTTGAAGGTGCGCTTCTTCTTTGTACATTCCTTGCTTGGTTGGTGTCATGGAGATATGCACGTGCCATGTGTTGTACGACCTCTTTGTTTTTGTTTCTTGTCATATGTACTTATCTGTTGGCTTGTCCCTGATGTAATACCCACATGGACTATCATATTGGTGGTTGGCTAATGAATTGCATTGCAAATATACTGTTCTTCATCGCCTAATGCTTTTGGTTGCCGATAACAGGACCTATAGTTAGTAAACCTGTAATTAGCAAGTTATGTTTATGGTCTATCATGCTGAAATACAAAAAATGTTTTGTGTCACATGCTTAACAGACTTTGAACTATATACCTAGTTCGGCTGTAGAGAAAAATGCACCTGGTTGTTTAACACATTGAACTATTCGGCCTACCTACTCAAACTACCATCAGTATCCAACAAACGGCTATGGAAATAATTTTTGCCATCAATCCTTTGTTTTAAACAAGTATAAATATTTTGGCATGACAAAAAGTTGCAAATTCTGATGATGGTTTATGTTCCTTCTTTTAGGTTACGAGAGATGATGCTGGAGAGATGCCCTTCCTGTAGGTCTGCACATAAGCGGAAGTTCCTGGGTATGCAAGATTTGATGGTTAAAATGGTTGATGTGATGTGAATGAGTGTATGGAAACTGGTTGTTGTGATGTGAATGACTGTATGTAGTTTCACATGTTCTGTTCTGTATAGCATATTGTAATAAACTTATTTTAGCTGTTATTTGAAGATTTTCATATGCTTTCTCTCTTCTATCTGTTTGATATATACATATATATTGCTTATTAATAAGCTGTGAAAAATCTGACATTTGGGACCCATCTGTAAACTGGAGCTAGGAAAAAAGCTGGAAATAAAAAATAAATTGACTGCAAGATGTTGTGCGCTAGAAAATAAAAAGGCCAAATTGTAGGCCAGGCCCATGTAGCTAACCAAAATCAACATAAAATACATATATTAAAAGGGCTTGCCTAAACAAATACATGGGCCGAATTACTGGGCCAGACCCATGTAGCTAATAAAAGCACATGAAAAAATACATTAAAAAGGCTGAATTGTTGGGCTAGGCCCATGTAGAAAATCGAGTTGGACCGGGCTGATTCTAGTGCCACAACAGATTGCCACGTCGGATGCCTACATGGCCTGAGGAGGCTGCTAGTGACCAAAACAAAACAATAGGCATGTTTTGGTCGTAAACGTCTACGACCTTCTCACAGAGAAGGTCGTTAATTTCAGTTTACGACCGCCAGCTTTTGACCTTCTATTTTTAGTCACAAAAAGGTCGCAAATGAAAAATAATGACCAATAGTCAAGGTCACAAGTTGACATATTTCTTGTAGTGGATCAACTTCCTAGTCAACCATCCATCCTTAAATAGCCCCAAGCCAAGCACGCTTAACTTTGAGATTCATTTCAGATGGGCTCTCAGAAAAGAAGGTCCATCTTATTTCTATGAATAGTTAATGTCGGTGTCAAAACCGGCGGATCTCGGGTAGGGGGTCCCGAACTGTGCGTCTAGGCCGGATGGTAACAGGAGGCAAGGAACACGATGTTTTACCCAGGTTCGGGCCCTCTTGATGGAGGTAAAACCCTACGTCCTGCTTGATTAATATTGATGATATGGGTAGTACAAGAGTAGATCTACCACGAGATCAAGGAGGCTAAACCCTAGAAGCTATCCTATGGTATGATTGTTGTATGATGAAGTTGTCCTACGGACTAAAACCCTCCGGTTTATATAGACACCGGAGAGGGTTAGGGTTACACAAAGTCGGTTACAATGGTAGGAGATCTTGAATATCCGCATCGCCAAGCTTGCCTTCCACGCCAAGGAAAGTCCCATCCGGACACGGGACGAAGTCTTCAATCCTGTATCTTCATAGTCCTGGAGTCCGGCTGAAGGTATAGTCCGGCTACCCGAACACCCCCTAATCCAGGACTCCCTCAGTAGCCCCCGAACCAGGCTTCAATGGCGACGAGTCCGGCGCGCAGATTGTCTTCGGCATTGCAAGGTGGGTTCTTCTCCAAATTCCGTGTACCTGCTAAATAATGTCCGATTTTCGTAATGTAGCGCACCTTGGCTTCCACGCCCAATAATGGCCATCTTCCACGTGTCAAAGAATGCGAAAAGTCGGGGTGTTTTTACATTCACACCCCTAGCCGCATAAACGAGCCGCCTATTTAATGGGATGGGGATTCAGATCCAAACCACACCTTCTTCTCCCCGCGAGTAATCATCAGAGCGCCTCCAACAAAGGTCCATTCCAACATGGCCAGCCGTCGCAGCTCCTCCCCTCGCCCTTCCAGTCCTAAACCTGCAGACTGGGAGAGGTGCTCCATCCCGCACAGCGAGCTAGTGTCGCTTCAGGTCAAGGGATTTCTCCCTCAAGCCTATATGGTCCCGGTCCGAGCCGGACTCGCCACCTATAATGGTGGAGAGCAAGCGGAGAGCACCCCCAATCCCTCCAAAGGAGAGCGGGTGTGCCTCGTCCCTTATCTAATAAGAGGACTTGGATTTCCAATTCATCCATTTCTCTGTGGGCTTCTGGAGTTCTACGGCCTCCAGCTGCACAATCTCACGCCCGCCTCTATATTGCATATCGCGGGCTTCGTCGCCCTTTGCGAGCTATTCTTGGGTGTTGAGGCTCATTTCGCGCTGTGGAAGAGGTTATTCTGCTTGGTGCCCCGCTCTCAAGAGGGGTCTATATATAAAGTGGGCGGAGCCGAAGTGTGGCGTATCGCCGGGACCAGATATCTATCCGGAACCCCAAAGAAGGCGTCCGAGGACTGGCCTTTGAAATGGTTTTATATAGATGATGTCCCACTGCCGGATCCTATCCGGGTCGGTGCTCCCTTAAAGAAACGCCTAAGCTGGCATCCGCGGAGCTCTCAGAGAGAAGGCGACAGGGACGTCCTTCACCTGATGGGTCGGATAAGACCATTGGCTCATTCCGGACTAACCATGATTGGAGTCATGGCCGCATGCATTATGCGGGGGGTGCAGCCGCTTCAATATAGAGGCCACCCCATGTGGGATTTTAACGGGGAGGATGACGCCACCCGTTACGGTCGTAAGGGGCCAGCCTCAGCTGCCGCTCTAGTAAAGATCTTATCCTCTTTGTACAAGGGAGAAGAGGAGGAATTCCTCCGTGTCAACCCGCAGGGCGGATTTACTATGTACAACCCTCCGAGTTGGGTAAGTGGACAATCGTGCTTACCCATCCGTTTTATATTCCCATGATTAAATATGTAGTCTAATGATTTCAACGCAGGAACTGCGTCAGGAAGTAAAGGATATAAACAGCCGTCCCCCACAGCCCGAGGATCCGGAATGGTCCCTCGATCCGGACTCCGAAGAGGATCCGGACATATCGGTGGAGCTGATTGATGGGGTGTTTCATCAACTAAGCAAGGATAATACCTTGGTGGCCATTACGGCTGATTACCCAGGGTTAATCCCGGCCTCCCAGGTAACAGAGAGTGGAGTCTCATCCCCTTGAGAAGGAATACATTCTCACGCATTTCAGTTTTCCTGACAACGACCGTGTTTTGCAGGGGAGGTTTCCGAGGAGGGAGGCTGAACCTGCGGCGGCTAGCCAACGAGGGGCCGCAGGGCCCCGTGGGGTAAAAAGGAATGTAGTCCGGACTTAGACGTCGGTGCAAAGGTATAGCGCACCCTCTTTCTCCCTGGTTATATTCCTTCAGGGCATATTAATGTTCGTGCTATCTTCATGACGAAGAGACCTCGCCGGACTATATCCGGAGAGGTTGCCAATCGTGCCTCCACCAGCCAGGCTCCAACGCCTAGCCCGAAAGCGGAAGCGAACACAAGGCGCGCACCGGACGCTCCTCTGATAGAGGATGCGGACAGGCTGTCTGCCACCAATTCCGAGGTGGAGAGTGCCATGAACCACAGGCGTCGCCAGACAGTTCTCCGCGACACTTGTTTCTCCCAAGAGGCATTAGATGCCTTCAATTCGGGAGATGCCTACCTCCATGCCGCTCAAAATTGTTTAGCCAGAGCCACGGAGCAATATGTAAAAGACATACGGGTAAGAAAATTTTGGTAAATATATATATACCAGTAGCCCCCGAGACTTGAAACAGTTACAGTAACTGATTTAAGGATCATTTGTTATGCAGGTTCTTACAGAGAAGAATATCGTACTGTCCCAGGAGCTGGAAGAGTGCAAAGCCCAACTAGAGGCCGCACTAGCCGCGGCAGGGGAGCCCAAAGAGACCCCCTCTGGTAAGATATACTTCGAAAGATTAGTATTTTGCGAAGTGCGGCGTGGGTGTAAATCTGACAAATCATATTGCAGATGGCGCCGGACTGGATCCGGAGAGGCAACAACTCTTACGCCGGCTAAAGGCCGGTGAGAGTATGCTGACAAGGGTGAGGCGGGAGAAGAATGATCTTCAGGATGCCAACACCAAGCTGGACGTTGAGCTTAAAGATGTTCGTGGCTAGCTGTCGGACTCTACTAAGGAGAATCAGCGGCTTCGACGCGGCATATTTAGTAAGTGCTTAAGCAAATCTTTGAAAGAGAAGAGTTCGGCGAGGAAGTCGACTAACAGAGTAATGTCTATAGGTATGCTAACGGGTCGTCCTGCAGAGGAGATGCCCGGTTCTACGGGTGACCATCTTCCCGAGCTCTCGCAACTGCACGAGCGAGTTCGGCAGGCGATGCGAGGCATTGCCCAAGCCTTATGGCCTTCCCACTCCATGCCCGAGGGCCTTGGAGAGCTTTCAGAGAAGCTTAAGGGAGCTCGGCGGCGCTTCCGGTTGTGGAAGATATCGGCCTGCCGACAAGGCGCTAGGGAGGCCTGGGCCATGGTGAAGACGCGGTACACGAAGTCTGACCCAAACCACATGGCCGAGGTCGGACCTGTGGGGCCTGACGGGAAGGAGATCCCTGTAAGCTTAGTGTACGGCCAAGTAGAATTGGCCGCAAAGTATTCCCAGTAGGACTGTAAGTTAGACAGCCTGTTAGATGGTATTGAAGAGGAATACAATCAGTCAGAGTGACTATGTAATTTTTAATTGACATGTGTAATGCCTTCTAGCCGGATTGTAGATCGTTTGTCGTTGCCGACCTTTTCGCTTCAACCTCAGGACCTGACGGTCCGGAGTGTGTCCAAATACCCTACCGGTTATGTAAGAACCGAGGTATGCATGGAGACCAGGCGTAGGGGTCATTAGTGCTTTATCAGACAGGTGCCCAACTAGTTATGTTATATTACATGGTTAGTAAGAAACATCTTCCAGAGAGAATAGTTCCGTTAGGGGTTCCTTTCGCTGGGAGGCATGCCCTAAAGTGCATGTTCGGACTGCAAACGCAGGAAAATCATCTGGGGGCATATATATAAGTAAATAAAAAAGGTCATCTTTTAGTTCACCAACCGAATATTCCCTTAAGAACGCTAGCTTTCGGCTTCACCCAGTCTGAGGTACACATCTGGCGTATCCGGCAGTAACAATCGCAGAGGTGCTCCCTTTACCACCTAGCCGAACAATCGGGAACGTAGGGGTAAGCACAGGAGCCAGGCAACCCAGCTTGGCCAAAACTTAAGTCATATCGATGCATATAATGGTGAAGAAAAGGTACATGCGGAAGTTTGACACATGTGGTGGGCGTGAAGCCCGTATAAATAAGCTTCTATTAAAGAAGCCCCCAGGTTTAATGAGCGCGAGTAGCACGTCACTTGAGGAGCCTTTAAGGGCTATAAAAGAAAAGAGGGGAAGGAGAGAAATGTAAGACAGAAAATGTAAAAAATGGACAGAGGAAGGAGACAAACACAGAGTCCGGTGCTAGGCATAGAATCTTCGGAGACGGGCTACGTTCCATGGGTTCGGCTCGAGTCGGTTATCCGACGCATCTCGCAGGCGGTATGCTCCACCAGTCAGGACTTGGTCGAGAAGGGAGCTTCCCACTTGGGCTTCAGATTGTCCTTTTTCTTGTCCGGCAGGCGTAGAACTAATTCACCAACGTTGTAGTTTTTGGCCCGCACTTCTCTGCTTTGATATCTTCGAGCCTGCTATTGATAGAATGCGGAACGGGCTTTTGCCACGTCGCGCTCCTCCTCTAAGGCGTCCAAACTGTCCTGCCGATCGAGTTCGGCTTCCCTTTCTTCGTACATGCGCACTCGAGGTGAGTCATGAATTATGTCGCAGGGCAAGACTGCCTCTGCGCCGTACACCATAAAAATGGTGTGTATCCGGTGGTGCGATTCGGCGTGGTCCGCAGCCCCCAGAGTACGGAGTCGAGCTCCTCTACCCAGTGCGTGTTAGATTCCTTGAGGGAGCGCACTAATCTGGGTATGATGCCGCTCATGATGAGACCATTTGCACGTTCGACCTAACCGTTAGTTTGTGGGTGATAGAAGGAAGCATAATCGAGCTTGATGCCCATGTTTTTGCACCAGAGTTTTACCTCATCGGCCGTAAAGTTCGTGCCGTTATCGGTGATGATGCTGTGGGGGATGCCATAACGGTGTACGACCCCGGATATAAAGTCTATCACAGGTCCGGATTCGGCCGTCTTAACAGGCTTGGCTTCTATCCATTTGGTGAACTTATCCACCATGACCAGTAAGTATTTTTTCTTGTGGGTTCTGCCTTTAAGGGGTCCCACCATGTCAAGCCCCCGGACCGCGAAAGGCCAAGTGATGGGGATAGTTTGGAGGGCGGTGGGTGGCATATGGATTTGGTTTGCAAAAAGCTGGCAACCGACGCATCGTTGGATCAAGTCCTGAGCGTCCGCCCGGGGCGTCGGCCAATAAAAGCCTATACGGAAAGCCTTGCTTACAAGGGACAGGGCTGCGGCGTGATGGCCACCGAGTCTGGCATGAATTTCAGCCAGCAGGTTCCGCCCTTCCTCTTCGGAGATGCACCTTTGAAGGACTCTAGTAGTGCTTTTCTTATAAAGTTCTCCCTCATGGACTTTATAGGATTTAGATCGCCGCACTATACAGCGTGCCTCATTTTGGTCCTCTGGGAGTTCCTGCCTAGTAAGGTAGGCTAGGAATGGTTCTGTCCACGGGGCGATAACGGCCATTAGTACGTGGGCTGAGGTTGTGATTTCATTGGCAGAGCCTCCGATTATGTCAGATTGTTCGGCGTCGGACAGTGCGGTTGGGTCCGGGCTAATATTGCCATGTTCCCCTTCCCATACTACGGATGGCTTGAACAGCCTTTCCAGGAAGATGTTGGGGGGGACCGCATCGCGTTTTGCGTCGATGCGTGCTAGGACGTCTGCCGCCTGATTGTTTTCTCGGGCTATATGGTGAAATTCGAGCGCCTCAAACCGAGCTGACATTTTGAGGACGGCGTTGCGGTAAGCTGCCATTTTTGGATCCTTGGCATCGAAGTCTCCATTTATTTGGGATATCGCGAGGTTCGAATCCCCGCGCACCTCTAGTCGTTGAATGCCCATGGATACTGCTATCCGGAGACCATGTAAAAGGGCCTCATATTCGGCTGCATTGTTGGAGTCCGTGTACATAATCTGGAGTACATATTGAACTGTGTCTCCTGTGAGGGACGTCAAAACGACGCCGGCCCCTAGTCCGGCCAACATTTTGGAACCGTTGAAGTGCATGATCCAGTTTGAATATGTGCCGTACTCTTTAGGGAGTTCGGCCTCCGTCCATTCTGCGACGAAGTCGGCCAAAACTTGCGACTTGATAGCTCGCCGTGGACTATAAGTTATGTCGAATGGGAGGAGCTCGATGGCCCATTTTGCAATCCAGCCCGTTGCGTCACGGTTGTTTATAAAATCGTTGAGTGGTACATCCGATGCTACTGTGATTGAACACTCTTGAAAGTAGTGTCGTAGCTTCCGGGATGCCATGAATACCTTATATGCAATCTTTTGATAATGTGGGTACCGTGATTTGCATGTGGTGAGGACATTGGACACATAGTAAACCGGCTTTTGAAGGGGGAATTTGTGTCCGTCCGTTTCCCGCTCGACGACGAGTACTGCGCTGACAACTTGATGGGTTGCTGCAATGTACAATAGCATTGGTTCGCCGATGTTTGGCGCGGCCGGGACAGGGTTTGTTGCCAATATGGCTTTTATTTCGTTGAGTCTAGCCATGGCGGCATCCGTCCACTCGAAGTGTTCGATGCGCCGAAGGAGGCGGTAGAGGGGTAGCGCCTTTTCTCCCAAACGAGAGATAAAGCGGCTTAGAGCCGCCACGCATCTGGTTAATTTTTGTATTTGTTTGAGGTCCTTTGGGATATCCAATTGTGACAAAGCTCAGATCTTGGCTGGATTTGCTTCGATTCCTCTACCGGATATGATGAAGCCCAAGAGCTTTCCGGCTGGAATGCCGAAAACGCATTTTTCCGGATTTTGCTTGATGTCATATGCTCGGAGGTTGTCAAATGTAAGCCTCAAGTCGTCTACTAGAGATTCGACATGTCTTGTTTTTATGACCACATCATCCATGTATGCCTCTACTGTTTTGCCGATTTGGTTTGCCAGACATGTCTGAATCATGCGCTGATATGTTGCGCCGGCGTTTTTGAGCCCGAAAGGCATTGTGTTGAAGCAGAATGGGCCGTATGGGGTGATGAATGCCGTTGCGGCTTGGTCTGACTCGACCATCTTGATTTGATGGTAACCGGAGTATGCATCGAGGAAGCACAACGAATCGTGTCCTGCAGTGGCGTCGATAATTTGATCGATGCGGGGGAGGGGGAAGGGATCCTTTGGGAAAGCCTTGTTAATGTCTTTGAAGTCAACGCACAGGCGCCAGGATTTGTCCTTCTTTGGTACCATCACCAAGCTTGCTAGCCAGTCCGGATGTTTTATATCTCTAATGAATCCGGCCTCCAATAATTTGTCTAGCTCCTCTCCCATTGCCTATCTCTTGGGCTCAGAGAAACGCCGAAGGGCTTGTTTGACAGGTTTGAATCCTTTTAGGATATTTAAGCTGTGTTCGGCCAGCCTGCGTGGGATTCCTGGCATGTCTGAAGGGTGCCAGGCAAAAATGTCCCAGTTCTCCCGTAGGAATTCTCGCAGTGCGGCGTCTACATCGGGGTTTAATTGTGCCCCGATGGAAGCTGTTTTATTGGGGTACGTTGGATGGACCTGGAATTTGGCTATTTCATCCGCTGGTTTAAAGGAGGTGGACTTGGATCTTTTGTCGAGTATCACATCGTCCTTGTTTACCGTGGAGCGCAGTGTAGTCAGTTCCTCAGCCACTAGGGCTTCGGACAGTGCCTCAAGGGCCAATGCGGCTGTCTTGTTTTCGGCGCGGAGTGCTATGTCTGGATCACTAGCGAGAGTGATGATTCCCTTCAGCCCGGGCATCTTGAGCTTCATGTACCCGTAATGGGGTATTGCTTGGAAGATTGTAAATGCTTCCCGCCCCAGCAGAGCGTGGTATCCGCTACTGAACGGGGCCACTTGGAATGTGATCTCTTCGGACCTATAATTATCCGGCGTGCCGAACACCACATCTAGTGTGATTTTTCCTGCACAGCGCACTTCCCGACTGGGGATTATTCCTCTAAAGGTTGTGCTGCTTCGCCCAATGTGGTTCCAGTCTATTCCCATTTTTTGAAGGGTTTCCTCATAAATGAGGTTCAATCCGCTGCCTCCGTCCATGAGTACCTTGGTGAGGCGAAAGCCGTCCACTATAGGACTGAGTACCAATGCGGCTGGTGCTCAAGCTGTTCGGAATTTAGGTTCATCACTGGCATTAAAAGTAATAGCCGTGTCACTCCATGGGTTTATTGTTGCTACTTGATAGACTTCGGCGAGGCTGCTGAGTATTCTTTTTCGCATATTATTTGATGCGAAAGTCTCGAAGACTGTTAAGACTGTACTGGAGTCCCTGAGGTGGCTTTCTGCGGCCTCCGGAATTAGGTGATCTTCGCCCCTTTTGGCCACCTGCCAGAGTATCCAACATGCTCTAAGGCTATGAGTTGGTGTGGCATCCTCTGTACTATGAATTTTATAGGGTCCATTAAGCCATCCCTCCAGTACGGTTCCATGCCCTGTAGAGGCTTTTGGTTTTTTGGTTTTTAACCCGGGTGTCTGATGGCGATGCACCCTTTTATTTCGGACGAGGTTTCTATTTAGGGCCGGATTGTCCCAAAATTTAGCTTCGGTTTTCCAGGCGCTTTCCATCGCACAGTACTTTTGTACTATGGACGCCAAGTCAGCGAAGCGTGTAAGATCACGACGACCTGTGGCGTTGAGGGTTCCTTTGTCCGTGCAATTATTGCAGAAGATTGAGATTGCGTCTTCCTCGCGGCAGTCCTTTATCCTGTTCATAACCAGGAGGAACCTCGCCCAGTAATGATGTACTGTTTCTTCGGGCTTTTGCCTAATTTGGGATAGATCGCTTATGTTCGGGTGGGTGGGTGGAATTAAATCCGGAACTTCACCCAATCTAAGACTCAGAGGCCAAGTAGTTTCCGAACTCTGAAGTTTGGATTCTTGGATGTTGTCCAGTGAATCTAGCCCGTTGCCTGATTCTAAGTTTAGGTCTTGAGTTACATCCTCCCCTCCGCGGGTGTCTGGCTTGGAGGGATCGGGAATCCGGATGTAGCTAGTCCTTTAGATAGATGAAGAGTCGCCGCACTGTGCCTCTACCACGGCAACATGATGGGTGACTTGGGGAGAATTAATTTCTCTTAGATCGGGTTTAAGCCCAACCTGGTCATAATCCGTAGTGACCCCCAAAGCGGCGATGCGATCCAAGAGCTCGTTTACGAAAGAGAGCTCCATTGGATCTAACTGCTCGACGAGTTCTGAGCTGACGTGAAGATTGCTTTTGATGACCCGAGAGGTCATCGTCGGCGCAACGGCCGAACAGGCGGTCATGAGAAAACCGCCTAGCCGGAGAGTTTGGCCGACAGCCAAGGCTCCCTTAGTAACGGCGCCGTCTTTAAAGACGGGAAGAGGCATCCTTCCAGATTGCGACGGCACAGAGGAACTCTCAATGAAAGCACCAATGTCGGTGTCAAAACCGGCGGATCTCGGGTAGGGGGTCCCGAACTATGCATCTAGGCCGGATGGTAACAGGAGGCAAGGAACACGATGTTTTACCCAGGTTCGGGCCCTCTTGATGGAGGTAAAACCCTACGTCCTGCTTGATTAATATTGATGATATGGGTAGTACAAGAGTAGATCTACCACGAGATCAAGGAGGCTAAACCCTAGAAGCTAGCCTATGGTATGATTGTTGTATGATGAAGTTGTCCTTCGGACTAAAACCCTCCGGTTTACATAGACACCGGAGAGGGTTAGGGTTACACAAAGTCGGTTACAATGGTAGGAGATCTTGAATATCCGCATCGCCAAGCTTGCCTTCCATGCCAAGGAAAGTCCCATCCGGGCACGGGACGAAGTGTTCAATCTTGTATCTTCATAGTCCTGGAGTCCGGCTGAAGGTATAGTCCGGCTACCCGAACACCTCCTAATCCAGGACTCCCTCAGTTACCATTCCTATTAAGCCGAAATGTCACAAGAGGCCCCCTCGTTTCCTACCTTTGCCTCGGCGCTTATATATACCTCACGAGTCGCAACATACTTATTATGTAATTTTTTCCGTCGTCACAAGTTCGCGATCCGAGGAAGAACTCATCTCTAATTCACATTCCGACACTCTGCCAAAGCGAAGTTCTATTGCCCTCTTCTTCTACATCAATCGCTACTCCCATGATGAGGTGCGAGTAATCCATCCACTGAACTATGTATTCGTAGTAGTACAAAGACGATCTAATCTGGAGTCCTCTTGTAGTCCGCCAGAAGGGGGAAATTGTTGTCAAAGTTATCTACCTCAACTTTGTTGCTCTGATTATCATGTGCGAGTAGTTAAAAGTACAACCATACCCTCAAACCATATTTTGATGTTGATGACAATACATATTAAGGGACTAATTATGTTTGCTAAGTGTATCACAAGTTTTAGTCCCCATGTGACTACTGTGTGTGGATCATGGACCCATTGAAATGAATATAGCTCAAGAAAGGAGATCAACAATATTAAAGCGTAGCTTTTCTCGTTTCGCTCTTGAGGGATCATCCACTATTAAGAGGGGATCAATGGGGTTCGTAAAGGAATTTCTAAAATTCACAAGTTTCTAACTTGGACCAATCCATATCCATACCAAAAATATCCAAGGCCATATACCCTACTGAATACCCACGTGACTTATGCGAAAAGGATGCACAAGTATATATGGCCGGATGTCCGGACCTCTGGCCAAAACTCCGACCAGAAATTAGTAGCTTCTGTTAACATCATCGGATGTCCGGGCCCTCAACCAAATGTCTCGGCTTTCGCTACTTTGCCGGATGTCCGAGCTCTTGGTCGGATGTTTGGGGTCTCACTAGGTTGCCGGATGTCCCAGCCCTTGGCTATAAATCTGGCAAACTTCTAGTAGCTTGTGCGGCTATTGCTGGATACCCAGTTTCATGCCCGGATGTATGGGTCTGTGCCCTCTACCTGAGAAAATACTCTATAGCCTATGTGTACACAAATCGAGGGGGCAGACAACCGGACTTATATCCGGACATCCTCGACACTGTCACTTACTATCAAATGCATAATTCTAGGCCTCCACTATATATACCCCTCTAACACTTCAGTAGAGGGTTGACCACTCATTTTGAATAAACCCTAGAACACACAAGTGCTCCCTCTCATTGTCACTTGCACCAAATCTTCCCCAACTCTTGACCAAAGGAATTCATGATTTGAGTTAGTTTTGAGATTTTCCCTTTGATCTTGTTATTCTTGGAGGTTTGGGACTCCTAGGCGGTGGGAGTGCTCCGGTGAGGAGTCGGTTATTTTGATTCACACCGAAAATTTTGTGAAGGCTTGGAGTCTGCCTCAAGGTCTACCACTAGTGCTTGAGAATCACATTCATTGTGATATCTTAAGGAGAATTGGGTGAGCCTTCATGGTAACACCCATCTGTCCAACGGTGACTAGTTTCCCTCCAAGGAAGTGAACATCGGGATACATCCTTGTCTTTGGAATTTCGGTTATCCCTAACCCTAGTTCCTTACTTGTGGTTACTTTGTCTCCTTGTCCTCTACTTGTTTATCATATTTTTGTTGTTCGTTATATTCCTAACACTAGAGTCACCTTTACAATTATTGGGCTCACTTTCATATTCCGCATATAGCCTAAAATTGCTAAGTAGTTATTAAAATTTGTAATTGTACCTATTCACCCCCTCTAGGTCCATCTCAATCCTTTGAATTGGTAATAGAACCTCGTGGAGAAGGAGGTTGCTAGGACCTCAGAGCTAGGTGATGTACTATCGAAAGTTGAAAAGATATTTAGCTCTTGGGATTTAGCTAATAAAATAGACGAACATGGAATTATCTACAAGTTCAGGTTGATCAAGACATGGAAGCAAAAATGGCATTTTAACCTCGGTGGTGTATCTATCACTACGGTTGATAGTACACCGTTCACGGCGATGCTGATGTCACTCCTCCCATCCAAAATTTAGGTGCCAATCCCACTAGGATTGGGTGGATTTATCCAAAGTCTAAAATTAATAAACCCAAATATAACAGTGCCAAAAGTACCTTCCTGCGCCATACGGGGTTGGTTGTTAAGGTAACCTTGTCGAAGCCACCTCATGAACAAGATCTTCAACCTCGACAAAATGATATATATATATATATATATATATATATATATATATATATATATATATATATATATGCTCCAGATACGTGTGATTTTGAGCTTTGAAAATATATATATATGCTCCACAAGTTCAATCCCTAACTAAGACCATTTGAAAAAAGATCACATAAGGATAAACCATTTTAAACAAGATACGTGTGATTTTCAAACTAGATTATTAGATAGTTTCTTTGTTGTTCAATATCACATAGGAAAACAAGACAAAGAATATGGTGCTCCACCATATTTCTACAGCATGAAACCCTACCAATAAGGTCAAATGATTTGTGCTTTTGAGCTTCTTGTGGTACATTTATCTGCTCGTGCTATCAAATTTTATGCCAACTGGACTTTTGTTGTTATTTAATTTATTTTGTATGTGTAATTTCATTTGTTGTGATGTATCATTTATCTCGAACAGTCCACTAACGGTTCGAGAAAATAGTGGGGCACAACTGGGCCAACATAACCATGTAACGTTAACCGGCCCAAAGCACCACGTAACATTAAAAGTCCGAACACACCATAGGCCATTTGAAAGGATTGGTATGGTCGACTAGAAGGGGTTTGAAGAGGTGACTAACAGTTTTTAACTTTGTTTGCAAATGTTAGGCTCAACAATAAAATAGGTTGGCTAGATATGCAACTAGGTGGACAGCCTACTGATATGTCTCTGTTATATCTACTTTTCCATACACTTGCTCTTGGTTTGGACTCTAATTTATATGATTTGAATGGAACTAACCCAGACTGGCGTTGTTTTCAGTAGAATTGCCATGGTGCTGTTTTTGTGCAGAAATAAAAGTTCTCGGATTGAGCTGAAACTTTATGGAGAATTCTTTTAGAATATATAAAAGATACTGGCGAAGAGAAATACCAGAGGGGGCCCACCAGGACGCCACAAGCCCTGGGGAGCACCACCCCCTAACGCGCCTGGTAGGCTTGTGGGCCTGTGGAAGCTCCCGCAACCCTAACTTCAACTCCATGCTAATGCTTTCCTGTGATTACCGTAGTTTGAGTTCATGTATTCACTAGGCGCTAATGCTTTGTTCCGATTCTCTATTAAAAGGAGGTCTTAATATCCCTTAGTTTCCTTATGGACCCCGCTACCACTGGAGGGTAGGACAAAATATGACATGCAAGTTCTTATTACAAGCATATATGACTATATACAGAATACATTCCTAAATTACATTGATGAATTGGAGCTAGTTCTGTGTCGCCCTAGGTTATAACTAGTACATGATGAATGTCATCCAACAAAATTATCCATCACTGATCCAATGCCTACGACTTTCACATATTGATCTTTGCTAAGTTAGTTTCGCTGCTACTGTTGTTATAGTCACTATAAAACTGCTATTGCTACTACTATTGTTACTATTGCTATTGTTACCGCTGCTATCAAACTATCATACAACTGTTCTACCGATCACTTTGCCGTAGATATTTAGTTCTCCAGGTGTGGTTCAATTGACAACTTAACTGCCAATACTTGCAAACATTCTTTGCTTCCCCTTGTGTCAAATTAATAAATTTGGGTTGAATACTACACCCTTGAAAACTGTTGTGATCCCCTATACTTGTGGATTATCAAGACCTTTTTGCAGCGCCGTTGCCGGGGAGCATAGCTCAATTTGCTGAGTCACTTGGGAGTTATATATGTTGATCACTATGAAGAATCTTAAAGATGATAGAACCAAGATCGTTCCCTCTAAGATGAGGGGAGGTAAGGAACTGCCATCACACTATGCACTTGTTTCACATTCTGTTTTGAGTAGGCTTGCAACACCACCACTTGCTATTAATTCTGAAATGTCGCAACTAATTGATGATGCTACTTCTATATGAATGATGCTACTGATGATGCTAGTACTTAGTGAAACTATGCTACTAGGTGAATTTCTTGATGAACAATTTGCTAGAGCTAAAGAAATTGAGAATGTTAAATTGATGAAATTGCTGAAACTACTGAAAAATATGATACACCTATTAGATCTAGCTCTCCTAGAATTGAGTTTCCTAAGATACCCGGGGGTTATGTTATGGATGGAGAGATAGCTAGGGAATTTCTTGCTTGTAATGATAGAGATTATGTTAAGAAAGTACTATGTAAGCTAAAAGAAAAATCTTTGAATGCAAGAATGAAATATGATCCCAAGTTTGCTAATTCTCCTATCTTTGTCACTGATTAGGATTATGAATTCTCTATCGATCCTGAGTTAATTACTTTGGTTGAATCTAACCATTTTCATGATTATGAAACTGAAACTGTTGTGGCACACCTTACTAAATTAAATGATATAGCCACCCTATTTGCTCCTGAGGAAAAGATCCGCTACTACTATATTCTTCAGTTGTTTCCTTGGGTGATGCTAAGATAGGGTTTTATACTCTTGATCCTGGTTGTGTGTAGTCCCCAGGATATGATATATTACTTCTTTGGAGAATATTTTCCTGCTTATAAGAAACAAGCTGCCTTACAGAAAATATTTAACTTTGTGAAAATTGAAGAAGAGAATCTCCCTCAAGTTTGGGAGATGCTTCTCCAATTACTTAATGCTTTGCCTGATCATCCTCTTAAGAAAAATGAAATTCTTGATATCTTTTATAATGGACTAAATGATGCTTCTACGGAATACCTAGATAGTTGCGTTGGTTGTGTTTTTAGGGAAAGAACTATTGAACAGGTCGAAGAACTATTGAATAATGTATTGAGAAATGATAATGATTGGACCCTTCCTGAACCACTACCTAAACCAACACCAAAGAAGAGAGGTATTCTATTCCTCAATCCTGAAGATATGCAAGAGGCAAAGAAATCTATGAAAGAAAAAGGTATTAAAGCTGAAAATGTTAAGAATTTACAGCATATTGAAGAGATACATGGTATTGACACCCCGACACAGGTAGTAGAGGTAAATTGACTTATTGGATTTGATGAAGGTGATATTCCTTATAATAAATCTGCTAGTCAATGCTTGGATGAATTTGATAATTACATTGTTAAGCAAGAACATTTCAATGCTTTCATGATTGATCATTTGAGTGACTTGATTTTAGAATTGCTAATGATGTTAAAGGTCTGGGTAAACATGCTTCCATGGTTCAAACTCAGTTAGAACAAGTTGCTAAGTCACAACATGATTTGCTTAATGAGATGAAGAATAATATGAATGATCATGTTGTTAGGGTTATGACTAGAGGAGGTAAAATGAGTCAAGAGCCACTTTATCCTAAAGGTTGCCCTAAAAGAATTGAGCAAGATTCTCAGAGAATTAATGTTGATACACCTAGTCCATCCAAGAAGAAAAAGAAAAAATGATATGACTTTGCATGCTTCTAGTGAAGCTGCGGTAGAAAAACCTTTTGAGAATAGTAATGATGTTTCTATTTCTGATGTTGAGAAATAATCTGGTGATGAACATACACCTAGTGATAATGATAATGATGCTCATGTAGATGCGTAGCCAGATTATGATGTAGAAATAGAATCTGTTGTTGATCTTGATAAGCCACCTCCTAAGAACATAACATATGATGAAAGTGATTTCCTTGCTATAAAACATGGTCGGGAAAGAGAGCCATGGGTTCATAAACCCATGCCATTCCCAACTAAACCACCTAGGAACAAGAATGAGGAACAATTTGAACATTTTGTTGAAATACTTAGACTTGTTTTCTTGTGTACTCGTTCGATTGATATATTGAAAATGCCTCCATATGCTAAATACATGAAGGATATTGTCACTAATAAAATAAAGATACCTGAAGTTGAAATTTCCACCATGCTTGCAAATTATTCTTTTAAGGATGGAGTACCTAAGAAACTAGGAGATCCAGGAATACCCACTGCACTATGCTCCATTAAACGAAATAATGTCAAAACTGCTTTATTTGATTTAGGAGCTAGTTTTAGTGTCATGCCTTTTTCTTTATATAGAAGACTTGATTTGAATAAGCTCATGCCTACTAAAATATCTTTGCAAATGGATGATAAATCTACTGCTATACCTATTGTAATTTGTGAGGATGTGCATGTTGTAGTTGCAAATGTTACTATCCTTACAGACTTTGTCATACTTGATATGTCCGAGGACGACAACATGTCGATTATCCTTGGTAGACACTTTTGAATATTGCAAGGGCTGTTATTGATCGCAACAAAAGCAAGGTCACTTTTCTAGTAATGAGCATATTCCGAAGCAACAATTCCAAGTGAATGGTATCAATATTATTGAAAAAGTTTCGACAATTATTATTGGAGGTTTTCAGTTCCCTCTTCCTTCAGTCAAAAAGAAATATGAAACTCTTATTGTTGGGGAGATGCATATCCCCATTGAGGTAACCTAGTGTTATACGAAGATTCTTCGGTTTCATGCCATTCAAAAATGGTTTGTTAATAAGACTTGATCAACATTATTAATGGATTCTCTTTTAGGGGCATCTGGTCGATGAATTTAGTAAGCACAACCTACTGCACTCACTATTTACTCTCCATTATTTAAAGTTAATAAAGTAGAAATGACATGATTATCCTGTTTTCTGAATTTTCCGTGCAATAAAAAATGTCCCGAAAATAAAAGTTCTCAGAATGCCCTGAAAATTTAGTATGATTTTTTGTAGAATATTTAAGAATTTTTAGCACTGAACACACCCCAAGGGGGTGCAACTGTGAGCCACAAGCTCATAGGGCGCGCCACCCAACAGGGCGCGCCTACTGGGCTTGTGGGTCCCACGGGGACCCACTCATTTATCCCAGCAGCCCTTTCCCTTCTTCTTCCTCCAGAAAAAATCACTAGCTTGTTCAAACCCGTGTTCTTGCTCGTTTGACTACAATTTTCAATCTCCTTGCTCGGAACTCTGTTTCCAAAACTATTTTGGGAGATTATTCTTTCGTATGTGACTCGTCCAATATAATGATCCAATTAGTTTTTGTTCTAGTGCTTTATATATTGCAATTTTTTGCTGTTGTGGTGAACATGTTCTTGAGCTTGCATGTTGAATTTAGATGGTCCAAAGTAGTTTCGGTGCATTATATAGCCTCTAGACACTTATGGGAGTAGTTGCTATCAATTTTGTTGTGTTTGGCCCACTTTTATTTTGAGTCACTAAAAAATTCAGAAACTTTTTAGAAGAAGATGCTAAGGAAAATGTTCCAAGGTGGTTCCTAGAGCAAGAGCTCTCCAAGGTTCGCTATACGTGAGCCGGACCTTGAACTGCCACGGGCAGTTCTTGTTCACCCGTGTGAATGGTCAATGGATCCGTTCATGACTCGAGCTGGTATTATGGAGGAGTTTGACATGTACGTGCACAATGCCGGGCTGACGAACTTCATGTCAGATAAGTGCTTGCAATACTATAATCTCACTGGTTTTTGTGCTGAAATTTGAGTACGCGTCCCATCGAAATCCACATGTTGTTACTCCCTCCGTTTCTTTTTAGTCTGCATATAAGATTTGGCCAAAGTCAAACTTTGTAAAGTTTGACCAACTTTGTTGGAAAAAATATCAACATCTACAATACTAAAGTCATATGGTATGAAAATTAATTTCATGATGCATCTAACAAGTTCATATTGTGAATTTTATATTTTT
Organism: Triticum dicoccoides; assembly: GCF_002162155.2. Lineage (NCBI taxonomy): Eukaryota > Viridiplantae > Streptophyta > Magnoliopsida > Poales > Poaceae > Triticum > Triticum dicoccoides. Next base: position 591,577,569 of record NC_041384.1, on the reverse strand, counting down.
TTTCTATAAACTTAGTCAAAGTGGACAAAGTTTTGACTTTGACCAAATCTTATATGCACACTAAAAAGGAACGGAGGGAGTATCCTCAACTTATATGAAAATCCTTTTCACATTGACATCGAAGAATTTTGTGATGCTTGTAAAATTCCCTTTTGGGGGATATGTACTGAGCCTCGTAAATCTGATTGCAATGAATTCTGGCTGAATATCGCTAGGGGTGAAACTACATGCATAACACAAGCTACTATAGGAAGCATCCATTTTCCTGCTATACATTATTTTGCACTGTTCATAGGAAGATGCGTTAATGGTAAACAAGATCCTAGTCATCTTTGTGCCCCTGATTTGAGCATTCTTAGGAATGCGATGTTGAGAGATTGACAATTTAACATTGGAGCCATTATTGCACCTCGTTTACATAATAATGCCTTAGTGGGTGATTTCTTTGGTGGAATCTATGTCACTCGTTTAACTGCTCATCTTGGCGTACCCATTAGAGAAAATGATATCATGTCGCCAACTAATTTTCTTGATTATGATGCTATGGAACGCCACCAGTTCCTTGAGAGGAATGACCCTCCGCTCCTCTACAGGCTAATCTTTAACCGAAGTCGTGTTTTCCATATTACTTTTCCTGCTTCGTCCTTCTTTAACTTTCAGGAAAAATATAGACATTACGTACTTGAGGATGAGGCCGAGGAGTATGAGAGGGCGGTGGAGACCGCCCATCTTAATGAGGCAACATGTCAAGTTGTGGCAGTTCCACTTCAGTACAACCCGAACTATGACTACGGGTATTATCCAGGCTACCAGGCGCCATAGACCAACTTAGGTTAAAAGCCTAAGATTGGGGGAATACGTTGATACATCTCCAACGTACCTATAATTTTTTATTGTTCCATGTTGTTATTTTATCATTCTTGGATGTTTTACAATCATTTGATAGCAACTTTGTATCATTTTTGGGACTAACTTATTGACATAGTTTCTTTCCTGGTGAGTTTTAATAAAATCTTGTGGGGTGTAAGCCCTGCAGTCTTCAAGGTCAAAAAAAACCTTATTGACATAGTGCCCAGGGCTAATTGTTGTTTGTTACTTCGCAGAAAATCAATACCAAATGGAGTCCAAACACAATGAAACTTTTTGGAGAATTTTTCTAGGCCAGAAGACACACAACGGGCAAAAGAAGTACCAGAGGGGTGCCACAAGGGGTGCACAACCCACCTGGGCGCGCCTGGGGGCCCAGGCGCGCCCTAGTGGGTTGTTCCAACCTCACTGGCCTCCCGCACCGCCTCTTTGCTCTATAAATACCCCAATATTCCAGAAACCCAAGGGGAGTCGATGAAAAACAATTCCAGCCGCCGCAAGTTCCAGAAATCACATATCCAATCTAGACACCATCACGGAGGGGTTCATCATCCTCATTGGTGCCTCTCCGATGATGCGTGAGTAGTTCATTGTAGACCAACGGGTCCGTAGTTAGTAGCTAGGTGGCTTCCTCTCTCTCTCTCTCTTTTGATTCTCAATAAAATGGTCTCTTGGAGATCTATTTGATGTAACTCTTTTTGCGGTGTGTTTGTTGTGATCCGATGAACTTTGAGTTTATGATCAGATCTATGTTTTTATCCATGAAAGTTATTTGAGTCTTTTGATCTCTTATATGCATGATTACTATAGCCTCGTATTTCTTCTTCAAATCTTTGGTTTAGTTAGGCCGACTAGATCGATTTTTCTTGCCATGGGAAGAGGTGCTTTGTGATGGGTTCGATCTTATGGTGCTCGATCCCAGTGATAGACGGGGAAACGACACATATGTATCGTTGCTATTAAGGATAACAAGATGGGGTCTATTCCTACATGAGTAGATCTTTTCTACATCATGTCATCGTTCTTATAGCATTACTCTGTTTCTCCATGAACTTAATACACTAGATGCATGCTGGATAGCGGTCGATGTGTGGAGTAATAGTAGTAGATGCGTGCAGGAGTCGGTCTACTAATCTTGGACATGATGCCTATATAATGATCATTGCCTGGATATCGTCATGATTATTTGAAATTCTGTTAATTTCCCAACAGTTGTTTGTTTACCCACCGTATTATATTTTTCTCGAGAGAAGCCACTAGTGAAATCTACGGTCCCCGGGTCTCTTCTTTATCATATTTGCCTTCAAGATCTACTTTTACTTGCTTTTATTTTTCAGATCTATTAATCCAAAAACCAAAAAATACCTAGCTGCAATTTATTATTATTTATTTTATCTCACGTTCCTGCGAGATCTATTTATCCAATCTACTACAATTTTACCTATCTTTTACCCGGGAGGGATTGACAACCCCTCTTTTACGTCGGGTTGCAAGTATTTGTTCTTTGTGTGCAGGTGATGTTCAAGTAGTGTTGCGTGGTTCTCCTACTGGTTCGATAACCTTGGTCTCATCACTAAGGGAAATACCTACCGTAGATGTGTTGCGTCATCCCTTCCTCTCTGGGGAAATACCGACATAGTTCAAGCCGAATCAAAAGGAATTTCTGGCGCTGTTGCCGGGGAGACATCATCAACATCTATTAGGTTCCTAATCACAAACCTCATCTCCTTGCAATTTACATTATTTGCCATTTGCCTCTCGTTTTCATCTCCCCCGCTGCACAAAAATTTGTCGTTTTATTCGCCCTCTTTTTCATTCGTCGTTTTCTCGTCAGTTTTTTCTGAGTGCAATCTTGTTGTGTAGTTATGTGATTTCTCCAATACCAACAACAATGATTTTATTAGCACTCTGATTGCTCCTCCCGCCACTAGTGCGGAGTCTTGTGATATTAGTGTCGCTTTGTTGAATCTTGTCATTAAAGATCAATTTTGCGGTACACCTAATGAGGATGCCACGTCCCATCTTAACACATTCATGGAAGTATGCGATATGCAAATGAAAAATATGTGGACAATGATATTGTGAAGTTGAAATTATTCTCGTTTTCCTTGTGAGATCATGCAAATATTTGGTTTTCTTCTTTGCCTCGCAATAGTATCGATTCTTGGGATAAGTGCAAAGATGCTTTTATTACTAAGTATTTTACGCCCGCGAATTTTTTTCCCTTAGGACACAAATTATGAATTTTAAACTTAACCATGAACATGTTGCGCAATCTTGGGAAAGAATTAAATTGATGCTAAGAAATTGTCCTACTCATGGTTTAAATCTTTGGATGGTCATATAGAATTTTTATGCGGGATTGAATTTTGTTTCTAGAAATCTTTTAGATTCCACCATGGGTGGTACTTGTATGGAAATTACTTTGGGTGAAGCTCATAAATTGCTTGATAATATTATGGCAAATTATTCACAATGGTATACCGAAAGAGCTCCTACTAGTAAAAAGGTTAATTCGGTAGAAGAAATAAATTATTTAAGTGAAAAAGTTGATGCTCTTATGAAGTTGGTTTCTAATAAACATGCTCCTATTGATCTTAATGATGTTCCTTTGTCTACTTTGATTGAGCAAAATAGTGATTTTGTAGATGTCAATTTTGTTTTGCGAAACAATTTTAATAACAATGCTTATAGAGGTAATTTTAATCCTAGACCTTTTCCGGAAATTCCTCTAATAATGTTGGTAATTCCTATGGTAATCCTTCTTATAATAATAATAGGAACATCTCTGATCTTGAGAATAATATTAAAGAATTTATCAATGCTCAAAAGAATTTAAATAATCCTATAGAAGAAAAGTTGATTAAGATTGATGATATGTCTAGAAGTATTGATAGAATTTCTCATGATGTAGAAAATCTCAAGATGAATATTTTTGTGCCTAAGGTTGAGGAATCAATTGAAGCTTTATATGTTTCTATGGATGAAAGTAAGAAAAGAACCGCTATACTTAGAGCTAAAAGAGAATTTTTTGAAAAGGCGTTTTCTAGTGATTGGTTTCATAAAAATGATAAAGATCTTAAAATGATTGGTGTTTATTCAATTGATTCCTTGTTTAGTAAAACTAGAAGTGATGAAAAAGGGAGTGAAGAATAGTCAACTTTAGTTAGAAGGCATCCCAATAATTTGGAGGGTGAAAATCTTGTTGAGAAAATTGATAAAAGTGGGTTGGAGAGGTCAGAACTTTAACTAGTGATGTGCCCATTCTTTTGGATTACAAAGACTTTAATTATGATAATTTCTCTTTGATTGATTGTATTTCTTATTTGCAATCCATGATTAATTCACCACATGCTTATGAACAAAATAAAGCTTTTACTAAACATATCGTTGATGCTATGATGAAAGCTTTGGAAGAAAAGTTGGAATTAGAGATTTCAATTCCTAGAAAATTACATGATGAATGGGAACCTACTATCAAAGTAAAGATTAAAAATTATGAGTGTATTGCTTTATGCGACTTGGGTGCTAGTGTTTCTACAATTCTGAAATATTTATGTGATGTGCTTGGTCTTACCGATATTGAAGAATGTTCTTTAAACTTGCACTTGGCAGATTCTACTGTTAAAAAGCCTTTGGGAAGAATTAATTATGTTCTTATTCTTGCAAATAGGAATTATTTGCCCATATATTTTTTCGTTCTTGATATCGATATCAAGCCGTCTTGTCCAATTATACTTGGTAGACCATTTTTACATACTATTGGTGCCATTGTCGGATTTCGGGTTCCGGCAAAACCCTTGAGGTCCAAACACTAGGGTGTGCATGAAGATCTCCCCCTCTCTAGCTCGCACACTCAACGATCTCACGGCCTAGCTTGACGGACCCAAAGAAAATGAGACACAAGATTTATACCAGTTCGGGCCACCGTTGTGGTGTAATACCCTACTCTGGTGTGGTGTGGTGGATTGCCTCTTGGGCTGAGGATAAACAGTTACGGGGGAAGAACAGCCTCCTGAGGAGAGGTGTTCTTGTGCTCGATGAACTTGTGTGAGGCTAAGGATGGAATGGCTCCGATCCAAGATCCGATCGATCCGCCCCCTAGCTATGGTGGTGGCTAGTCCTATTTATAGAAGCCCTGGTCCTCTTACCAAATATTGAGCGGGAAGGGATCCCACAACAGCCAATTTGAAGGGGGACAACTAGTACAAGCTATCTTGACAAAAGTAGTCTTTGCCTACCAAAGGCTCTGGTGGTGACGCCGTCTTGGGCTCCACGGTGACCTCCGTCCTGCCGTCCTGCTAGTCTTGGTCTTGTTGCACCGATATGGAAACCTTTTCCTGATGCCTTGGAACTCCTCGCCTGCGTTTGCCTCCTTAACAGCAAAGAGGAAACGAGGACACTGTGCACGCTGGCGCCCGCCTGGCCCCGCCTAGTCTTGATCGTCATGGCTAGGGCTGGAATTCGAGTCGAGTCGAGCCAGCTCAGCTCGACTCGCTAGAGCTCGTTTCTTTAACGAGCTAGCTCGACTTGACTCATTATTATAACGAGCTCAAATCCAAGATTGGCTCGAATCATATAACTCGCGAGCTGGCTCATTTAGCTTGTTAGGCTCGTTAAATATATGAACATAAAACCCTCAAATATTATATATCAGAAAACAATAGTAATTTCCTTGTAACGCATGAGTCTGCTAGGCGGCTAGGCCTTTAATGGCTAGGCCATGTGTTGTGCGCCTGGGACATAGCGTGCTGAGTGGCTAATATCTTTTTGTATTGGGAGTGGCTGATCTATTGTGCCGAGCCTAACGAGTTACACGAGTACTCGTGAGATTGGCTCGTTTAACCTGGTCTATAAATGATCTTAAACTAAAGCTTGGCTCGACTCATTATTCTTTGAGTTCAAGTCGATTCGAGCCGAGTCACGAGCTACTCGTTTAGCTCACAAGCTTCGAGCTTTTTTTCCAGCCCTAGTCAAGGCTTGCATCATTGGAACCTCGCGAGGTTCACCTTGCCTTGATTTCTCCGCCCCTCGCGAGCCAGCCCGGTGAGGCCGCCCCTGAGGAGGTCTTGCGTCGTCCGCCTCGCGAGGCTTGGCCCCTCGCGAGGGTCTTGAATGTTTGTTAGTGAAGATGGGCCGTATAGGGCCGCTGGAGGAGCCATGCTGCGGGCTGCAGGCAGGCAAGTCTGGGGACCCCCGTTCCCAGAACACCGACAATCGTGATTGATATGAAAGAAGGTAATATTAAATTTCAATTACCACTAAGGAAGGATATGGAACACTTCACTAGAACAATAATTAAGCCACCATATGAATCAATCATGAGGGCATCCTATGGATCTAGAAATAAAGATGACAATACTTAGATCTTTGCATTATGCCTGACTAGGGACATAAAACGATGGCGCTTGTTGGGAGGCAACGCAATGAATACATTTTTTTATTTTTTTGCTTTTTGTTCTTGAGTGTTTGCACAATTATGCTACTGTTATGATTATGTTTTTCATGTTTTAATTAGTATTTGTGCCAAGCAAAGCCTCTGGGATCATGTTGGGTGAGAGTTGATTTGATCTTGTTGGAAAACAGAAACTTTTGCGTCCAGAAAAATAAATTTAGTTTTTAACAGGAGCGCGATAAAATCTTGATTTTTTGTACACAAGATTTTTATACAAATTTCCCACGTTGTACTAATTTTCTAGAATTTTTGGAGTTACAGAAGTATTCGAAGTTTTCAGATTACTAAAGACTATTTTGTTTTTCGCAAATTCTATTTTCTTTGCGTTATGTGCTTATTTCGATGAATCTATGGTTTGTATTAGAGGGTATAAGCTATAGCAAAGTTGGAATACAGTAGATATAATGCAACAAAAAAATATGAATGAGTTTCCAACAGTACTTAGAGTAGCGATTTGCTTTGTTATACTAACGTATCTCACAAAGGTTTTAAAATTCTGCTACATTCCCCAACACGTACCCCGCATCGTCCTCAATCGGGCGACACGAGGGAACCCAATCTCCACCCGCTGGTGGCCCCTCCCTCACCTCCTTCCCTACCCTTGCTGCCGCCCGAGGAGGTCGTCCTCAGTTTTTCCTTCCTTTTTTCTCTCGCCCTTGCTCATTCTCATATCCCTACATTCGTTGTTGATCCGATTTGATCTGCCGAGACAACATGGCCAAGATCGTGGCACCGATCACGACGTGTACAACGGCGTTCGGTCACAATCTAGCGAGGCGTGCTCCCCTCCAGCTCCGGTCGTACACAGTGAGGCGAGGGGCGTGATGCCATCCATGGCTGCCCCCTGATGTTCCTTGTCTAGTACCGTTGTCTGGCCATTACCCGAGATCTTCGGCATTGCGCACGGATCAACGTGACGAGGTACAAGCAGCTGCGCCACCACATCGCATTACCCACCTCATCTGCCAAGGATTAACGGAGGTGGGTATTTCAAGATGGGTCGAAGGCCAGAGTTTCTACACACTTATACTGTGTGAGACTTCTTGGTAATGGCGGTGATGTAACAAGAAGACTTAATGGGAGATTTCGGAAGAAGTTTGCATGTGAGACGATTGGAGTTTTGTAGCAGTAATCTCGACGAATGTGGCGGCGACACTGGCAGACTTCGTTCTTGGCGGTCTCAGTTTCCGAGGTGAAAACCTTAGGTCTTTTACCTCGCAATGGCGGCTTCCTAGTCATTTCCTTGTGGGATGCATTGTTTGGAAATTTGACCTTCTCCAGGATGAAAACACAGGATCTAACTATGATGGTTAGACCGAACGACGATGGTGTTTGTGCGCTATAACCTTTCTAAAGGTAATAATGCTACACCTATGTGATGATTTACGAAACCTTACGTAATCCACTTCACCCTAACTAAACCGCCCCCTGAATTTCTGGGTGGGCCCGTGTCCCCAAATAAGGCCCAATAGAAAACTACCACGTCGGATCCTACGTAAGATACGTAACAATCGTTACGTAAGTGTAGCATCTCTCTTTCGAAGGTGTCGTTTTTTAAGAATCTTTTTCGGAGTCTAGGTGTTGCCACCATTGGTGGTGCTCTTGCTGCTGCAAGCCTCTCTTTCTTTCGACGGGACCTTTGTTTTCCTTTTTCTTCTTTTATATTTTGGTTGTGTGCACCCGTGATGTCTAGACTTGCTTTGAATATTATATTATTGAAGAGGCCGGGTGTAATTGACATCATTTTGGTATTAATATATTCCGTTGTCGAAAAAATTGAAAATGACGCACACAACTAGAATATACTATAACCAAACTTATAATCAACAGTATCGAACTGTATCAACATTAAACAGTACCGAACTATGGCGAATGTTCCTCGAAATCCCACGATGTGGACACAGGCGGTGGACCCAAACTGCATGCTAGCTACATGCATACAGCTCAATTCTCACAAGTTGAATTCATCAACATCAAGTTTCATCACGAAAGTAAAGTTTTCATCACTAAAGTAAAGCAGGACACCCTAGCTAGCTAGCTACTTACGAGCTAGTCACAGACTATGAGTCGCCGTTTAAGCCGTGCGTCTGAACAAAGATCTGTATCTGAACTCACTGCATATTACGACTAACTTTCACACGGAGATGCACGTCCCTTCCATGTGACTAATCACTAATTACTGTATGTTTTGCTTGTACCACTCACTGCTCGCTTGTACTCTGGCCATGCTGACGCTGTGTCCATGAACCGGCCGGCGACACCGTTGGGCGCCGTGGCTGATTGGCTGCGCTGCAGCTGCGTCAACGTGGAGAAAATAGCGGGCTGCTCCAGAGAAAAATCTCCGCCATCGTCATCGCGTCCAGGCTCAGTGAGTGTCCACCGCGGGACGGCATGTACGCCGCCGGATCAATCGAGCTCGCTTCTATGGGCGGCGGCGGCGGCGGCGGCAAGGACGACAACGACCATGGAGCTGCGGGTGCCTCGACCGGACGAAATGGCGAACCGCACGAGAAATACATCTCGTCCATCATCGTCTCGTCGAGGCACATGCTCAAGTCCAGCAGGCTCGGCGACTGTCCACCACCCGTGTCGTACGACGCCGGATCGCTCGGGCTCGCTTCCACGGGAGGCGGCGACTGCAAGGGCGACAACGACGGAGCAGCAGGGGCAGCTCCGCCGATGACCGTGCTGAAGGTCGAGGTCATGATTCTGTCCTCTAACTCGCCGTTCCCGCCGACGTGGAGGTGGCGGCGTGCATGATCAAAGTCGGCGCCGTTCCTTGTCGTAGTGCTCGTCGCGGGTACATTTGCATTGGTGATGTTCACGTTGGGAAACGCTTGGTGGCATGTGTGCTCGTTCAGGTAAATGACCTTGTACAATGGAGGACTGCCGATGCTGCTATCCTGCTGCTGCACCTGCTTCTTCGCCCTGCAGCCGCGCTCATGGCTATGCATGCATCGGAAGTACAACCTGCATTGCATACAGGTAGAGAGTCGGTCGATCAGCTGGGCCACGCAAAGAACGTACGGGTACACGAATGTGAGGAACTGACGACGAGGATGTAATTATTGCCTGGTCCCAATCAAAATTATTGTACTGTATCTACATGTACCATCCTTTTTTGGACACCGGTACGCTGTTCACGAGCTTAATTAGCTATCTTGACGTTTTTGGCAAGTCGTTGGCATGGCCCATGCATGTCATTAGTTCCTGGAAGCGATTCGTGCAACTTGCTCGCTGAGTTTAGATTCCATTGTACTCACTCAGATTGGCAGACTAGCAAATTCATTACTCTGAGGTGGCTTGGGCACCATGTTGCAGCTCCTAGGACGTAGGTGGCCAGTCTAGCTAGCGGGCGAGGCCGAAAATAAGGCACATGCATGCATGTTCATTTGCTACATATACTTATTCCGGGTAAGCAAATCCATCGCAAAAAGGAAGCGTTTTTTGTGTCTTGATTTCCCATGTACCTTTTGTTGGTTGACAGCTTATTGACTATGAAGTCATTACTGAATATACCCACTGGTGGAAAAAGGGCCTTTGGTCGCGGTTCGCAACTGCCATTAGTCGCGGTTGCGCAACCGCGACCAAATAGGCGCGACTAAAGGCCCCCACCTTTAGTCGCGGTTGTTTAAGAACCGCGACTAAAGGCCCGTCCACGTGGGCGCCAGGCGGCCGTCGGGGCGGAGGACCTTTAGTCGCGGTTCTTCTGGCCAACCGCGACTAAAGGCCGCCACAGGTTTAGGTTTTAGCCCCCCCCTAAACCTGTTTTCTGTTTAATTTGTATTGTTTTATTTCTTTTGTTCTTTATTTTAATTTTGAAGGAGTTTCACATATTCTACGGTACTACATACATGGAATGTACAATTTCAAACAAATTTGAAATTAGAACCAAAAAAATTTCAAGAGGAATATACAATATATATTCAATATCATCGGATGACCATATACAATTTTGAACAAGTTTCCATACATAATTTAATGCATATAAAGTTCTACGTCCTCGTAATGGTGTTCTCCTTTAGGATGGAGGACTTCCCTCCTGAACCATCCAGCTAGTTCCGCTTGAAGTGGTCGGAAGCGAGCTTCTGGACTAAGCATCATCCGGAGGTTATTTCTCTGAGCATTGGTATCACTCGGAACCCGCTCAGAGGTGTATCTCCGGATCATCTCACAGACATAGTATGCACATAGATTGGTCCCCGCTGGCTGAATATCCTCACCATTCTTAGCCTTTGACCTTTTGAATTCTAGCTCTTTTTTGAATTCACCGACCTTTGTATCTACGAACCGTCTCCAAACCCTACGAGGCAAAGAAAATTAAATGAACAAGAGAGTTATTAGTTACTTGATATTAGGAAATGAACGAAATAGGCCGATCGATATAGAGCGCAAATGAATAAAAATAATTACTTCTGCAACATTCTTCTCATGTCGCCCCAAAGCTTTGGATCCTTATTCAGAGAGTCGTGGACGAGACATTCTGAGATGTCAACTTTAACTACTAGCAGAATCCAGTGGAACCTGCGGACACGATACATGCACAGTACGTCATACATAACTCATCGATTAGCCGGCCACATACCATGCATGGAGTAAACAAAAGAGAATGTGCTCAAGACAGAAACACTCACCCAAAATGGTAAGGAAATAGAATATCACTTTTGAGTTCCTGCTTTGTAAGAAACTGCCACAGGTCTGCCTCCATGTCGGCGGGGTGATGCTCCAACACATATCCATTAATGATGTGTGGGTCAATGAACCCAACATCATGGATGTTCCTTACTCTGCATTCCTTAATCTTCATTCTGCATGTATAATAGCGGACACAACAATATAGTTAGGACATATATATAGTGCAGGCAATATGAACGAGATGGGGTAGAAATAAATCACTTACAGAACGTAGCAACTGATGATAGATTTGTCGAGCTCGCGCAGATTGAAAAGCTGGAACAATTCACTCAGATGAATTTGTACATAGTAATATTTGAAGTGATGCTCATATCTAACTTCCGCATAAATATATTCTTTGGCGTTTTTATTTTTTATGTAACCCTTGTACCATTTCAGCAGACCTTTCATTTGTGGAGGTAGATCCTCTTCCTGCGCAGGCTCGACGAGAGGCCCATTCTTCACATATGTAATTACTACCTCCTTCACTGGCGCCTCATCAAGGCCTAACAGTTCACGAAGAGTAATACCTAAGTTGGCCGCTTGTTCTCTGGCACTCGTTACAGTCAATCCATGTGCTGCCGCAGCTGCTATGATATCGGGGTCATCCGGACCGGCGGCTTTCACTATAAGCGGGGCAATCGATTGTTTACTTTGTTCCCCGAGCTGGGCAACTCGTTTCCCGCTTTTTTTACTTTCTAATTCCGTTTTCTCGGCCTCCTCCAAGGCTTTGTTCTCCTGGTTCTCCACCCGCTCTTTCTTCTCCTTCAACATGAGTGCCTGCCTACGAAGTTCACGTGCATAGTCGTCAGGCAGATTCTTCGCGGCTTGGGACGGTGTGCTCAAAAATGACTTAGCCCACTTCTTTTGCTCATCAGAAAATACTGGCTTGGGCTCGGGCTCTCTTTTCTTCTTGCAGTCCGCCTTCCATTTCTCATGATCAGCAGCCGCGGCCGCGGCAGTTTCCTCGGCACTACGTTCCCAAGGCCTTGTGGGGAGAGGCTTCAGTGATGGCTCCGGTACCTTTGTGGTCTTAGGTACATAAGGGTCCGGGTTAATAATCCAGGACTGCTTCTGCTTCTTTGCCGGAGGTGGATTGGGGGGCGGCGTCTGATCACCCGCCGGACGAGGACTGGGGGGCGGCGTCTGATCACCCGCCGGACGTTGTGGACTGGGGGGCGTCGACTGACGTGACGGAGGTGTAGGTGAACCGCCACCACCGTAGGGGGGTGGACTTGTTGTCCTTGGCACCTCGCCTGGAAACTTGATAAACTTCTTTTGCCATAGAATGAAATGGCGCTTGACATCTCCAAGTCTTTTCTCCCCTTCAGGTGTAGCAATGTCAATCTCCAGGTCCTCAAACCCTTGGACTATGTCCTCCACCGTGACACGAGCATAGCCATCTTGAATGGGGTAGTTGTGGTGGAGTGCTCCAGGTAAACATGGTAAAGCACTGCCGATGGCTACCTTCATGGACATGTTCCCGATAGGATAATACAGATGACATTCTTTCATCTCCTTTATATCGTCCACGGGGTAGCGAGGAGGCTCCGGTGCAGTAATTTCGACCACCAGAGGCTCCGGTGCAGTAATTTCGACCACCAGAGGCTCCGGTGCAGTAATTTCGATCGTCGGTGCATCTGCACCAGCCGGTGGGGCCTCCGTGGAAGCCACACTGCTTCTCCGCTGCTGGCTTCTGAGATCCGCTGGATGATCTTCATGATGCGCCCGAGCTGCATCTCTTTCGGCTACTAGTACACTCACGGTTTTCTTCATCACATCCATTTCCGATGCCAACCGCGCCACAACATCTGCTTCCCGATCCATCTTTCTCTTCCGGCTTCTGTAACCGTACGGGTCATC
>NC_041384.1:591535595-591561847 GCF_002162155.2 Triticum dicoccoides | reverse complement strand
ATACAAATAATATATCAAAAAATTCAAAAAAATAAAACTAATTCAATTCAAAATCTTAAAAATACAAATAATATATCAAAAAATTAAGAAAAATAAAACTAATTCAATTCAATATGTTAAAAATACAAATAATATATCAAAAAATTCAGAAAAATAGAACTAATTCAATTCAATATGTTAAAAATACAAATAATATATCAAAAAATTAAGAAAAATGAAACTAATTCAATTCAAAATGTTAAAAATACAAATAATATATCAAAAAATTCAGAAAAATAAAACTAATTCAATTCAAAATAATATAATTCACATGATCCATTCAACAAAGTTTGGTACAATAAATTATTACACATCATTTCTTCCCTTGTGTCCCTGCTTGCTTACGATTGTGCCGTATCCATGGAGCATCCTCATCATTTAACTTAATGCTTGGGTCGGTGTTCACTTTGAAGGGCGGAATTTCAGCAAACATATTATAATCTTCTGACATGTCTGTCTTGTCCTCCACTCCCACGATGTTTCTTTTCCCTGAAAGAACAATGTGGCGCTTTGGATCATCGCATGATGTACTGATCGTTTTCTTATCTTTTCGTTTCCTCGGTTTGCTACTCATGTCCTTCACATAGAAAACCTGAGCGACATCTTTCGCTAGGACGAATGGTTCGTCAAGGTAACCAAGATTGTTGAAATCCACCATTGTCATTCCGTATTGCTGGTCCACCTTTACCCCACCTCCTGTTAGCTTGAACCATTTGCACCGGAACAAAGGGACCTTAAAGGAGGGTCCATAGTCAAGTTCCCATATCTCCTCTATGTAACCATAATATGTGACCTTTTGCCCATTCTCGGTTGCTGCATCAAAGCGGACACCACTGTTTTGGTTGGTGCTCTTTTTATCTTGGGCGATCGTGTAAAATGTATTCCCATTTATCTCGTACCCTTGGAAAGTCGTTATAGTCGAAGATGGTGTCTTGGCCAACATGTACAGCTGATCTACAACATCATTGTCATTCATTAAATGTTTTCTCAACCAAATGCCGAAAGTCTCCATGTGGGCCTTCCTAATCCAGGATTCAGGCTTCCCCGGGTTGTCCGAGCGTAAAATATTCTTGTGTTTCTCAAAGTACGGAGCCACCAAGCTGGAATTGGTCAGTACAGTGTGGTGTGCTTCAGTCAGAGAATGGCCGTCCATACATATCATTGATTTCCTTCCGATCGTGCCTTTTCCACTTAGTCTCCCCTCGTGCCGCGATCGAGGAAGACCAATCGGCTTAAGGTCAGGAACAAAGTCAACACAAAACTCAATTACCTCCTCATTTCCATAGCCCTTGGCGATGCTTCCTTCTGGCCTAGCACGGTTACGAACATATTTCTTTAATACTCCCATGAACCTCTCGAAGGGGAACATATTGTGTAGAAATACAGGACCGAGAATGAAAATCTCTTCGACTAGGTGAACCAAGAGGTGCGTCATAATATTGAAGAAGGATGGCGGGAACACCAACTCGAAACTGACAAGACATTGGATCACATCGTTCTGTAACCGTGGTAGATCTTCTGGATTGATTACCTTCCGAGAGATTGCATTGAGGAATGCACATAGCTTCACAATGGCTACTCAAACATTTTCCGGCAGGAGCCCCCTCAAAGCAATCGGAAGCAATTGCGTCATAATCACGTGGCAGTCGTGAGACTTCAGGTTTTGGAACTTTTTCTCCGCCATGTTTATTATTCCCTTTATATTGGACGAGAATCCAGACGGGACCTTCATACTGCTCAGGCATTCAAAAAAGATGACCTTCTCTTCTTTGGTCAGAGTGTAGCTGGCACGACCTTGAAACCATTCCGGATGCCGGTCATTAGGGTCTTTCAAACGTTGCTGGTCCTGCCGTGCTTCCTTTGTATCATTTGTCTTCCCATACACGCCCAAGAAGCTTAGGAGGTTCACGCAAATATTCTTCGTAACGTGCATCACGTCGATTGCAGAGCGGACTTCTAGGACTTTCCAATATTCTAGCTCCCAGAATATAGGTTTCTTCTTCCACATGGTTGCGTGCCCGTCAGCTCCCTTCGGAACTGATTGTCCGCCAGGACCCTTTCCAAAGATGACTTTCAAATCCTTGACCATATCAAATACCTCAGCACCAGTGCGTTCCGCAGGCTTCGGCCGGTGATCTGCCTTGCCGTTGTAATGCTTGCCTTTCTTTCTTACTGGATGAATTTTCGGAAGAAATCAACGATGCCCAAGGTACACGTTCTTCTTACAATTTGGCAAATGTACACTTTCAGTCTCATGTAAGCAGTGCGTGCATGCATTGTATCCCTTATTTGACAGTCCCGAAAGGTTACTAAGAGCAGGCCAATCGTTGATGGTTATGAAAAGCAACGCTCGTAGGTTAAATTCCTCTTTTTTGTGCTCATCCCACACACGGACACCAGGTCTGCCCCACAGCTGTAAAAGTTCATCAACTAATGGCCTTAGGTACACATCGATGTCGTTGCCGGGTTGCTTCGGACCTTGGATGAGCACTGGCATCATAATGAACTTCCGCTTCATGCACAACCAAGGAGGAAGGTTGTAGATGCATAGAGTCATGGGCCAGGTGCTATGGCTGGAGCTCTGCTCGCCAAAAGGATTCATGCCATCTGTACTTAGACCAAATCTTATGTTCCTTGCGTCAGCTGCAAAATCTTTGAACTCTCTGTCGATCTTTCTCCATTGCGTTCCATCTGCGGTGTGTCTCAACTCCCAGTCCGACTTACGGTCCTCTTTGTTCCATCGCAATAACTTGGCATGCTCTTTGTTCCTGAACAGACGTTTCAACCGTGGTATTATAGGAGCATACCACATCACCTTGGCGGGAACCCTCTTCCTGGGTTTCTCGCCCTCAACATCGTCACCAGGGTCATCGCCTCTGATCTTATAACGCAATGCAGTGCATACCGGGCATTCATTCAAATTCTCGTATTCACCGCGGTAGAGGATGCAGTCGTTGATGCATGCATGTATCTTTAGAACCTCTAAACCTAGAGGGCAGACAACCTTCTTTGCTTCGTACGTACTGGCGGGCAACTCGTTATTCTTTGGAAACATATTCTTCAACATTTTTAGCAAGTTTTCAAATGCCGAGTCAGCTACACCTGCCTGTGCCTTCCATTTTAGCAAATCCAGTGTGCAGCCCAGCTTTTTCAGACCATCATCGCATCCGGGGTACAACGACTTTCTGTGATCCTCTAACATGCGATCCAAATTCTCCCTCTCCTTTTCAGTTTCGCAGCGTCTCCGTGCATCAACAATGGTCCGACCAAGATCATCAACGGTCTCATCACGTGCCTCTTCTTCACCTTCACCTTCACCTTCCCCTTCACCTTCCCCTTCACCTTCCCCTTCACCTTCCCCTTCACCTTCCCCTTCACCTTCAGCATCCTCCATGAAAGTATCATCGAAATGAGCAAGATAGCTTTCATCGATGAAATCATCCCCTTCTTCATCTTCTTCCATTATAACCCCTCTTTCTCCATGCTTGGTCCAACAATTATAGCTTGGCATGAAACCGTGCCGAAGCAGGTGCAGGTGAACTTCTCTTGAGGAAGAGTAACCCTTCTGATTCTTACAGTCAACACATGGACAGATAACAAAACCCTTCTGCTTGTTCGCATTAGCCACTACAAGGAAATCTTTCAAACCCGTAGTGAACTCGCGGGAGAGTCGGTTACCGTACATCCATTGCCGATTCATCTGAATTATTATAATATAAAATATATAATTAACCATCATGCATTTGTTAAACTAACTAGCTATAAACAATAGAAATTAAACAATGAACAACACACATGCATATTTTATCAATGACAGACATGCATGAAAGGTTCAAGTTGCTAACCGCGATCGAGGAGGAACCTCAAGTGTGGCTCCAACACTTCATATCATGTTTGTTTCACGCTGTTGGGGCATTTCATCAAACACCTTGTGTGCATAAGAGGAACCAAAAGCAAACCTACACCCCCTTGTGAAGAGAAGTGGCACCAAATGGCTAAGTGAGTGCGCTGAACTGGTATATATAGGGGAGGAGCTTTAGTCGCGGTTGGCCTGGCCAACCGCGACTAAAGGCCTTTGGGCACCTTTAGTCGCGGTTGGCCTGGCCAACCGCGACTAAAGCCCCTCACGTGCACCAGCTGGCCACCGAGCGCCCTGGGCCCAGGCCTTTGGTCGCGGTTCGTCTGCCGAACCGCGACTAAAGACTTCATTAGTCGCGGTTCCTACAGTTTCGCGACTAATGGGGCTGGACGGAAGCCTCTTTTTCTACCAGTGACCGTTGTTAGTTGAAAATACCATTTTACTCTCAGTATTTCCACAACATTCTGGCAACATTTCAGCATCATTAAGTATGTACTTTGATAGCTTTTGTTTGTATTTTGAAACAAGTCAACATTATTTTTAAATATGAGAAATTTCCCACTTACACAAATATCTGTTACGAGAATGCGTGAGTATCTTAAGGTTTCTAGATAACCTATAAGGTTCGACCTCAATAAAGAAATATTTGCATATTGGGAGTAAATGAGGAAACTTTGATGGCACATTCGAATCTGGATAAAAAAATCTATCACACACGAGTCCCCTCAATTAATGGATTTGGCGGAAATATAAACTAACACAAGTTTATAGAATTGTAAGTTGAAAATTTTCAAGAAATACCTAAGATAATGAGATTTGCGCAAGAAGGGGTGTTATGTTCCATGTCTCCATGAAATTCCCTAACCATTGGCAACATATGAAAATGACTACAAGGTTCTTTTAACGCTACTGTTTTATTTAACTTTTATAAATAAGTGAATGATAATACATAGAAAGGGCATGTTATCTCTAGCAAGATGATTCTAATTCACTTCGCCAAAAAAGATGATTCTAATTCACTCTTGGTCCGTAAATCAATGTGCTCTGTTAAGGTAGCTATAGGTCCAGCCCTCAACTCTATCTTAGTTCACACCTCATCCAAAAGTGCTGGTCTTCTATGATATGAATGGGGTATTCGAAAAACTATTTGCGGTAAAAAAATTTGTTAGAGTTTGGTCTTGACGTTTTGTCGGGTGGTAGGTGCGACATATGCCAGCGCGTGGCTTATCATTGTGGGAGCCAGTAAAACATCACCGGTGCCTGGAAACGGGATGAGGCGAAGACATGCACGCCGGCGAATCTTACCCAGCTTCGGGGCTCTCCGTGGAGATAACACCCTTGCTGCTGCTCTGCGGGGTCTCCGCACGATCACTAGATGAACAAGTAGCTACATGATGCTCCTTGAGCTGTTTGGCGAGAGGAGGAAGAAGGGCTCTGCTTGCTCTCTTCTCCTCCCTACGTGGTGTCTAAAACTAGCAGGGATCCACCCTTTGCATGGGTGTCCCGGGGGGTTTATATAGGCCTACCCCCCGGGGGTACAACGGTAATCCGGCTGGGCGTGGGGCCCAGCCGTCTGTGTCTTCGCTCTCCGCCTTCTGCGCCGGCTGCTGGGGCCCGCCGGCTGGTGGGTCCCGCCGGCTGCTGGCTCCCTGGTCGACAGGCAGGCCCCACTGTCCAGGGCCTTGTCGGTGGCTGGTTACTGTTGCTCAATCTTGGTGACGAGGGCTTCGCCGAGGTAAGCATGGCTACAGTGCTGCCGTCCGGCGGGTGACCACTGTAGCCTCACCGCATCTTGTCTTCTTAATGGGGCGTCTCCTTCAAGGGGGTGGCAAGCCGGCTGGAGAGAGCCGGCTCCATCTCGGGCCGACTGGGGAAGGCCAGGCCGCCTTCAGGTGTCTCTCTGCCTGAAGGGGCCCACCGCCCGTGGGCCGTACTGGGAGCCCGTTCTAGATGACATCAGGGTCAGTGTGGCAACAGTGCCGCGCTGGACGGGTCATGGCCACCCGTACGGCGCACTGTGCCAGGCGCACTCCGGGATTCGGGGGTGGCAGGCTTCACTGTAGCCACGCCCCGTCACATCGCCGTTATGTGGATGCAGACTTCGGGGGTACGGTCTTAACCGCTTTATGGGAGCCGGCTCCTCAGAGTCGGCCTTCTCGCAGCCGGCTCCTTGGAGCCGGCCCTCCCGCGGCTTTCTTCATGAGGGCTGAAGTCGGGCCGCCTTCCAATAGCCGGCCTGGGAAACAGCCGGCCAGGGGAAGGCGGCCCCATGTCTTGGATTCTTAAGAGCCGGATCGGCTCGTAATTTTTTCAGAAAGGCCAGGGGGAGCCGGCTAGGCTACCCGTGGTCACTTACTCCGACAGTAGTCCCCGAAGCTGAGCGAGCTTCGAGGCTGATAAAGGGACGAGAAGCTTGGTCAGCTTCCTATCCTGAGGGGCCGGCTTTGCTTGTGCGCGCCGACTTCGGAGAGCTCCGTTTCTTGTAGGCGGGAACGCGGGCCACGTGGTGAGGAAATCCTACCAACGCACGCGCACAACGGGACGCCACCGCAGGCTCGGGCCTGCCACTCGCAGGCCTCGGTCCGAGCGCGGATCTTCCGCGGCCCACATGGACCGCTCGCCTTCCCGCGGCGGTTTTATTCTGCCATCAAGGCACAGTAATCGCGGGACGTGGGGGAGTGGGCGCAGTTGATCCCCACGTTCCCCCACGCCGCGCCTCCTCGGCTCCGCCGCGCGGTCTATAAGTAGGAGGAGGGGGAGCGGCAGAGGCTCGCGCGCTCTCCCTCACTCCGCCCCCTTCTCGCCCTCCTTCTTCTTCTCTTCCCCGCAGCACCTCTTTGCCGCGCCGTTCCGCTGCCGCATCGTCTTGCTTCTCGCCGCGCTGCCCCATGGCGCTGTCAAGCTCGTGGGATGGCTCCAACGTCCATGAGGACCACGTCGCGTTCCTCCGCCAGACGCGATGCCTGCCCGGCGAGAACTTCATTCGGGTTCGTCTAGCGCCGGAGAAGGAGATTTTGCCGGCACCGGAGGAAGGCGAGCGGGTGATCTTCCGCTCGCACTGCCTGCGCGGCTTCGGCCTTCCGGCGAGCGGGTTCCTCCGGGCCTTCCTCGAATTCTACAACCTCCAGCCGTATCACCTCACGCCCAACGCGGTGATGCTGCTGTCGGCCTTCGTCACGCTGTGCGAGGGCTTCCTTGGGGTCCTCCCCACGCTCGAGCTCTGGGCGGAATTCTTCCAGAGCAAACTCGGCACCGTCGTCGCGGGCGTGCCCGCCCCCTGCGGAGCCTTCATCGCCATGAGGCGGGCGAGCGAGAACAATCCGTTCCCATCCATTCCACTGATCCAGTCGGTGAAGCTTTGGCAGAAGTCTTATTTCTACGTGAGGAACGTCGCCCAGCAAGGCGACTACGTCAACCTGCCGGATTACATAGCCGGCCCGCCGGCTGGGAGGCAGCCTTCATGGAGCTACCGGGCCAGGTCGCTGTCTCAGGCCGGGAATGCAGCCGTCTCCCGGCTTCGGGTGATGATCCAGTCGGAGAGCCTGACCGGAGCCGACTTGGTGGCCGCCTTCGTGGAGTGCCGGGTTCTTCCCCTCCAAAGCCGGCCTCACATGGTTTGTCAGATGAGCGGCCGCTTCGACCCATGCCGGCTGAGCACCAGGGAGATGCCTCATGTGGAGGTCTCCTACATGGTGAACTATATCTCCAACTGCAAGCTCGCCGAGGATTGGCGGTACGGCAAGGGGCCATACTCTCGCGCCAACCCTCCGCCCGTCGTAAGTTTTTTCTTCTTTTCTTCCTTTTGTAGCCGGCCTCATGATAGCCGACTCTTGATCAGTTCGTTTGCCTTTTGCAGAACCCTCTTCTCCCGCCGACAGCCGGGGCCGCGGGGGTAGAGCGCCAGCTCCTACCCGACCGCACGGTGGACGACGCTGACGACCCGGACTTGGGAGTGGCCGCCATGGAAGACGCCATCGTGGGGGAAAGCGACGGGTCCGGAGGTGCAGGGCTCACGTCCGGCTTCGAGGACTGGCCGGATGATGCCGAGGTTGAAGTCGCCCCGCGCCGCCAGCCGGCGCCTGATCATTAAAGCACGAGCTCGTCCGCCGCGCCGGCTGCTGGCGGCGGCGCCCAGAAGCACCGGGCCGTGTCGATCCTCTTCGGTAGCCGTACGAAGAAGTCCAAGGCTTACATAGCGGCGACCAAGCGAGATGAGGCGGCCGCGAAGGCGGCCCGCTTCCGCAAGGCGGTGAAGCAGCCGCAGGCGATGTCAGCGTAAGTCGTCGAATGCTTGGATATATTTTTTGTTGTTCTTCTTTTCGATTGAAAACTCTTCTAAACCTTTCTTTGCTCGCCGGACAGGGCGCCGCTTTCCCTTGAGCGGGGTCTGGGCGGCTCCGTAGTCGGGCCGACTGGAGGGTCTTCAGGCTCCCACCGCATGGATCCCCGCACCGACCTCAGGGAGGCCACGGAGCGGAACGCAACGAGAGGCGTGGGAGGAACGGGAGGCGGCGGAGCGAAGGGCCGCCCAGGCGATGAAGGAGCAGGCCGACGCAGCAGCCAAGGCTCGGACGGAGGCGGCAGCTGCGGAGACAGAGGCGGAGGCTTCGCACAACCAGCCTCCGCTGCTAGTCATTCCCCTCCGTGACGTGGCCCCAACATTCCTGTGCCTCCGCTGGAGGAGGTCGACCAAGAACCGCCGGTGATGGAGTGGAGGGAGGACTCCGTGATCTTCGTGGAGAGGGCGCCGCCCGCAGCCCCAACCGGAGCGGGCCAAGGCGGCCAGTCGGCTGCGGGGCCAGAGCAGCCGGCTGGGGGTGAGCCGGAAGCGGGAGCCGGCCTCGAGGTGCAGCCGGCAGCGCGCCAGCACGCAGGGGGAGGCACCGCTGCGCCGGAGCCGCATCGAGCTTCGGGTGCCCGCCGGATGGCAGAGGCCTTGGAGGCGGCCAGCACCGGCACGTCCGAGTGGACTCCCAGCGGCGGGACGGGCGAGCTGAATGTGGCGGCCCAAGAGGTTCGGAACCGGCTTCAGGCCCAAGCCGCCTCGCTGCAGCAATACACCCAGGAGTTCCTTGCGACGCGGGCCATCATCCGGGTGAGTCTTCTATCTTTGGTTGCTTTGTTCTCTTAATTTCTTCCATGGGGGCGCGTCAGCGCACCCACTAGGTGTAGTCCTCGAGATTCGGGCCGACTGCTGAGCAGTCGGGTCGGATCTTCCTTGACGACTACCTTATTCTCGCCCCCTGTCTAATCTTCCAGGAGTATCATAACCTCCGCGCTGCCGCCTTCAACTCCCAGGCCCAGGAGCTGGGTCGGAGAACCGAAGACCTGATCAGCAGCCGGAGTATGTACTTGGTTTCGTTCATCTCCTGTGGGGGCGCGTCAGTGCACCCACTGGGTGTAGTCCCCGAGATTCGGGCCGACTGCTGAGCAGTCGGGTCGGATCTTTCATGACGACTTCACCTTACTGGTTTTTCTTTTGTCTTTCGTGCTCGCAGAAGCCAACGCCGACTTAAGGGGGCAGCTCAGCGAGGCGGAGGCCGCCCTTCGTGCCAAGGAAACCGAGTACGACGCCTTGGTCCTGGAGCGTGACCGCCTGGCCAAGAAGCTGGCTGACCAGGAGGAGAGCCACAAGGGGCTCTGAAGAAGGCGCAGGATAACGAAGCCGCCCTGAATGCCGAGTTCGAGACTGAAGCGGCGGGCTGGGCTGAGACTAGGCAAGCGATGAATGAAGGCTTCGGCCGTATTGAGGATTTGATCGACAGTAAGCCGCCTTCCTCGCTCCTTGCCTGCCCCTTGCCGCCTGACTTGTGTTCTGACTTGAGCTGCTTTTTATTCTCTATGCAGACTACTTTCCTGGCTGCTCCGTCCTCGCCGCCCAAACCATCAAGGCCCATCGCGAAGCGCGCCGGCAGGCGGGGGCTGAAGTCGCGTCGGACGCGAGTCGGTCGCTCGAAGAGCAACTCTTGGCAGTCCAAGCGCGGCTGTAGCCGGCTCATCGTATGCTCCGCTGCCTCCAGCGCGCCGGAGCGCAGGTGTTGGCTGCCCTCTGGCCAAGCGAGGCGATTCCCCGCACCCCGAGTAGGACTGCCGACTGGCTGGAGGTTGCGGTTGGCCGCTTCGAGGCCTGGAAGGTGTCGGCGGCCCGGCTTGGAGCTGGGCGGGCGCTGGAGTTCGTTCGAGCTTGGTATCCGGGGCTGAACCTGGACCAGCTGCGCACCTGGCGGCTGGAGGCCGACGAGGAGCTAGCGGAGGTGCGGTCGGCTATCACTCAGCGCGCATCGACAATCGCCGAGTGTACTGACATCAGCGTCTTCGGTCCCGAGATTAATGATGACGGCGTTGCCCAGGCGGAGGAGTGGTTCGGGCTGGATCCGGCGGCGGGTGAAGACTCGGCAGAAGAAATCGCCTCCAGCGACGAAGGCGAAGACGATGAAGTAGAGGAAGACGAAGACGTCGAGCCGGCCGGTGGAACAGCCAGCCAGCCTCAGCCTAACCGTGCCTCCAGCAACGAGGCACGCGCAAGCGCGCCCTCTGCGGGAGGCGGTGATCATGCCGAGTTTCGCCAGCCGGTCGCTCCTCCAGCCGGCACTGCCGTCTCCACCGACCTGCCCGGCTCTTTGGTCGCTCCGCCAGCTTAATCTGCCGTCCTTGTTTTTTCCTGCTTGTTGCCTTCTGAACAATTTTATTAAGCTTTCGCAGTTCCACCCACTGGGGGTGTATCCAAACTATGTTGAATGCTAGCCTTTTGAAGGTCTTTTATGTAAATATTATTGTGTGCATGTTTGGTTTCCATTCATGTATGCTTTTTTATCCTTAGGCTATTTCCTTTGCCGTCTTCCCCTTCTGGGAAGGCAAGTACTCAAGCTTTCTTAGATTGGAGCGAGGTGAATGGAAGCCGGCCGGCCGGCTACTTTGGTAGCCGGTCGGCGGTGGGAGAAAAACCGGCTTTTGTTATATTAGTCCGTTAGTCCCTAGCCGTTTTTCGTGTGGGCACCCGTTCCTGCCCTTAACTCCAGGCGGACAGCCGGACAGCCGGTTCTTCGAACTGCGACTTTTGGTAAGAGAAGGCTTGGGAGCCGGCACACTACTTGTCTGACTGCGGGTAGGACTTCTAATATAACTCCAGGCGGCCAGTCCCTGGGCCGACTAGTCGAACCCGGTGCCGGACGGAAAAAGTAAATGCAATGACAAGGCCATAAGCATGATACTTTTCATTTATAGACAAAAGATGGCAGTCCCCGAGCTCTCCTCGGGGGCCCTATTGTCTCGTACTTAGTACAAAAGTTAGCGTGATACATACTGCATTTCAGCTGTAAAACCTTCGGAGGAGGTTGGCGTTCCATGGTCGTTCCGACTCCTTGCCGGAGTCGTCTCTCTTTCGTGCCTTCGGCTTCTGCGCGTCGATCAGGTAGTAGGAGTCGTTGCCTAAGGCTCTGCTGATGACGAAGGGGCCCTCCCAAGGGGCCGAGAGCTTGTGATGGCCGGCTGTTCACTGGATCAGCCGGAGCACAAGATCGCCCTCTTGGAAGGATCTTGGCTTGACCTTCCGGCTGTGGTAGCGGCGCAGGCCCTGCTGATAGATGGCGGACCGGCTGAGGGCTAACAGCCGGCTTTCTTCCAGCAGGTCGACGCCGTCTTCTCGTGCTTCCTTGGCCTCCGCTTCCGTGTACATGGTTACTCGAGGCGAGTCGAACTCGATGTCAGTTGGATGACCGCCTCGGCACCATACACGAGGAATAAAGGGGTGAAGCCGGTTGACTTGTTTGGTGTAGTGCGCAGACTCCAGAGGACAGCCAGCAGCTCATTGAGCCAACAGCCGGCTGAACGCTCCAGTGGTACGATCAGTCGAGGCTTGATGCTGGAAAGGATGAGGCCGTTGGCTCGCTCGACCTGGTCGTTTGACTGCGGGTGGGCGACGGATGCTAGATCCAACCGGATGCCTTGCGTCGCGCAGAAACGTGCCAAGGCTCCCTTGGCGAAATTTGTGCCATTGTCGGTGATGATGCTGTGTGGCACGCCGTACCGAGTTGTTATATCTGCGATAAATGTGACGGCAGTCGGCCCATTCAGCTTCTTTATCGGCTTTGCTTCAATCCATTTGGTGAATTTGTCCACGGCGACAAGCAGATGTGTCATGCCGCCGCACGCCGTCTTGAATGGGCCCACCATGTCCAGTCCCCAAACGGCGAAGGGCCAGGTGAGGGGAATGGTCTTGAATGCTGAAGCCGGCATGTGTTGCTTGGAGCTGAAGAGTTGGCACCCTTTGCAATGTTTAACTAACTCCTTGGCGTCATCCAAAGCAGTTGGCCAAAAGAAACCATGGCGGAAGGCTTTGGTGACGAGTGATCTTGAGGCCGCATGGTGGCCGCATTCTCCTTGGTGGATGTCTCTGAGGATTGCAATGCCCTTCTCTTGCTCGACGCATCGCTGGAGGACTCCAGTGACACTACGCTTGACGAGCTCTCTGTTGACGATTGTGTATGCTCCGGCTCGGTGTTGGACTTGTCTTGCCTCTACTTCGTCAACTGGCAGATCTTGGTTTATTAGGAAGTTGAGGATGGATTGAGCCCATGACGGAGCTGCGACTTCTTCTATTGCCAAAACGGCTACTGTGACTAGGGCGGGCGGGCTGGGCGGTGAAATGCTGGAGTTAGCCGCCGCCTGTTGTGTTGGTGTAGTCTCCGGGCCGACTATCGTAGTCCCCGTGCCGGGTGAGGCAGTCCCCGGGTCGGGCGTAACTACGGAAGTCCCCGAACCGCCTGCTGATACCCCCTGGCCGACTATCGAAGTCCCCGGGCCACCTGCTTGGTTCTTCGAGCCAGACCCGGCCGCGTCGGGGTCAGGCGAGACGAAGATGGAATCGGACTCTGGAGACGGCTTGATAGACGGCTTGAGGAGGCGTTGTAGAGAGACGCCGGTTGGTATTGCTTGCCGGGTGGAGCCTATTCGAGCCAGAGCATCAGCTGGCTCGTTGTCGGCTCGCGGTACGTGGAGGAATTCGCATCCTTCAAAATACCCGCTGATCTGCTGAACGAGGAAGCGGTAGCTTGCCATATTTGCGTCCTTGGCATCCCAGTCGCCGAATGATTGCTGGACCACCAAGTCTGAGTCGCCATAACATAGGATCCGGCGAATGCCGAGTTCTTTGGCAAGCCGGAGCCCGTGTATGAGCGCCTCGTACTCAGCCACGTTGTTGGAGGCGGCAAAGTGAATTTGCAGCGTGTATCTGAGCTTGTCGCCTTTGGGAGAGGTGAGGATGATGCCGGCTCCCAAGCCGGTGCGCATCTTGGACCCATCGAAGTGCATGCGCCAATGAGTGGAGTCGGGAGCCGGCGGTAGGTACTGGGTCTCGGCCCAGTCGACGAGGAAGTCTGCCAATGCTTGGGACTTGATGGCGGTGCGAGGCTGGTAGAAGATTTTGTAATGGGCCAGCTCGATGGCCCATTTCGCCACCCGGCCGGATGCATCCCGGCTGCCGATGATCTCGGCCAGCGGGGCGGTGCATACGACCGTGATGGGATGCTCTTGGAAGTAGGGCTTCAGCTTCTTGGCGGCGAAGTACACGCCATAGCACATCTTCTGGTAGTGCGGGTAGTTCTGCTTCGAGGTAGACAGCACCTCGCTCAAATAATACACCGGCCTCTGGACCGGCTGGGCTCGGCCTTCTTCTGGGCGTTGGACTACGATGACGCTGCTGACCACCCGGCTGGTTGCGGCAATGTAGAGGAGCATGGGCTCTTTCTCAGTCGGCGCCGCTAGGACTGGCGGTGTGGCCAGCATCTTCTTCAGCTCGTGGAAAGCTTGGTCAGCTTGGTCGTTCCACTCGAAGTGAGTGGTCTTCTTCATGAGGCGGTAGAGGGGGAGAGCTTTCTCTCCGAGCCGGCTGATGAAGCGGTTTAGGGAGGCCAAGCATCCGGTAAACTTCTGGACATCTTGAAGTTTGGTGGGAATCGCCATTCTCTCAATGGCCTTGATCTTTACTGGGTTGCATTCGATGCCGCGTTCGGAGACCAGGAAGCCTAGGAGCTGGCCGGCTGGTACTCCGAACACACATTTCTTGGGGTTAAGCTTGATTTGGAACCGGCGTAGGTTCTCAAATGTTTCCTTGAGGTCTTCCAGCAAGGTGCCGCGCTTCTCCGTCTTCACCACAATGTCGTCTACGTAGACATGGGCATTCCTGCCGAGTTGCTTGAGGAGGCACTTCTGCATGCAACGCTGAAAAGTGGCACCGGCATTTCTCAAGCCGAATGTCATAGTCAGGTAGCAGAAGGCTCCGAATGGCGTGATGAAGGCGGTCTTCAGGCGGTCTGCCGGATCCAACTTTATCTGGTGATACCCTGAGTAAGCATCCAAGAAACTCAATAGCTCGCATCCGACCGTGGAGTCTATCACTTGGTCAATCCTCGGCAGGGCAAAGGGATCTTTGGGGCAGGCCTTGTTGAGGCTCGTGTAGTCTATACACATGCGCCACTTGTTGTTCTTCTTTAGCACGAGGACCGGGTTGGCGAGCCACTCTGGAAAGAAAACTTCCGTAATGAAGCCGGCTGCCAGAAGCCGGGCTATCTCCTCTCCCACAATCCTGCGTTTCTCCTCCGACAATCGGCGAAGGGGTTGTTTGACTGGCTTTACGTCTTCTCGGACGTGTAGTTTGTGCTCGGCGAATTCCTTCGGGACGCCCGGCATGTCCTTGGGGGACCATGCAAAGATGTCTCGATTCTCATGGAGGAAATCGGCGAGCTCGCCTTCCTATTTGTTGTTTAGGTTTGCCCCGATGACGGCAAACCTCCCTGGGTGCTCGGGGTCAAGAGGTATCTTCTTCGTCTCCTTGGCCGACTGGAAAGATCCTTGAGCATCATGCTCCTTAGGATCGGGGGACAAGGCCGACTGCTTGCTGCTGCGCACTCAGAGGACTTCTTGTAATCGCCGGCTACGGTGATGGCGCCTTTGGTGCTTGGTATCTTCATCTTGAGGTATGCATAGTGGGGAACTGCCATGAATTTGGCCAAGGCAGGTCGGCCAAGCAATGCATGGTAAGGGCTCTCCAGGTCCACCACTTCAAACCAGATCGCTTCCCGACGGAAATGCTCCTTGTCACCAAAAAGTACATCAATCTTGATCATGCCAATGGGGGCGCAGGACATGCCGGGTATGATGCCATGGAACACTGTTCGAGTAGGCATGAGTTGCTTTGTCATGACGTTCAGCTTCTCCAGGGTGTCGCGGTACAAGATGTTGATGCTGCTCCCGCCGTCTATCAACACACGGGAGAAGCGGGCGGCGCGTCTGTCCGTTGCAAGGGTGGCATCCAGAACCAACGCATAAGAGCCGGGAGATGCTGCTCCGGCCCGGCTCCAGCTGATAGGTTTTTCTGACTAGTGCATGTGCTCGGCGGGGTTGGCAGCAACCATGCTGACTTCCTGGTTCTCTCGGCGTTTGCTGCGCCGGTCTTCGGGCTGGCTTGTAAAGACGATATAGGCGGCATGCTCGTCGGGGAACTCATCATGCACAGCTCCGACTGCGGGCCGAGCGGCCGGCGCCGGCAGAACCGGAGGCGGCGGGCCGGCAGGCGGAGGCGGCGCGAGCCCTTCGCCTTTGGAGATTCGGGTGAGCCAATGGCACTTCCGGGTTGTGTGGTTGGACGGCTTCGCGCCGCTGTGGAACTTGCACGGGGCGTCGAGAGTTTGCTCGTAGGAGAAGGCCGGCTGCCAAACCGGCCTGCCGCCCTTGGATTTCTTGGGCCCGGGCCGCCCTTCGGGCGGCACCTCTTCGACTGTGGCCACCTGCCGACTGGCGGGAGGCGGCGCAGGGCCCTTGCGCTTGTGGTCCTTCGAGTGTGGGCGTCGGCCGGAATCCCCAGCCGGCGTCTTGGGCGCCGGGTTGAGTACTTTTCTGGACGCGTCTACCCAGAGCTCGGTCTTCATTGAGGAGTCGGCGGTGGCGTACTTGTCCGCTATGTCCAGAAGCTCGTCGAGGGTAGTCGGCTCGTCGCAGAGAAGCTTGTGCTTGAGGAGGGTGCCTTCTCGGCACCCGGCTGTGAAGTATTCGATGGCTTGCACCTCGTGCACCCCTTTGCAAGAGTTGCGGAGCTCGGCCCAACGCGTGAGGTAGTCGCGAGTTGACTCGGCGGGGCCTTGTACGCACAAGGAGAGCTGTCTGGGCTTGGGAGCCCGCTTGTAGGTGCTGGTGAAGTTGCGGACGAAGGCTTCTGTGAAGTTTAGCCAGCTGTTGATGCTGCGTGGTTTGAGGCTGTTGAGCCAGGTCCGCGCCGTGCCTTGTAGCATGAGGGGCACGTACTTCACAGCAACGCGCCGGTTGCCGTTGGCTATGCTAACCGCTGTGGAGTAGTCGATCATCCAATCTTCTGGCTTCACGGGGCCGTTGTACTTGGGCGTGTCTCTTGGGAGCGAGAACCCTTTGGGGAAAGGCTCGTCGCGGATGCGGGGGCCGAAGCAAGGCGGACCGACATCGTCTTCTTCTTCCAGCGCCAGGGATCGCGCCAGGCGGTCGATCCGATGGCGGGCGTTGTTTTCGCCGACTCCTTCGCGGCGACCTAGTCGGCCACTGAGAGTCGGATGCGCCACCGGTGGAGGGGTGGGATATCTGTCTCCATGGGGCCGAGGCGGAGGCGGGTTGCCCTGCCACTCCACGGCCCGAGGGTGGCCTTCTGCATCTCGCTCGATGGAAATCCGGGTTTGGCTTCGGCTAGCAGCCGGCTCTTTCTCGCGCCGCACGCGGTCTCTACCCGCAGTCGGCGTCCGGGACGTCGCGCCGTGATCTCGGCGGGGGGGAGGGCTTTCCGCGCGGGCGTCGGCTTCGTGCCGCTGCGCGGCTGCATCGATCAGCTGCTGGATGCGTCGGGTCATGTGGGGGAGTTCTTCGGCCCCCAGTCCGTCTAGCTCATCTACGGCCGCCTGGGCGGCGCACAGGTTCTCGAGTGGAGTGGCGTAGACTGAGCGGTCGACTCCTAACGTGTCGGCAACGACAGCGCCGCGCTGTCTGACAACGCCGACCCGGCTGGGCCCGTCTGGGGGCGGCATGCCAAAGGCGGCGCGGTCAGCCTCGCGTCGGTGGGCCTCAGCGAGGCGTCTCATGGAAACAAATTTCCGGCCTTCCGCAAGGAGGGCGAGGCGGCGAGCCTCCAGTGCTTCAGCGTCGGCGTTGGCCGGGAGGGGGATGGACAAGTCGTGGACCGCCGCGTGCGGGGCATCGTGGGCGCTCTCGTCAGCAGCGCCGTCGTGGCCGATGACCATCACCTCGGTGGTGACAGCGTTGCAGCCATCTGCTCGGGGAAGCGGGTCGTTGTAGATCATGACGTTGGTGGGGAAGGTGTCGAACGAGGCCGTGTCGGAGTCGACAGGCATCGGATCGGTGGAGCCAACCGACTCCAAGTCCACAGCAGGCTCGCCGGAGACATGGAGCCGGCCGAGGAGGTTGACGAGGTGGTCGGTGCCCGCGTCGGAGGCAAGCTCGTCGGAGATGAGGGTCTTGTCGAGGAGATCAGCGAGGCTGCTCGCTGCGCAGGCGTTGGTGACGCCTTGCAGCGCGTCGTGGCAAGTGCCATCGGGCGTGCCGGGCTGGCTACGCTTGCGAGGGAGGAAGAGGGTTCCCGTCCAGAACAGGTTTCCGGACGACGGTGCACCTGGCCCCAAGGTGGGCGCCAAATGTCGGGTGGTAGGTGCGACATATGCCAGCGGGTGGCTTATCATTGTGGGAGCCAGTAAAACATCGGCGGTGCCTGGAAACGGGATGAGGCGAAGACATGCACGCCGGCGAATCTTACCCAGCTTCCGGGCTCTCCGTGGAGATAACACCCCTACTGCTGCTCTGCGGGGTCTCCGCATCATCACTAGATGAACAAGTAGCTACACGATGTTCCTTGAGCTGTTTGACGAGAGGAGGAAGAAGGGCTCTGCTTGCTCTCTTCTCCTCCCTACGTGGTGTCTAAAACTAGCAGGGATCCACCCTTTGCATGGGTGTCCCGGGGGGTTTATATAGGCCTACCCCCCGGGGGTACAACGGTAATCCGGCTGAGCGTGGGGCCCAGCCGTCTGTGTCTTCGCTCTCCGCCTTCTGCGCCGGCTGCTGGGGCCCGCCGGCTGGTGGGTCCCGCCGGCTGCTGGCTCCCTGGTCGACAGGCAGGCCCCACTGTCCAGGGCCTTGTCGATGGCTGGTTACTATTGCTCAATCTTGGTGACGAGGGCTTCGCCGAGGTAAGCATGGCTACAGTGCTACCGTCCGGCGGGTGACCACTGTAGCCTCACCGCGTCTTGTCTCCTTAATGGGGCGTCTCCTTCGAGGGGGTGGCAAGCCGGCTGGAGAGAGCCGGCTCTGTCTCGGGCCGACTGGGGGAGGCCAGGCCGCCTTCAGGTGTCTCTCTGCCTCAAGGGGCCCACCGCCCGTGGGCCGTACTGGGAGCCCGTCGTGGATGACATCAGGGTCAGTGTGGCAATAGTGCCGCGCCGGACGGGTCATGGCCACCCGTACGGCGCACTGTGCCAGGCGCGCTCCGAGATTCGGGGGTGGCAGGCTTCACTATAGCCATGCCCCGTCACATCACCTTTATGTGGATGCAGACTTCGGGGGTACGGTCTTGACCGCTTTATGGGAGCCGGCTCCTTGGAGTCGGCCTTCTCGCAGCCGGCTCCTCGGAGCCGGCCCTCCCGCGGCTTTCTTCATGACGGCTGAAGTCGGGCCGCCTTCCAATAGCCGGCCTAGGAGACAGCCGACCAGGAGAAGGCGGCCCCATGTCTTGGATTCTTAAGAGCCGGATCGGCTCGTAATTTTTTCAGAAAGGCCAGGGGGAGCCGGCTAGGCTACCCGTGGTCACTCACTCCGACATGTTTTCATATGTATTGAAAATGTATCGCATAGTCTTAACGTGTGGAAAGTCCTTTATGTTTGTAAACATAACCATTGCTCAAACACTTATATACTATTCGTCCAACAATGTATGTGCTTCATTAATTTGTATTAGTTCTTGTTAGTGATGTACTTAAACAAAAAAGTAAATGGCTCTGTGATTTGGCTACAGTTGCAGTAAGTACCATGCATGATATTTGCGGATAAATAGGAGAACTCGCATCAAGAAAACAACTTCACCTTGCAAACTTCCTGTTCTTAATGTTCTTTTGCCCATATTTTTTCCATTTGTAACCATCCTTGTAAGGCTCGGCTGTAATCTCCTCTTCTTTACCTATTCTTGGGGGAGTAACCTCTTCCCCACTAAATTGGTTCATGGAAACAACAGAGTAAGGAAGCAGTGCTAATCGAGATGGATCAGTGTTAGTAAATCAGTAGTGCACCTGATGATCGCCGGAGTGGCCTGGCTGATGCTACCCTCCATGATCGCAGCCTCGGGCGCTGTCGCCCTGCCTTCCACCATCCTACCACTGTTGCCGGGGTTGAACATCGACAGAGACGCCCTGAACACCTGAGAAAGCTCTTGGCTTATGGCCACAGCCATCTCCTGGCCATGGCTATCGAGGAGGTGGCTGGGTTGGATGAGCAAAGCCAGAAGCTTGGCGCTGAGATTGTAGCTGCGGCCGAGCTCCTCCCACAGCTTTCCTACGGCCTCTTGCTGAAATGCCATCCTGATCTCGTGAGTTGCAGGAGGTTACAGCAAGAGAGTGGATTTTCTTGAGCTGAGATGTAGCCACTCTGTTAGGAGGTGGTCAGTTTGTGGAGTACCTACCGATATTGGTGGAGCTAGTTTTATAGACGGACGCTCCTCTGCCGTCAGCCAACTACGTAATCGTTTAGAGGTTCCATTTCATCTTCTTTATCCACGTCCAGAGACGGTGTATTAAAAGAATCCAACCTTTACCAGGCAATTCTAAAATAAAATAACGAATCAACCTGTGATTGGATAGTTAGAGGGACAGTGGTATCCGAGCCCACCAGGGTTGAAGTCCATGATGCGCTTTCAGTGAAAGAGACGTTCGCTCATAGTGGTAGGGTATGCGTGTGCGCGTTTATAGAGGTGAGTGTATGCGCGTATGTATGAGCACTTGCGTCTGTACTGTGTTCAAATTTTTTTTAAAAAAATTCCAAGAATCTTTCAATCTATTCGGCTTCAGTCATGACAGTACAAACAACAACAGAGGTAATAAATATTACAATCATGTTCGTGGACCGTTTAGTGACGACTACAAGCACTGAAGCAAGTCGAAGACGCGCCTCCTTCATCACCCCTCCCTCATTGGAGCCGGACAAACCTTGTTATAGTAGACAGTCAAGAATTCATCGTGCTAAGACCTCATAGGACCAGCGCACCTAAGCAACAATCATCACCGATGATGAAAGTCGTCGATCAGAAGGATCAAACTTGTAAACACTCAAACGAAGACGAATGAAGATCGGATCCAAACATATCCACCAAAGACTAGCACCGATCGAATCCCGCGAGATCTGACGAAGACACGCTTCCACACGTCCTTCGACGATGCTAGACGCACCATTAAAACAAGGATAAAACTTAAAAGATATTATTCCTACTAAGAGACATCGCTGGATCACTCTCTCTTTCTCTCTCTCCAAAGCAGACTATGGTGTCTAGGTTAGACCATCTCCACCAATTACTGTGAGTTAATTCACCGGAGCAGACTATGGCGTCCCCAACAATTACTGTGAGTTAACTCATGTAAAAGTGGTTTAAGGGGTGCCCATATAACCTAAGGGGAAGTTCACAGGTGAGGTCTTTTCTAAGTTTCCAAAAAAAATCTCTAAAAGTGATTTTTTGCGGTAACGCGACACCGGCACCGGGTTTCATCAGCGGCCTAGAGAGCAGAAGATGGTGGTCGACGGCAGCGGCCAGCGGTGGTCAGCGATGGCGGCACAGCGGCAGATGCTGCCCAGCGACGCAGTGCGTATGGCGACGGCGCGCTGCTGTGGCATTTTATGGGAAGGGTCATCTCTAAAATATTTAGGAAGTTGGGCGGATTACACCAAATTCACTTGTGCTTCTATTGTCCAACTTCCCCTAAAACAAAGATTTTACGGATATGAAAACCGTTGGCGATGCTCGTAGGCGAAGACATTGTATTACATTCACCTTCGTGCCAAACTCTGTTCACGTTCAGAGATATGTTTACGCTGATCATAATTGTCAACGGTAGGGGCATTATTCGATTTTGCTGGTCCACGATCTGACAAGCGGGCCCACAGATTGATTTTCTTCGTCCTTGATATAGGTTGACGGGTGCGTCTTGTGGCATATGGTATATGCAGGTACGTACAAGAAAAATTATTAGGAAGGTTGACTGGTGTTGCTTTCTATACTAGAAATGTTCGGGATCTGCCTCCGGACTCCGGTCGTGTCAACACGTCGTCTCATGTATGTATAGTGTGATGCAAGGTTGATACAGGTAGTGCGAGTTGTTCCAGAACCTGCAATAAACATAGACCGCGGAAGCGGGTGCATTGATGTACTACGGTGACTCCCGGAAGAGACGTCGGACAGGGACGCCCTAGGATACACTGCGCGGAGCGGGTCAAGAGGAGACCAGGCAGATTATGATTTTTATCCTACAGGATTATGGTACGGCTCCAGAGCTAATGCCCGATGCGAAGTTGACTACCTAACAAGAAGAAGCTGCTCGATCGTCTGACAGTCAAAGAGGGTGACCTCTGCCCTTGGATTGCCATTTTTATCAGACGACAATGCCCTTTAATTATGAGATATGCAAGAATATGTCACCATTAGTGCTACATTTTTATTTTATTTTTGCATACGAGAGCTGGATCATTTTCATGCTATATTTCTTGTCATAACGTGTGCTCCCTCTGTAACATTTTATAAGATGTTTTTAGAGTTCATTTTATAAGGTGTTTTTAGAGTCCAGTGTCAAACTCCGTATACTTCCTCCGTTTTTATTTAGTCTGCGTATTAGCTTTGATCAAACTTAATCTTTGTAAATTTTGACAATGTTTATAAATAAAAATATTAACATATACAATAACAAATCAATACCATTAGATTTAATATTGAATCTACTTTCACATTATATAGATATGTTATTGTATATGTTTATATTATTTTTTTATATACTTGGTCAAACTTTATGAAGTTTGACTTCAGTCAAACCTAATATGCAGATCAAATAAACGGAGAGAGTATTAAATACAGAGATAGTACTATTTATGATCTTTTGGACTAAGATATTAGTAGAGTGTGAGAAAAGCCAGTTTTCTATCTTCGTGCCTATGCTTCCAAAAAATTACAAAGTTATAAATCAAAATGAAATAAAATGCGTCGGTACAAGAAATGTGGGACCTAAGGCACCTGCCAAATCACGGCATGGGAGGAGCCCTATGGGCCCACATGGGTGCCCCATGCCCCCCCACCCCTCCTCCTTGGGCCGCCTCGCTATGGTGGTAGAGATTCACAAAGGTGTAACGCCTCGGCCGAACCCACCGATTCCTGGGTGTTACATCTGGATTTAGACTGGTCCTACAGACCAACACTACTCTTTTCTGTGCATTTTGTCCCCACTAGTGCGCAACTGAGACATTACAAGAAATATGTCAACTAGTGACCTTCTGTCAGTGAACCTGTAAGAATTGGTCATAGGTCTATGACCATTTTAGACCAATTGGTCAAAAACTGTTCGGGGGGCTCCAAACCCTAAACTATAACGACCATTTTGGTCAGAAAGGTCGTAATTTCCTTACACGAAATGGTCATAAAGCAGATAGCACTGGTCTGCTGCCTTACTTCTAGCTGATCATGACCAATATAGATGGTCATAACCTTGTAATTATGGTGGGTTGCTATGACTAGGCGCCACCTCATCAGTTTTGCCTATGTGTCATGTCCATGTGGTAGTTTTTGCCCTAGGTTGTGAAGCAACCTATATTTCTGCCATTCCCAAAATTCCAAAAACAATCTCATAAATTCTTTGGGCCATATCTTCATCAAATATGTAAAAATCCTTCCTTGCCTAGTTCAAAACTAATTCAACAATATTTATTTTCTTATTCTGTTCACAACAGCACTTTATGAAGGAAGTGCTATTTATATATTCTTGATTGCCCTTGGATTTTTTGCGCACTCTTTCCTATCCAAATAATTACCGCATGACAAAATTCAGCTCCATTTGCCTAGCAAATCTTCCTCTGCAAATTTCCAAAGTTTTTGTCCACCTAGAAGCATTGTGAAGGAAGTACCTTTTTTATATATCGAAATGACATGAAATTTTTACAGTTCCTTCATATGCCTAAATTATCACCCTCCTCCAAATTTTAGCTCAGTCAAATCATCTATGTGAGCCCAGGTTCAATTTATATTTTATGGCCAAATTGGCATGTTGCAAAGCAAGTGTTATCTAGACCCCTCCTATTACCCTCAAATTTTTTGGGCACTCTTCCATACCAAAATCATTGCCACATGATAATATTCAGCTCAATTTTCCTAGTAAATCTTTCTCAGGAAATTTCCAAAGTTTCTACCTCGAGAGAAGCTTTGTGAAGTAAGTACTGGCTAGGCTTACCCAAATGATCTGAAAATTTACCAGCGCATGACCATACCTATGTAACTTACCTACACCAATTTTGAGCTCATTTCATTCATCCAATCTCTCTCACTAGTTTTCCTAAGTTTCTGTCCATAGAAGAGCATTGTGAAGGAAGTACTACTTTGACATGTCCAAATGGTATCAATTTTCTAAAATGATTTCCTATGCCCAAATAACCATCCTCCACCAATTTTCAGCTCAATCCATTCATTATTTTGAGCCCAGCTTCAACATTCATATTTTTGTCCAGCGTGGTACTTTGCAAAGCAAGTACCACCTAGGATCCTCCTTTTGAGCTAAAAATTTGTGAAGACATTCTCCTTAGTAGATGATCATCCTCAGCCAAAACTCACGCCCATTGGCCATGTGCATTTCCCGTACTGCTAATCAAACACTTGGCTGCTAATTCATCTTTGAGCATAGGTCAGTCTCCTCGTGAGATTCTTCTGTTGTAATTTTATTCCTAGCACCTACCTGGGGAGTGCCCAACCCACTAGACATGCCTAGGCCTCCCAGAACGCATGTCAACGCCAAGGTCACGCGGTGACCACGCGGCGGGCATGCGAGTTTACGCGCTTTGGAGGTGGGGCCCTGGGCCACATCCAAACCTCGACATATCACCACCAAACCATGTATTTATGATTAAATAGATACTTATGTAACTAGAAATGATTTTTGGAAAAAAAAAGAGCAAACAATAAGGTAGATGCAGTTCAAAATTGACCCGCTTCCTAATGAATCGGCAGAAATTTGTCTTTTTCACAAGTGGTGGATCAAAACTTTTGACACCAAACCATTTTGTCAATTATGCATTAAATATGTCCTAATATTTTATAAAAATGATTTGGTAAAATTTTGCAACAAATATATGGTAGTTCCTTCACAAAAAAAACTCATTTTGGGCATTTAAAAAATGGAAAATGAATTCTTCGTGCAAAGAAAAATGAAAACTCCCTTAGGCAACATTGTTTGGAATTCTAAGATGCACCCTTGTGCACAATATGAGATCATTTGAACAAACTATGCCATGAATGTGGCCATAAGTTTGATCATTTGGCTTGAAAGCCCTGAATCTTCACGCATGATACCTCATTTCTGAGAATATTTTTTTTAAAATAATTGCCGTATTACAAGTTTGTTATTTTTTCTAGAAACTTGGTCACATATAATGACACAATGCGAAGGTTTCCCAATTTTTTGATTTTTTTTGAATTTTTTATGTTCGTTTCGAAATGCGATGAAAACGACGGGTTTGACCGTTCCTAGCTAGTGGTTGAATCTTGGAAAACTTTTGATGTTTCTCTGATTAAATAGATACTTATGTATCTAGAAATGATTTTTTTTAAAAATAAAGAGCAAACTATGAGGTAGCTGCAGTTCAAATTTGACCCGCTTCCTACTGAATCGGCGAGAATTTGTCTTTTTCACCAGAGGTGGATCGACACCTAACCATTTGGTCAATTGTGAATCAAATATGGCCTAGTATTTTAGAAAAATGATTTGGTCCAATTTTACAACAAATATATGGTAGGTCCTTCACAAAAAAGACTCAATTCGGGCACTCAGAAAATGGAAAATGAATTTTCCGTGCAAAGAAAATAAAAAGTCCCTTAGGAAACTTTGTTTGTAATTCCAAGATGCACCCTTGTGCATGATATTAGATCATTTGAACAAACTATGCCATGAATGTGGCCATAAGTTCGATCATTTGACTTGAAAGCCATAAATCTTCACGCATGATAGCTCATTTCTGATAACACTTTTTAAAAATAATTGTCGTATTACAAGTTTATTATTTTTTCTGGAAACTTGGTCACATATAATGACACAATGCGAATGTTTTCCATTTTTTGATTTTTTTGAATTTTTTATGCCCGTTTCAAAATGCAGTCAAAACGGCGGGCTTGACCGTTCCTAACTAGTGGTTGAATCTTGGAAAACTTTTGATGTTTATCTGATTAAAGAGATACTTATGTACCTATAAATGATTTTTGGAAAAAATAAATAGCAAACTATGAGGCAGCTACAGTTCAAATTTGACCTGCTTCCTACTGAATTGGCGGAAATTTGTCTTTTTCACCACAATTGTGAATCAAATATGGCCTAGTATTTTAGAAAAATGATTTGGTCCAATTTTGCAACAAATATATGGTAGGTCATTCACAAAAAAACTCATTTCGGGCACTCGTAAAATGGAAAATGAATTTTCTGTGCAAAGAAAGTGTAAACTTCCTTAGGAAACATTGTTTGGAATTACAAGATGCACCTTTGTGCACAATGCAAAATCATTTGAACAAATTTTCATTCAAATTTTCCCCCGCTTCCTACTGAATGGGGTGAAATTTGTTTTTTTATAAGAGGTGGATCAAAAGCTTTTGACATGTAATTATTTGGTCAATTTTACATAAAATCTGGTCTAATATTTTTGAAAAATGGAGTTGTGCTATTTTGGAACAAATATTTGGTAGCTTCTTCACAAAAAAACTTCTTATGCACTCGGAAAATGGAAAATCATGTTTTTGTGCAAAGAAAATGAAAGCCGTCGAACTATGGCATCGTTTGCCATTCTAAGATGCACACTTATGAAAAAAACGAGATCATTTTGACAAACATGTCATTGTTATGTTTAAAAAAATTCAAAGTTTTGGGTTCAAAATTTTGAAATTCAAGTGCGAGATAGCCGGCCAATGAGACGTGAGGAACCGCTTTCACGCAGATCACCAAATTGGACGCAATCTGAGCCATCCATCACACATCCATCCAATGGTGGAGCTTCTCCAGAGAATCAAAAACCCTAACCCACCCACCCACCCTCCCCCCGACCCCCGCCCGCCGCCACC
>NC_041384.1:591339508-591535189 GCF_002162155.2 Triticum dicoccoides | reverse complement strand
CAGTTCGGATCTGGTGCGCGCGTCCCCAACCCCTGATGGCTCTCACGCCGCACCCGCCACTCCAGCTCCGCACGCCCCCTCCCCCCCCCACGGTCGCCGTGGCCCACTAGCGTCGTGTGCTCCTCTCGCCGCGCCGCACTCGTTCCTGCCGTTGCTGCGCCGGTGCCGACGTGGGTAAGGTGTGGGCGAGGCGGGCGTACCGGTACGACGAGATCGAGCCGAGGTGGCAGGCGCGCTGGGAGGAGCACCGCACGTTCCGCACCTCGGACGCCTCCAGGCCCAAGGGCTACATCCTCGGCATGTTCCCTTACCCAAGGTACCCATCCAAGCGCCTCTCCTCTCCGGCTCCCCGTATGGAATTCTTCATCAAATTACTCGAGTCGCCTATGAATACGTGGCTACCTGGCCACAGATTTGTGTTTGAGTTGTGTATATAAGAATAATGGATGGTTCTGCAGTTTTAGTTTCTTCACCAGTGTGTGTGCATTCACAATTTTGTGCTCGAGTCATAGTTTCCTTTTCCTCTCCTCCTTTTCAGGTTCGGTTCAAATAGGTGCTTGACTGTGATTTGTGAATGGGGGTGATTGGCGCAAACTAGCGAGTGAGCGATCGATCTTTTGGATTAGCTGC
The DNA here is from genome assembly GCF_002162155.2 of Triticum dicoccoides. Lineage (NCBI taxonomy): Eukaryota > Viridiplantae > Streptophyta > Magnoliopsida > Poales > Poaceae > Triticum > Triticum dicoccoides. The sequence goes on along the minus strand of NC_041384.1, from coordinate 591,534,559 downwards.
TTGCACAGAGCACGGTCAGCGTCAGTTGGGGTCGAAATTGCTGTCACGGCAATAGTTTCGGGATAGCTCCTCGGCTAGGTGTATCTATTATATAACAACATGGCAATCAGATATTGTCATTCTATCAGTCCACACTCCACAGGCTGACATATATCACTTCCAGTAATCTGATAATTATACTCTGGATGGGATAATGTGCTATAGTGCTACAGTTAGGCAATCTGTGAATTGATAGGGTCGTGATGTTGGTGCCACACAAAATTAGTGGGGCATGCACAGTGTGTAAGTTAATTTTTTAGAGGGACTATGGAACCACACATCTGAATTCTGAAACCATCAAAGCTTTGTATGATAATTCAGACCAAAACCAACCTTGGTTCCACTTTCTACCCAGTAACTCAAAGTTGCTCTGGGCTTTTAGTATCGTGGTGAGATTATATGTGCTGCATCGACGCGTTAAATGCATGGCAGCACATTTGAACGTTGTGTCCTATTGTGTTACATTAGTCATAGTTTCGTTACAGATATTTCAGTGCCACTGTTTCCACAATCGTCGCATCTTCTAAAATAGAGTGATTGGTTTGAATTCAAGTGCAAAATGTAGGCAAATGGGTGCTAGCTGTACATATTAATTGCCTCCGTTCAGTGTCGATTTCTTCAGTGTACTACTGCTAGTGTCGATTGATGCATTGGTTTGAGTTTGATTTAGTCAGGCAGGATTAGTAATTCATTTTTTAGATTAATTTGACATGGCTTTGATGAACTATGTAATACTCCCTCTGTCTCAAAATATAAAATGTCTTTTGGTCTAAATATTATCCAGTACTATTGCCTACATGCTTCTAGAGACTGATGCTTTTAATTTTGCTCAGTTTTTATGCTTCAGATCGCTTCCTCCATGACACCCCGATCCGGGCGGCGGCAGCAGCGATGGCATCGACAATCGAGTGTGCCTAACTCTGCATCTATAACTGGCCTGTCTTCTTTGGACGGTCAGCTGCTTCCTCCCCACATTGAAATCTCGACCCCTTTCTTATTGATGGAGTCGTTGACTGATTCGTATGTGCGTGGATGCAGGGTGCAGGTGCTCTACTACGCGCTACTCCGAACGGGTCACCTGGACAGATGTTTTGCTTGTTTTTGAGCTACTACCACTTTTTAAGCTACTGCCACTTGTTTTTGTCGGTAATCTGAGCACTTGTTAGTTTAGTCAGGTAGGAGATTAGAGTGAAATGATCCTGTAGGAGGTCCTGGACGATGATGTGCAAACAATTATTTTCTATAGCATTAGTATGTCAAATTTGTCTAAGTTAGTACATGAGGATTCTGCTAGCTGACATACTAATGTTGGTCAACGAGTGATGCTTCATAGCGGACAACTACTGGTTTTAATATGCAAACAACAACAGTGCTAGAGATGCTATGTAATAATTAATGTGTACTTGTTGAAAGTTCTTGCTTATATTAGTGTCTCTTATTTATTTTCTAATTAATGTCTCTCATTTTTGTTCTAGTTAATGTGTAACTGAGAATGAACATACTTCTCTCTTTTTAGACTGCTAGATTGCACAAGTTGAACGATCTGCTCTAGTTTAAACAAGTTGGGATACATCAATATAATAGGACTTTGTTTGCACTTCACCTAGCTTGTAACCAATTTCCTTATTGCTAATTTACCTCAAGTTTATCTAACATGGTTGAAATGAGCGCTGTAAAGTTTCATGTCTAAGCTCAATTTTTATCCTAAGTCCTGAAGTAATTATTTTGGTTACATCATAGTTTGCTGAGAATATTAACTTGAACATTGTATGTATGCCCTGATGCATGTACACACACGGCATCAAATATTGAGCTGCAGCGAAACAACCTGGAGCTAGAGAACATCAAGGATAAGATCAAGGAAGTTCTTGCCTTGTTGGCAACATTGTGAGGTTCATGCATCATTAGGATTTCTTGAGTGATCTCAGTACTGTCATTGTGATGTTCCTAACCTCCCTCTTTTCGCTATCCAGATCATGACCAAGCATGACAAGAAGGGAGGCTCATCAACCACCTACCAGCACACCTATCATGACCGATGATGAGACGCTGAAGGTGCGCTTCTTGTTTGTACATTCCTTGCTTGGTTGGTGTCATGGAGATATGCACGTGCCATGTGTTGTACGACCTCTTTGTTTTTGTTTCTTGTCATATGTACTTATCTGTTGGCTTGTCCCTGATGTAATACCCACATGGACTATCATATTGGTGGTTGGCTAACGAATTGCATTGCAAATATACTGTTCTTCATCGCCTAATGCTTTTGGTTGCCGATAACAGGACCTATAGCTAGTAAACCTGTAATTAGCAAGTTATGTTTATGGTCTATCATGCTGAAATACAAAAAATGTTTTGTGTCACATGCCTAACAGACTTTCAACTATATACCTAGTTCGGCTGTAGAGAAAAATGCACCTGGTTGTTTAACACATTGAACTACTCAGCCTACCTACTCAAACTACCATCAGTATCCAACAAACGGCTATGGAAATAATTTTTGCCATCAATCCTTTGTTTTAGACAAGTATTAATATTTTGGCATGACAAAAAGTTGCAAATTCTAATGATGGTTTATGTTCCTTCTTTTAGGTTACGAGAGATGATGCTGGAGAGATGCCCTTCCTGTAGGTCTACACATAAGCGGAAGTTCATGGGTATGCAAGATTTGATGGTTAAAATGGTTGATGTGATGTGAATGAGTGTATGGAAACTGGTTGTTGTGATGTGAATGAGTGTTGTAGTTTCACGTGTTCTGTTCTGTATAGCATATTGTAATAAACTTATTTTAGCTGTTATTTGAAGATTTTCATATGCTTTCTCTCTTCTGTCTGTTTGATATATACATATATATTGCTTATTAATAAGTTGTGAAAAATCTGACATTTGGGACCCATCTGTAAACTGGAGCTGGGAAAAAAGCTGGAAATAAAAAATAAATTGACTGCAAAATGTTGTGCGCTAGAAAATAAAAAGGCCAAATTGTAGGCCAGGCCCATGTAGCTAACCAAAATTAACATAAAATACATATATTAAAAGGGCTTGCCTAAACAAATACATGGGCCAAATTACTGGGTCAACCCATGTAGCTAATAAAAGCACATGAAAAAATACATTAAAAAGGCCGAATTGTTGGGCTAGGCCCATGTAGAAAATCGAGTTGGACCGGGCTGATTCTTGTGCCACATCAGATTGCCACGTCGGATGCCTACATGGCCTGAGGAGGCTGCTAGTGACCAAATCAAAACAATAGGCATGTTTTGGTCGTAAACGTCTACGACCTTCTCACAGAGAAGGTCGTTAATTTCAGTTTACGACCGCCAGCTTTTGACCTTCTGTTTTTAGTCACAAGAAGGTCGCAAATGAAAAATAATGACCTTTCAGTGACCAATAGTCAAGGTCACAAGTTGACATATTTCTTGTAGTGGATCAATTTCCTAGTCAACCATCCATCCTTAAATAGCCCCAAGCCAAGCACGCTTAACTTCGAGATTCCTTTCAGATGGGCTCTCAGAAAAGAAGGTCCACCTTATTTCTATGAATAGTTAATGTTGGTGTCAAAATCGGCGGATCTCGGGTAGGGGGTCCCGAACTGTGCGTCTAGGCTGGATGGTAACAGGAGGCAAGGAACACGATGTTTTACCCAGGTTCGGGCCCTCTTGATGGAGGTAAAACCCTACGTCCTGCTTGATTAATATTGATGATATGGGTAGTACAAGAGTAGATCTACCACGAGATCAAGGAGGCTAAACCCTAGAAGCTAGCCTATGGTATGATTGTTGTATGATGAAGTTGTCCTACGGACTAAAACCCTCCGGTTTATATAGACACCGGAGAGGGTTAGGGTTACACAAAGTCGGTTACAATGGTAGGAGATCTTGAATATCCGCATCGCCAAGCTTGCCTTCCACGCCAAGGAAAGTCCCATCCGGACACGGGACAAAGTCTTCAATCTTGTATCTTCATAGTCCTGGAGTCCGGCTGAAGGTATAGTCCGGCTACCCGAAGACCCCCTAATCCAGGACTCCCTCAGTAGCTCCCGAACCAGGCTTCAATGACGACGAGTCCGGCGCGCAGATTGTCTTCGGCATTGCAAGGCGGGTTCTTCTCCAAATTTCGTGTACCTGCTAAATAATGTCCGATTTTCGTAATGTAGCGCACCTTGGCTTCCACGCCCAATAATGGCCATCTTCCACGTGTCAAACGAATGCGAAAAGTCGGGGTGTTTTTACATTCACACCCATAGCTGCATAAACGAGCCACCTATTTAACGGGATGGGGATTCAGATCCAAACCACACCTTCTTCTCCCCGCGAGTAATCATCAGAGCGCCTCCAACAAAGGTCCATTCCAACATGGCCAGCCGTCGCAGCTCCTCCCCTCGCCCTTCCAGTCCTAAACCTGGAGACTGGGAGAGGTGCTCCATCCCGCACAGTGAGCTAGTGTCGCTTCAGGTCAAGGGATTTCTCCCTCAGGCCTATATGGTCCTGGTCCGAGCCAGACTCGCCACCTATAATGGTGGAGAGCAAGCGAAGAGCACCCCCAATCCCTCCAAAGGAGAGCGGGTGTGCCTCGTCCCTTATCTAATAAGAGGACTTGGATTTCCAATTCATCCATTTCTCCGTGGGCTTCTGGAGTTCTACGGCCTCCAGCTGCACAATCTCACGCCTGCCTCTATATTGCATATCGCGGGCTTCGTCGCCCTTTGCGAGCTATTCTTGGGTGTTGAGGCTCATTTCGCGCTGTGGAAGAGGTTATTCTGCTTGGTGCCCCGCTCTCAAGAGGGGTCTATATATCAAGTGGGCGGAGCCGAAGTGTGGCGTATCGCCAGGACCAGATATCTATCCGGAACCCCAAAGAAGGCGTCCGAGGACTGGCCTTCAGAATGGTTTTATATAGATGATGTCCCACTGCCGGATCCTATTCGGGTCGGTCTCCCCGAATTCAACAGTGCTCCCTTAAACTAATGCCTAAGCTGGCGTCCGCGGAGCTCTCAGAGAGAAGGCGACAGGGACGTCCTTCACCTGATGGGTCGGATAAGACTATTGGCTCATTCCGGACTAACCATGATTGGAGTCATGGCCGCATGCATTATGCGGGGGGTGCAGCCGCTTCAATATAGAGGCCACCCCATGTGGGATTTTAACGGGGAGGATGACGCCACCCGTTACGGTCGTAAGGGGCCAGCCTCAGCTGCCGCTCTAGTAAAGATCTTATCCTCTTTGTACAAGGGAGAAGAAGAGGAATTCCTCCGCGTCAACCCGCAGGGCGGATTTACTATGTACAACCCTCCGAGTTGGGTAAGTGGACAATTGTGCTTACCCATCCGTTTTATATTCCCATGATTAAATATGTAGTCTAACAATTTCAACGCAGGAACTGCGTCAGGAAGTAAAGGATATAAACAGCCATCCCCCACAGCCCGAGGATCCGGAACGGTCCCTCGATCCGGACTCCGAAGAGGATCCGAACATATCGGTGGAGCTGATTGACGGGGTGTTTCATCAGCTAAGCAAGGACAATACCTTGGTGGCCATTACGGCTGATTACCCAGGGTTAATCCCGGCCTCCCAGGTAACAGAGAGCGGAGTCTCATCCCCTTGAGAAGGAATACATTCTCACGCATTTCAGTTTTCCTGACAACGACCGTGTTTTGCAGGGAAGGTTTCCGAGGCGGGAGGCCGAACCTGCGGCGGCTAGCCAACAAGGGGCCGCAGGGCCCCGTGGGGTAAAAAGGAATGTAGTCCGGACTGAGACGCCGGTGCAAAGGTATAGTGCACCCTCTTTTTCCCTGGTGTTATTCCTTCAGGGCATATTAACGTTCGTGCTATCTTCATGACGAAGAGACCTCGCCGGACTATATCCGGAGAGGTTGCCAATCGTGCCTCCACCAGCCTGGCTCCAATGCCTAGCCTGGAAGCGGAAGCGAACACAAGGCGCGCACCGGACGCTCCTCCGACAGAGGATGCGGACAGGCTGTCTGCCACCAATTCCGAGGTGGAGAGTGCCATGAACCACAGGCGTCGCCGGACAGTTCTCCGCGACACTTGTTTCTCCCAAGAGGCATTAGATGCCTTCAATTTGGGAGATGCGTACCTCCGTGCCGCTCAAAATGGTTTAGCCCGAGCCACGGAGCAATATGTAGAAGACATACGGGTAAGAAAATTTTGGTAAATATATATATACCAGTAGCCCCCGAGACTTGAAACAGTTAGAGTAACTGATTTAAGGATCATTTGTTATGCAGGTTCTTACGGAGAAGAATACCGTACTGTCCCAGGAGCTGGAAGAGTGCAAAGCCCAACTGGAGGCCGCACTAGCCGCGGCAGGGGAGCCCAAAGAGACCCCCTCTGGTAAGATATACTTCGAAACATTAGTATTTTGCGAAGTGCGGCGTGGGTGTAAATCTGACAAATCATATTGCAGATGGCGCCAGACTGGATCCGGAGAGGCAACAACTCTTACGCCGGCTAAAGGCCGGTGAGAGTATGCTGACAAGGGTGAGGTGGGAGAAGAATGATCTTCAGGATGCCAACACCAAGCTGGACGTTGAGCTTAAAGATGTTCGTGGCCAGCTGTCGGACTCTACTAAGGAGAATCAGCGGCCTCGACGCGGCATATTTAGTAAGTGCTTAAGCAAATCTTTGAAAGAGAAGAGTTCGCGAGGAAGTCGACTAACAGAGTAATGTCTATAGGTATGCTAACGGGTCGTCCTGCAGAGGAGATGCCCGGTTCTACGGGTGACCATCTTCCCGAGCTCTCGCAACTGCACGGGCGAGTCCGGCAGGCGATGTGAGGCGTTACCCAAGCCTTATGGCCTTCCCACTCCATGCCCGAGGGCCTTGGAGAGCTTTCAGAGAAGCTTAAGGGAGCTCGGCGCTGCTTCCGGTTGTGGAAGATATCGGCCTGCCGACAAGGCGCTAGGGAGGCCTGGGCCATGGTGAAGACGCGGTACATGAAGTCTGACCCAAACCACATGGCCGAGGTCGGACCTGTGGGGCTTGACGGGAAGGAGATCCCTGTAAGCTTAGTGTACGGCCAAGTAGAATTGGCCGCAAAGTATTCCCAGTAAGACTGTAAGTTAGATAGCCTGTTAGATGGTATTGAAGAGGAATACAATCAGTCAGAGTGACTATGTAATTTTTAATTGACATGTGTAATGCCTTCTAGCCGGATTGTAGATCGCTTGTCGTTGCCGACCTTTTCGCTTCAACCTCAGGACCTGACGGTCCGGAGTGTGTCCGAATACCCTACCGGTTATGTAAGAACCGGGGTATGCATGGAGACCAGGCGTAGGGGTCATTAGTGCTTTATCAGACAAGTGCCCAACTAGTTATGTTATATTACATGGTTAGTAAGAAACATCTTCCAGAGAGAATAGTTCCGTTAGGGGTTCCTTTCTCTGGGAGGCATGCCCTAAAGTGCATGTCCAGACTGCAAACGCAGGAAAATCATCTGGGGGCATATATATAAGTAAATAAAAAAGGTCATCTTTTAGTTCACCGACAGAATATTCCCTTAAGAACGCTAGCTTTCGGCTTCACCCAGTCTGAGGTACACATCTGGCTGATCTGGCAGTAACAATCACAGAGGTGCTCCCTTTACCACCTAGCCGAACAATCGGGAAAGTAGGGGTAAGCACAGGAGCCAGGCAACCCAGCTTGGCCAAAACTTAAGTCATATCGATGCATATAATGGTGAAGAAAAGGTACATGCAGAAGTTTAACACATGTGGTGGGCGTGAAGCCCGTATAAATAAGCTTCTATTAAAGAAGCCCCCAGGTTTAATGAGCGCGAGTAGCACGTCACTTGAGGAGCCTTTAAGGGCTATAAAAGAAAAGAGGGGAAGGAGAGAAATGTAAGACAGAAAATGTAAAAAATGGACAGAGGATGGAGACAAACACAGAGTTCGGTGCTAGGCATAGAATATTCGGAGACGGGCTGTGTTCCATGGGTTCGGCTCGAGTCGGTTATCCGATGCATCTCGTAGGCGGTATGCTCCACCAGTCAGGACTTGGTCGATTATGAAGGGACCTTCCCACTTGGGCTTCAGATTGTCCTTTTTCTTGTCCGGCAGGCGTAGAACTAATTCACCAACGTTGTAGTTTTTGGCCCGTACTTCTCTGCTTTGATATCTTCGAGCCTGCTGTTGATAGAATGCGGAACGGGCTTTTGCCAGGTCGCGCTCCTCCTCTAAGGCGTCCAAACTGTCCTGCCGATTGAGTTCGGCTTCCCTTTCTTCGTACATGCGCACTCGAGGTGAGTCATGAATTATGTCGCAGGGCAAGACTACCTCTACGCCGTACACCATAAAAAATGGTGTGTATCCGGTGGGGCAATTCGGCGTGGTCTGCAGCCCCCAGAGTACGGAGTCGAGCTCCTCTACCCAGTGCGTGTTAGATTCCTTGAGGGAGCGCACTAATCTGGGTTTGATGCCGCTCATGATGAGACCGTTTGCACATTCGACCTGACCGTTAGTTTGTGGGTGATAGACGGAAGCATAATCGAGCTTGATGCCCATGTTTTTGCACCAGAGTTTTACCTCATCGGCCGTACAGTTCGTGCCATTATCGGTGATGATGTTGTGGGGGATGTCATAACGGTGTACGACCCTGGATATAAAGTCTATCACAGGTCCGGATTCGGCCGTCTTAACAGGCTTGGCTTCTATCCATTTGGTGAACTTATCCACCATGACTAGTAAGTATTTTTTCTTGTGGGTTCTGCCTTTAAGGGGTCCCACCATGTCAAGCCCCCAGACCGCGAAAGGCCAAGTGATGGGGATAGTTTGGAGGGCGGTGGGTGGCATATGGCTTTGGTTTGCAAAAATCTAGCAACCGACGCATCGTTGGACCAAGTCTTGAGCGTCCGCCCGGGGCGTCGACCAATAAAAGCCTGTACGGAAAGCCTTGCTTACAAGGGACAAGGCTGCGTCATGATGGCCACTGAGTCTGGCATGAATTTCAGCCAGCAGGTTCCGCCCTTCCTCTTCGGCGATGCACCTTTGAAGGACTCTAGTAGTGCTTTTCTTATAAAGTTCTCCCTCATGGACTTTATAGGCTTTAGATGAGGCACTATACAGCGTGCCTCATTTTGGTCCTCTAGGAGTTCCTGCCTAGTAAGGTAAGCTAGGAATGGTTCTGTCCATGGGGCGATAACGGCCATTAGTACGTGGGCTGAGGTTGTGATTTCATTGGCAGAGCCTCCGATTATGTCAAATTGTTCGGCGTCGGACAGTGCGGTTGGGTCCGGGCTAATATTGCCATGTTCCCCTTCCCATACTACGGATGGCTTGAACAGCCTTTCCAGGAAGATGTTGGGGGGGACCGCATCGCGTTTTGCGCCGATGCGTGCTAGGACGTCTGCCACCTGATTGTTTTCTCGGGCTATATGGTGAAATTCGAGCGCCTCAAACCGAGCTGACATTTTGAGGACGGCGTTGCGGTAAGCTACCATTTTTGGATCCTTGGCATCGAAGTCTCCATTTATTTGGGATATCGCAAGGTTCGAATCCCCGCGCACCTCTAGTCGTTGAATGCCCATGGATACTGCTATCCGGAGACCATGTAAAAGGGCCTCATATTTGGCTGCATTGTTGGAGTCTGTGTACATAATCTGGAGTACATATTGAACTGTGTCTCCTGTGGGGGACGTCAAAATGAAGCCAGCCCCTAGTCTGGCCAACATTTTGGAACCGTCGAAGTGCATGATCTAGTTTGAATATGTGCCTTACTCTTTAGGGAGTTCGGCCTCCGTCCATTCTGCGACGAAGTCGGCCAAAACTTGCGACTTGATAGCTCGCCGTGGACTATAAGTTATGTCGAACGGGAGGAGCTCGATGGCCCATTTTGCAATCCGGCCCCTTGCGTCACGGTTGTTTATAAAATCGTTGAGTGGTACTTCCGATGCTACTGTGATTGAACACTCTTGAAAGTAGTGTCGTAGCTTCTGGGATGCCATGAATACCGCATATGCAATCTTTTGATAATGTGGGTACCGTGATTTGCATGTGGTGAGGACAGTGGACACATAGTAAACCGGATTTTGAAGGGGGAATTTGTGTCCGTCCGTTTCCCGCTCGACGACGAGTACTGCGCTGACAACTTGATGGGTTGCTGCAATGTACAATAGCATTGGTTCGCCGATGTTTGGCGCGGCCGGGACAGGGTTTGTTGCCAATATGGCTTTTATTTCGTCGAGTCCGGCCGTGGCGGCATCCGTCCACTCGAAGTGTTCGATGCGCCGAAGGAGGCGGTAGAGGGGTAGCGCCTTTTCTCCCAAACGAGAGATAAAGCGGCTTAGAGCCGCCACGCATCCGGTTAGTTTTTGTATTTGTTTGAGGTCCTTTGGGATATCCAATTGTGACAAAGCTCGGATCTTGGCTGGATTTGCTTTGATTCCTCTACCGGATATGATGAAGCCCAAGAGCTTTCCGGCTGGAACGCCGAAAACGCATTTTTCCGGATTTTGCTTGATGTCATATGCTCGGAGGTTGTCAAATGTAAGCCTCAAGTCGTATACTAGAGATTCGACATGTCTTGTTTTTACGACCAAATCATCCACGTATGCCTCTACTATTTTGCCGATCTGGTTTGCCAGACATGTCTGAATCATGCGCTGATATGTTGTGCCGGCGTTTTTGAGCCCGAAAGGCATTGTGTTGAAGCAGAATGGGCCGTATGGGGTGATGAATGCCGTTGCGGCTTGGTCTGACTCGGCCATCTCGATTTGATGGTAACCGGAGTATGCGTCGAGGAAGCACAACGAATCGTGTCCTACAGTGGCGTCGATAATTTGATCGATGCGGGGGAGGGGGAAGGGATCCTTTGGGAAAGCCTTGTTAATGTCTTTGAAGTCAATGCACAGGCGCCAGGATTTGTCCTTCTTTGGTACCATCACCAAGCTTGCTAGCCAGTCCAGATGTTTTATATCTCTGATGAATCCGGCCTCCAATAGTTTGGCTAGCTCCTCTCCCATTGCCTGTCTCTTGGGCTCAAAGAAACACCGAAGGGCTTGTTTGACAGGTTTGAATCCTTTTAGGATATTTAAGCTGTGTTCGGCCAGCCTGCGTGGGATTCCTGGCATGTCTGAAGGGTGCCAGGCAAAATGTCCCAGTTCTCCCGTAGGAATTCTCGCAGTGCGGCGTCTACATCGGGGTTTAATTGTGCCCCGATGGAAGCTGTTTTATTGGGGTCCGTTGGATGGACCTGGAATTTGACTATTTCATCCGCTGGTTTAAAGGAGGTGGACTTGGATCTTTTGTCGAGTATCACATCGTCCCTGTTTACCGTGGAGCGCAGTGTAGTCAGTTCCTCAGCCACTAGGGCTTCGAACAGTGCCTCAAAGGCCAATGCGGCTGTCTTGTTTTCGGCGCGGAGTGCTATGTCCGGATCACTAGCGAGAGTGATGATTCTGTTCGGCCCGGGCATCTTGAGCTTCATGTACCCGTAATGGGGTATTGCTTGGAAGATTGTAAATGCTTCCCGCCCCAGCAGAGCGTGGTATCCGCTACTGAACGGGGCCACTTGGAATGTGACCTCTTAAGACCTATAATTATCCGGCATGCCGAACACCACATCTAGTGTGATTTTTCCTGCATAGCGCGCTTCCTGACTGGGGATTATTCTTCTAAAGGTTGTGCTGCTCCGCTCAATGTGGTTCCAGTCTATTCCCATTTTTTAAAGGGTTTCCTCATAAATGAGGTTCAATCCACTGCCTCCGTCCATGAGTACCTTGGTGAGGCGAAAGCCATCCACTATAGGACTGAGTACCAATGCGGCTGGTGCTCGAGCTGTTCGGAATTTAGGTTCATCACTGGCATTAAAAGTAATAGCCGTGTCACTCCATGGGTTTATTGTTGCTACTTGATAGACTTCGGCGAGGCTGCGGAGTATTCTTTTTCGCATATTATTTGATGCGAAAGTCTCGAAGACTGTTAAGACTGTACTGGAGTCCCTGAGGTGGCTTTCTGCGGCCTCCAGAATTAGGTGATCTTCGCCCCTTTTGGCCACCTGCCAGAGTATCCAACATGCTCTAAGGCTATGAGTTGGTGTGGCGTCCTCTATACTATGAATTTTACAGGGTCCATTAAGCCATCCCTCCAGTACGGTTCCATGCCCTGTAGAGGGTTTTGGTTTTTTGGTTTTTAACCCGGGTTTCTGATGGCGATGCACCCTTTTATTTCGGACGAGGTTTCTATTCAGGGCCGGATTGTCCCAAAATTTAGCTTCGGTTTTCCAGGCGCTTTCCATCGCACAGTACTTTTGTACTATGGACGCCAAGTCAGCGAAGCGTGTAAGATCATGACGACCTGTGGCGTTGAGGATTCCCTTGTCCGTGCAATTATTGCAGAAGATTGAGATTGCGTCTTCCTCGCGGCAGTCCTTTCTCCTGTTCATAACCAGGAGGAACCTCGCCCAGTAATGATGTACCATTTCTTCGGGCTTTTGCCTGATTTGGGATAGATCGCTTATGTTCGGGTGGGTGGGTGGAATTAAATCCGGAACTTCACCCAATCTAAGACTCAGAGGCCATGTAGTTTCCGAACTCTGAAGTTTGGATTCTTGGATGTTGTCCAGTGAATCTAGCCCGTTGCCTGATTCTAAGTTTAGGTCTTGAGTTACATCCTCCCCTACGCGGGTGTCCGGCTTGGAGGGATCGGGAATCCGGATGTAGCTAGTCCTTAAGATAGATGAAGAGTCGCCGCACTGTGCCTGTACCACGGCAACGTGATGGGTGACTTGGGGAGAATTAATTTCTCTTAGATCGGGTTTAAGCCCAACCTGGTCATAATCCATAGTGACCCCCAAGGCGGCGATGCGATCCAAGAGCTCGTTTACGGAAGAGAGCTCCATTGGATCTAACTGCTCGACAAGTTTCGAGCTGACGTGAAGATTGCTTTTGATGACCCGAGAGGTCATCATCGGCGCAACGGCCGAACAGGCGGTCATGAGAAAACCGCCTAGCCGGAGAGTTTGGCCGACAGCCAAGGCTCCCTTAGTAACGGCGCCGTCTTTAAAGACAGGAAGAGGCATCCTTCCTGATTGCGACGGCACAGAGGAACTCTCAATGAAAGCACCAATGTCAGTCTCAAAACCGGCGGATCTCGGGTAGGGGGTCCCGAACTATGCGTCTAGGCCGGATGGTTACAGGAGGCAAGGAACACGATGTTTTACCCAGGTTCGGGCCCTCTTGATGGAGGTAAAACCCTACGTCCTGCTTGATTAATATTTATGATATGGGTAGTACAAGAGTAGATCTACCACGAGATCAAGGAGGCTAAACCCTAGAAGCTAGCCTATGGTATGGTTGTTGTATGATGAAGTTGTCCTACGGACTAAAACCCTCCGGTTTATATAGACACCGGAGAGGGTTAGGGTTACACAAAGTCGTTTACAATGGTAGGAGATCTTGAATATCTGCATCGCCAAGCTTGCCTTCCATGCCAAGGAAAGTCCCATCCGGACACGGGACAAAGTCTTCAATCTTGTATCTTCATAGTCCTGGAGTCCGGCTGAAGGTATAGTCCGGCTAGCCGAACACCCCCTAATCCTGGACTCCCTCAGTTACCATTCCTATTAAGCCGAAATGTCACAAGAGGCCCCCTCGTTTCCTACCATTGCCTCGGCGCTTATATATACCTCACGAGTCGCAACATACTTATTATGTAATTTTTTTCGTCGTCACAAGTTCGCGATCCAAGGCAGAACCCATCTCTAATTCACATTCCGACACTCTGCCAAAGCGAAGTTCTATTGCCCTCTTCTTCTACATCAATCGCTACTCCCATGATGAGGTGCGAGTAATCCATCCACTGAACTATGTATTCGTAGTAGTACAAAGACGATCTAGTCTGGAGTCCTCTTGTAGTCCGCCAGAAGGGGAAATTGTTGTCAAAGTTATCTACCTCAACTTTGTTGCTCTGATTATCATGTGCGAGTAGTTAAAAGTACAACCATACCCTCAAACCATATTTTGATGTTGATGACAATACATATTAAGGGACTAATTATGTTTGCTAAGTGTATCACAAGTTTTAGTCCCCATGTGACTACTGTGTGTGGATCATGGACCCATTGAAATGAATATAGCTCAAGAAAGGAGATCAACAATATTAAAGCGTAGCTTTTCTCGTTTCGCTCTTGAGTATAGGGATCATCCACTATTAAGAGGGGATCAATGGGGTTCGTAAAGGAATTTCTCAAATTCACAAGTTTCTAACTTGGACCAATCCATATCCATACCAACAATATCCAAGGCCATATACCCTACTGAATACCCACATGACTTATGCGAAAAGGATGCACAAGTATATATGGACGGATGTCCGGACCTCTGGCCAAAACTCCGACCAGAAATCAATAGCTTCTGTTAACATCGTCGGATGTCCGGGCCCTCAACCAAATGTCTCGGCTTTCGCTACTTTGCCGGATGTCCGAGCTCTTGGTCGGATGTTTGGGGTCTCACTAGGTTGCCGGATGTCCCAGCCCTTGGCTATAAATCTGGCAAACTTCTAGTAGCTTGTGCCGCTATTGCTGGATACCCAGTTTCATGCCCGGATGTATGGGTCTGTGCCCTCTACCTGAGAAAATACTCTATAGCCTATGTGTACACAAATCGAGGGGGCAGACAACCAGGCTTATATCCGGACATCCTCGACACTGTCACTTACTATCAAATGGATAATTCTAGGCCTCCACTATATATACCCCTCTAACACTTCAGTAGAGGGTTGACCACTCATTTTGAATAAACCCTAGAACACACAAGTGCTCCCTCTCATTGTCACTTGCACCAAATCTTCCCCAACTCTTGACCAAAGGAATTCGTGATTTGAGTTAGTTTTGAGATTTTCCCTTCGATCTTGTTATTCTTGGAGGCTGGGGACTCCTAGGCGGTGGGAGTGCTCCGGTGAGGAGTCGGTTATTTTGATTCACACCGAAAATTTTGTGAAGGCTTGGAGTCTGCCTCAAGGTCTACCGCTAGTGCTTGAGAATCACATTCATTGTGATATCTTAAGGAGAATTGGGTGAGCCTTCATGGTAACACCCATCTGTCCAACGGTGACTAGTTTCCCTCCAAGGAAGTGAACATCGGGATACATCCTTGTCTTTGGAATTTCGGTTATCCCTAACCCTAGTTCCTTACTTGTGGTTACTTTGTCTCCTTGTCCTCTACTTGTTTATCATATTTTTGTTGTTCGTTATATTCCTAACACTAGAGTCACCTTTACAATTATTGGGCTCACTTTCATATTCCGCATATAGCCTAAAATTGCTAAGTAGTTATTAAAATTTGTAATTGTACCTATTCACCCCCTCTAGGTCCATCTCAATCCTTTGAATTGGTAATAGAACCTCGTGGAGAAGGAGGTTGCTAGGACCTCAGAGCTAGGTGATGTACTATCGAAAGTTGAAAAGATATTTAGCTCTTGGGATTTAGCTAATAAAATAGACGAACATGGAATTATCTACAAGTTCAGGTTGATCAAGACATGGAAGCAAAAATGGCATTTTGACCTCGGTGGTGTATCTATCACTACGGTTGACAGTACACCGTTCACGGCGATGCTGATGTCACTCCTCCCATCCAAAATTTATTGCCAATCCCACTAGGATTGGGTGGATTTATCCAAAGTCTAAAATTAATAAACCCAAATATAACAGTGCCAAAAGCACCTTCCTGCGCAATACGGGGTTGGTTGTTAAGGTAACCTTGTCAAAGCCACCTCATGAACAAGATCTTCAAGCTCGACTAAATGATATATATATATATATGCTCCAGATACGTGTGATTTTGAGCTTTGAAAAAAGATATATATGCTCCACAAGTTCAATCCGTAACTAAGACCATTTGAAAAAAGAACACACAAGGATAAACCATTTTAAACAAGATACGTGTGATTTTGAAACTAGATTATTAGATAGTTTCTTTGTTGTTCAATATCACATGGGAAAACAAGACAAAGAATATGGTGCTCCACCAGATTTCTACAGCATGAAACCCTACCAATAAGGTCAAATGATTTGTGCTTTTGAGCTTCTTGTGGTACATTTATCTGCTCGTGCTATCAAATTTTATGCCAACCAGACTTTTGTTGTTATTTAATTTATTTTGTATGTGTAATTTCATTTGTTGTGATGTATCATTTGTCTCGAACAGTCCACTAACGGTTCAAGAAAATAGTGGGGCACAACTGGGCCAACATAACCATGTAACGTTAACCGGCCCAAAGCACCACGTAACATTAAAAGTCCGAACACACCATAGGCCATTTGAAAGGATTGGTATGGTCGACTAGAAGGGGTTTGAATAGGTGACTAACAGTTTTTAACTTTGTTTGCAAATTTTAGGCTCAACAATAAAATAGGTTGACTAGATATGCAACTAGGTGGACAGCCTATTGATATGTCTCCGTTATATCTACTTTTCCATACACTTGCTCTTGGTTTGGACTCTAATTTATATGATTTGAATGGAACTAACCCAGACTGGCGTTGTTTTCAGTAGAATTGCCATGGTGCTGTTTTTGTGCAGAAATAAAAGTTCTCGGATTGAGCTGAAACTTTATGGAGAATTCTTTTAGAATATATAAAAAATACTGGCGAAGAGAAATACTAGAGGGGGCCCACCAGGACGCCACAAGCCCTGGGGAGCGCCACCCCCTAGCGCACCTGGTAGGCTTGTGGGCCTGTGGAAGCTCCCGCAACCCTAACTTCAACTCCATGCTAATGCTTTCCTGTGATTACCGTAGTTTGAGTTCATGTATTCACTAAGCGCTAATGCTTTGTTCCGATTCTCTATTAAAAGGAGGTCTTAATATCCCTTAGTTTCCTTATGGACCCCGCTGCCACTAGAGGGTAGGACAAAAGATGACATGCAAGTTCTTATTACAAGCATATATGACTATATACAGAATACATTCCTAAATTACATTGATGAATTGGAGCTAGTTCTGTGTCGCCCTAGGTTATAACTAGTACATGATGAATGTCATCCAACAAAATTATCCATCACTGATCCAATGCCTACGACTTTCACATATTGATCTTTGCTAAGTTAGTTTCGCTGCTACTGTTGTTATAGTCACTATAAAACTGCTATTGCTACTGCTATTGTTACTATTGCTATTGTTACCGCTGCTATCAAACTATCATACAACTGTTCTACCGATCACTTTGCCGTAGATATTTAGTTCTCCAGGTGTGATTCAATTGACAACTTAACTGCCAATACTTGCAAACATTCTTTGCTTCCCCTTGTGTCGAATTAATAAATTTGGGTTGAATACTACACCCTTGAAAACTGTTGTGATCCCCTATACTTGTGGATTATCAAGACCTTTTTGCAGCACCGTTGCCGGGGAGCATAGCTCAATTTGCTGAGTCACTTGGGAGTTATATATGTTGATCACTATGAAGAATCTTAAAGATGATAGAACCAAGATCGTTCCCTCTAAGATGAGGGGAGGTAAGGAACTGCCATCACACTATGCACTTGTTTCACATTCTGTTTTGAGTAGGCTTGCAACACCACCACTTGCTATTAATTCTGAAATGTCGCAACTAATTGATGATGCTACTTCTATATGAATGATGCTACTGATGATGCTAGTACTTAGTGAAACTATGCTACTAGGTGAATTTCTTGATGAACAATTTGCTAGAGCTAAAGAAATTGAGAATGTTAAATTGATGAAATTGCTGAAACTACTGAAAAATATGATACACCTATTAGATCTAGCTCTCCTAGAATTGAGTTTCCTAAGATACCCGGGGGTTATGTTATGGATGGAGAGATAGCTAGGGAATTTCTTGCTTGTAATGATAGAGATGATGTTAAGAAACTACTATGTAAGCTAAAAGAAAAATCTTTGAATGCAAGAATGAAATATGATCCCAAGTTTGCTAATTCTCCTATCTTTGTCACTAATTAGGATTATGAATTCTCTATCGATCCTGAGTTAATTACTTTGGTTGAATCTAACCATTTTCATGATTATGAAACTGAAACTGTTGTGGCACACCTTACTAAATTAAATGATATAGCCACCCTATTTTCTCCTGAGGAAAAGATCCGCTACTACTATATTCTTCAGTTGTTTCCTTGGGTGATGCTAAGATAGGGTTTTATACTCTTGATCCTGGTTGTGTGTAGTCCCCAGGATATGATATATTACTTCTTTGGAGAATATTTTCCTGCTTATAAGAAACAAGCTGCCTTACAGAAAATATTTAACTTTGTGAAAATTGAAGAAGAGAATCTCCCTCAAGTTTGGGAGATGCTTCTCCAATTACTTAATGCTTTGCCTGATCATCCTCTTAAGAAAAATGAAATTCTTGATATCTTTTATAATGGACTAAATGATGCTTCTACGGAATACCTAGATAGTTGCGCTGGTTGTGTTTTTAGGGAAAGAACTATTGAACAGGCCGAAGAACTATTGAATAATGTATTGAGAAATGATAATGATTGGACCCTTCCTGAACCACTACCTAAACCAACACCAAAGAAGAGAGGTATTCTATTCCTCAATCCTGAAGATATGCAAGAGGCAAAGAAATCTATGAAAGAAAAAGGTATTAAAGCTGAAAATGTTAAGAATTTACAGCATATTGAAGAGATACATGGTATTGACACCCCGACACAGGTAGTAGAGGTAAATTGACTTATTGGATTTGATGAAGGTGATATTCCTTATAATAAATCTGCTAGTCAATGCTTGGATGAATTTGATAATTACATTGTTAAGCAAGAACATTTCAATGCTTTCATGATTGATCATTTGAGTGACTTGATTTTAGAATTGCTAATGATGTTAAAGGTCTGGGTAAACATGCTTCCATGGTTCAAACTCAGTTAGAACAAGTTGCTAAGTCACAACATGATTTGCTTAATGAGATGAAGAATAATATGAATGATCATGTTGTTAGGGTTATGACTAGAGGAGGTAAAATGAGTCAAGAGCCACTTTATCCTAAAGGTTGCCCTAAAAGAATTGAGCAAGATTCTCAGAGAATTAATGTTGATACACCTAGTCCATCCAAGAAGAAAAAGAAAAAATGATATGACTTTGCATGCTTCTAGTGAAGCTGCGGTAGAAAAACCTTTTGAGAATAGTAATGATGTTTCTATTTCTGATGTTGAGAAATAATCTGGTGATGAACATACACCTAGTGATAATGATAATGATGCTCATGTAGATGCGTAGCCAGATTATGATGTAGAAATAGAATCTGTTGTTGATCTTGATAAGCCACCTCCTAAGAACATAACATATGATGAAAGTGATTTCCTTGCTATAAAACATGGTCGGGAAAGAGAGCCATGGGTTCATAAACCCATGCCATTCCCAACTAAACCACCTAGGAACAAGAATGAGGAACAATTTGAACATTTTGTTGAAATACTTAGACTTGTTTTCTTGTGTACTCGTTCGATTGATATATTGAAAATGCCTCCATATGCTAAATACATGAAGGATATTGTCACTAATAAAATAAAGATACCTGAAGTTGAAATTTCCACCATGCTTGCAAATTATTCTTTTAAGGATGGAGTACCTAAGAAACTAGGAGATCCAGGAATACCCACTGCACTATGCTCCATTAAACGAAATAATGTCAAAACTGCTTTATTTGATTTAGGAGCTAGTTTTAGTGTTATGCCTTTTTCTTTATATAGAAGACTTGATTTGAATAAGCTCATGCCTACTAAAATATCTTTGCAAATGGATGATAAATCTACTACTATACCTATTGTAATTTGTGAGGATGTGCATGTTGTAGTTGCAAATGTTACTATCCTTACAGACTTTGTCATACTTGATATGTCCGAGGACGACAACATGTCGATTATCCTTGGTAGACACTTATGAATATTGCAGGGGCTGTTATTGATCGCAACAAAAGCAAGGTCACTTTTCTAGTAATGAGCATATTCCGAAGCAACAATTCCAAGTGAATGGTATCAATATTATTGAAAAAGTTTCGACAATTATTATTGGAGGTTTTCAGTTCCCTCTTCCTTCAGTCAAAAAGAAATATGAAACTCTTATTGTTGGGGAGATGCATATCCCCATTGAGGTAACCTAGTGTTATACGAAGATTCTTCGGTTTCATGCCATTCAAAAATGGTTTGTTAATAAGACTTGATCAACATTATTAATGGATTCTCTTTTAGGGGCATGTGGTCGATGAATTTAGTAAGCACAACCTACTGCACTCACTATTTACTCTCCATTATTTAAAGTTAATAAAGTAGAAATGCCATGATTATCCTGTTTTCTGAATTTTCCGTGCAATAAAAAATGTCCCGAAAATAAAAGTTCTCAGAATGCCCTGAAAATTTAGTATGATTTTTTGTAGAATATTTAAGAATTTTTAGCACTGAACACACCCCAAGGGGGTGCACCTGTGAGCCACAAGCTCATAGGGCGCGCCACCCAACAGGGCGCGCCTACTGGGCTTGTGGGTCCCACAGGGACCCACTCATTTATCCCAGCAGCCCTTTCCCTTCTTCTTCCTCCAGAAAAAATCACTAGCTTGTTCAAACCCGTGTTCTTGCTCGTTTGACTACAATTTTCAATCTCCTTGCTCAGAACTCTGTTTCCAAAACTATTTTGGGAGATTATTCTTCCGTATGTGACTCGTCCAATATAATGATCCAATTAGTTTTTGTTCTAGTGCTTTATATATTGCAATTTTTTGCTGTTGTGGTGAACATGTTCTTGAGCTTGCATGTTGAATTTAGATGGTCCAAAGTAGTTTCGGTGCATTATATAGCCTCTAGACACTTATGGGAGTAGTTGCTATCAATTTTGTTGTGTTTGGTCCACTTTTATTTTGAGTCACTAAAAAATTCAGAAACTTTTCAGAAGAAGATGCTTAGGAAAATGTTCCAAGGTGGTTCCTAGAGCAAGAGCTCTCCAAGGTTCGCTATACGTGAGCCGGACCTTGAACTGCCACGGGCAGTTCTTGTTCACCCGTGTGAATGGTCAATGGATCCGTTCATGACTCGAGTTGGTATTATGGAGGAGTTTGACATGTACGTGCACAATGCCGGGCTGACGAACTTCATGTCAGATAACTGCTTGCAATACTATAATCTCACTGGTTTTTGTGCTGAAATTTGAGTACGCGTCCCATCGAAATCCACATGTTGTTACTCCCTCCGTTTCTTTTTAGTCTGCATATAAGATTTGGCCAAAGTCAAACTTTGTAAAGTTTGACCAACTTTGTTGGAAAAAATATCAACATCTACAATACTAAAGTCATATGGTATGAAAATTAATTTCATGATGCATCTAACAAGTTCATATTGTGAATTTTATATTTTTTTCTATAAACTTAGTCAAAGTGGACAAAGTTTTGACTTTGACCAAATCTTATATGCACACTAAAAAGGAACGGAGGGAGTATCCTCAACTTATATGAAAATCCTTTTCACATTGACATCGAAGAATTTTGTGATGCTTGTAAAATTCCCTTTTGGGGGATATGTACTGAGCCTCGTAAATCTGATTGCAATGAATTCTGGCTGAATATCGCTAGGGGTGAAACTACATGCATAACACAAGCTACTATAGGAAGCATCCATTTTCCTGCTATACATTATTTTGCACTGTTCATAGGAAGATGCATTAATGGTAAACAAGATCCTAGTCATCTTTGTGCCCCTGATTTGAGCATTCTTAGGAATGCGATGTTGAGAGATTGACAATTTAACATTGGAGCCATTATTGCACCTCGTTTACATAATAATGCCTTAGTGGGTGATTTCTTTGGTGGAATCTATGTCACTCGTTTAACTGCTCATCTTGGCGTACCCATTAGAGAAAATGATATCATGTCGCCAACTAATTTTCTTGATTATGATGCTATGGAACGCTACCAGTTCCTTGAGAGGAATGACCCTCCGCTCCTCTACAGGCTAATCTTTAACCGAAGTCGTGTTTTCCATATTACTTTTCCTGCTTCGTCCTTCTTTAACTTTCAGGAAAAATATAGACATTACGTACTTGAGGATGAGGCCGAGGAGTATGAGAGGGCGGTGGAGACCGCCCATCTTAATGAGGCAACATGTCAAGTTGTGGCAGTTCCACTTCAGTACAACCCGAACTATGACTACGGGTATTATCCAGGCTACCAGGCGCCATAGACCAACTTAGGTTAAAAGCCTAAGATTGGGGGAATACGTTGATACATCTCCAACGTACCTATAATTTTTTATTGTTCCATGTTGTTATTTTATCATTCTTGGATGTTTTACAATCATTTTATAGCAACTTTATATCATTTTTGGGACTAACTTATTGACATAGTTTCTTTCCTGGTGAGTTTTAATAAAATCTTGTGGGGTGTAAGCCCTGCAGTCTTCAAGGTCAAAAAAAACTTATTGACATAGTGCCCAGGGCTAATTGTTGTTTTTTACTTCGTAGAAAATCAATACCAAACGGAGTCCAAACACAATGAAACTTTTTGGAGAATTTTTCTAGGCCAGAAGACACACAACGGGCAAAAGAAGTACCAGAGGGGTGCCACAAGGGGTGCACAACCCACCTGGGCGCGCCTGGGGGCCCAGGCGCGCCTTGGTGGGTTGTTCCAACCTCGCTGGCCTCCCGCACCGCCTCTTTGCTCTATAAATATCCCAATATTCCAGAAACCCTAGGGGAGTCGACGAAAAACAATTCCAGCCGCCGCAAGTTCCAGAAATCACATATCCAATCTAGACACCATCACGGAGGGGTTCATCATCCTCATTGGTGCCTCTCCGATGATGTGTGAGTAGTTCATTGTAGACCAACGGGTCCGTAGTTAGTAGCGAGGTGGCTTCCTCTCTCTCTTTTGATTCTCAATACAATGGTCTCTTGGAGATCAATTTGATGTAACTCTTTTTGCAGTGTGTTTGTTGTGATCCGATGAACTTTGAGTTTATGATCAGATCTATGTTTTTATCCATGAAAGTTATTTGAGTCTTTTGATCTCTTATATGCATGATTACTATAGCCTCATATTTCTTCTTCAAATCTTTGGTTTAGTTAGGCATGGGAAGAGGTGCTTTGTGATGGGTTCGATCTTGTGGTGCTCGATCCTAGTGATAGAAGGGGAAACGACACATATGTATCGTTGCTATTAAGGATAACAAGATGGGGTCTATTCCTATATGAGTAGATCTTTTCTACATCATGTCATCGTTCTTATAGCATTACTCTGTTTCTCCATGAACTTAATACACTAGATGCATGCTGGATAGCGGTCGATGTGTGGAGTAATAGTAGTAGATGCGTGCAGGAGTCGGTCTACTAATCTTGGACATGATGCCTATATAATGATCATTGCCTAGATATCGTCATGATTATTTGAAGTTCTGTTAATTTCCCAACAGTTATTTGTTTACCCACCGTATGCTATTTTTCTCGAGAGAAGCCACTAGTGAAATCTACGGTCCCCGGGTCTCTTCTTTATCATATTTGCCTTCAAGATCTACTTTTACTTGCTTTTATTTTCAGATCTATTAATCCAAAAACCAATAAAATACCTTGCTGCAATTTATTATTATTTATTTTATCTCACGTTCCTGCGAGATCTATTTATCCAATCTACTACAATTTTACCTATCTTTTACCCGGGAGGGATTGACAACCCCTCTTTTACATCGGGTTGCAAGTATTTGTTCTTTGTGTGCAGGTGATGTTCAAGTAGTGTTGCGTGGTTCTCCTACTGGTTCGATAACCTTGATCTCATCACTAAGGGATATATCTACCGTAGATGTGTTGCGTCATCCCTTCCTCTTTGGGGAAATACCGACGTAGTTCAAGCCGCATC
Source organism: Triticum dicoccoides (assembly GCF_002162155.2). NCBI lineage: Eukaryota > Viridiplantae > Streptophyta > Magnoliopsida > Poales > Poaceae > Triticum > Triticum dicoccoides. The sequence goes on along the minus strand of NC_041384.1, from coordinate 591,510,698 downwards.
AAAAGGAATTTCTGGCGCTGTTGCCGGGGAGACGTCATCAACATCTATTAGGTTCCTAATCACAAACCTCATCTCCTTGAAATTTACATTATTTGCCATTTGCCTCTCGTTTTCATCTCCCCCACTTCACAAAAATTTGTCGTTTTATTCGCCCTCTTTTTCATTCGTCGTTTTCTCGTCAGATCCGTTTTTGAGTGCAATCTTGTTGCGTAGTTATGTGATTTCTCCAATACCAACAACAATGATTTTATTAGCACTCTTATTGCTCCTCCCGCCACTAGTGCGGAGTCTTGTGATATTAGTGTCGCTTTGTTGAATCTTGTCATTAAAGATCAATTTTGCGGTACACCTAATGAGGATGCCACGTCCCATCTTAACACATTCATGGAAGTATGCAATATGCAAATGAAAAATATGTGGACAATGATATTGTGAAGTTGAAATTATTCCCGTTTTCCTTGTGAGATCATGCAAATATTTGGTTTTCTTCTTTGCCTCGCAACAGTATCGATTCTTGGGATAAGTGCAAAGATGCTTTTATTACTAAGTATTTTACACCCGCAAAATTTTTTCCCTTAGGACACAAATTATGAATTTTAAGAAACTTAAGCATGAACATGTTGCGCAATCTTGGGAAAGAATTAAATTGATGCTAAGAAATTGTCCTACTCATGGTTTAAATCTTTGCATGGTCATATAGAATTTTTATGCGGGATTGAATTTTGTTTCTAGAAATCTTTTAGATTCCACCATGGGTGGTACTTGTATGGAAATTACTTTGGTTGAAGCTCCTAAATTGCTTGATAATATTATGGCAAATTATTCACAATGGTATACCGAAAGAGCTCCTACTAGTAAAAAGGTTAATTCGGTAGAAGAAATAAATTATTTAAGTGAAAAAGTTGATGCTCTTATGAAGTTGGTTTCCAATAAACATGCTCCTATTGATCTTAATGATGTTCCTTTGTCTACTTTGATTGAGCAAAATAGTGATTCTGTAGATGTGAATTTTGTTTTGCGAAACAATTTTAATAACAATGCTTATAGAGGTAATTTTAATCCTAGACCTTTTTCGGAAATTCCTCTAATAATGTTGGTAATTCCTATGGTAATCCTTCTTATAATAATAATAGGAACATCTCTGATCTTGAGAATAATATTAAAGAATTTATCAATGCTCAAAAGGATTTAAATAATCCTATAGAAGAAAAGTTGATTAAGATTGATGATATGTCTAGAAGTATTGATAGAATTTCTCATGATGTAGAAAATCTCAAGATGAATATTTTTGTGCCTAAGGTTGAGGAATCAATTGAAGCTTTATATGTTTCTATGGATGAAAGTAAGAAAAGAACTGCTATACTTAGAGCTAAAAGAGAATCTTTTGAAATGGCATTTTCTAGTGATTGGTTTCACAAAAATGATAAAGATCTTAAAATGATTGGTGTTTATGCAATTGATTCCTTGTTTAGTAAAATTATAAGTGATGAAAAAGGGACTGAAGAAGAGTCAACTTTAGTTACAAGGCATCCCAATAATTTGGAGGGTGAAAATCTTGTTGAGAAAATTGATAGAAGTGGGTTGGAGAGGTCAGAACTTCAACTAGTGATGTGCCCACTCTTTTGGATTACAAAGACTTTAATTATGATAATTTCTCTTTGATTGATTGTATTTCTTATTTGCAATCCATGATTAATTCACCCCATGCTTATGAAAAAAATAAAGCTTTTACTAAACACATCGTTGATGCTATGATGAAAGCTTTGGAAGAAAACTTGGAATTAGAGATTTCAATTCCTAGAAAATTACATGATGAATGGGAACCTACTATCAAAGTAAAGATTAAAAATTATGAGTGTATTGCTTTATGCGACTTGGGTGCTAGTGTTTCTACAATTCTGAAATCTTTATGTGATGTGCTTGGTCTTACCAATATTGAAGAATGTTCTTTAAATTTGCACTTGGCAGATTCTACTGTTAAAAAGCCTTTGGGAAGAATTAATTATGTTCTTATTCTTGCAAATAGGAATTATTTGCCCATATATTTTTTCGTTCTTGATATCGATTGCAAGCCGTCTTGTCCAATTATACTTGGTAGACTGTTTTTACATACTATTGGTGCCATTGTCGGATTTCGGGTTCCGGCAAAACCCTTGAGGTTCAAACACTAGGGTGTGCATGAAGATCTCCCCCTCTCTAGCTCGCACACTCAACGATCTCACGGCCTAGCTTGACGGACCCAAAGAAAATGAGACACAAGATTTATACCAGTTCGGGCCACCGTTGTGGTGTAATACCCTACTCTGGTGTGGTGTGGTGGATTGCCTCTTGGGCTGAGGATAAATAGTTACAGGGGAAGAACAGCCTCTTGAGGAGAGGTGTTCTTGTGCTCGATGAACTTGTGTGAGGCTAAGGATGGAATGGCTCCGATCCAAGATCCGATCGATCCGCCCCCTAGCTATGGTGGTGGCTAGTCCTATTTATAGAAGCCCTTGTCCTCTTACCAAATATTGAGCGGGAAGGGATCCCACAACAGCCAATTTGAAGGGGGACAACTAGTACAAGCTATCCTGACAAAAGTAGTCTTTCCCTACCAAAGGCTCTGGTGGTGACGCCGTCTTGGGCTCCATGGTGACCTCCGTCCTGCCATCCTGCTGGATTTGGTCTTGTTGCACCGATATGGATACCTTTTCCTGATGCCTTGGAACTCCTCGCCTGCGTTTGCCTCCTTAACAGCAAAGAGGAAACGAGGACACTGTGCACGCTGGCGCCCGCCTGGCCCCGCCTGGCCCCGCCTAGTCTTGATCGTCATGGCTAGGGCTAGAATTCGAGTCGACTCGAGCCAGCTCAGCTCGACTCGCGAGAGCTCGTTTCTTTAACGAGCTAGCTCGACTTGGCTCATTATTATAATGAGCTCAAATCCAAGATTGGCTCGAATCATATAACTCGCGAGCTGGCTCATTTAGCTTGTTAGGCTCGTTAAAGATATGAACATAAAACCCTCAAATATTATAAAAAAGATTATGTATATATTAAACATATATATCACAAAACAATAGTAATTTCCTTGTAACGCATGAGTCTGCTAGGCGGCTAGGCCTTTAATGGCTAGGCCATGTGTTGTGCGCCTGGGACATAGCGTGCTGAGTGGCTAATATCTTTTTGTATTGGGAGTGGCTGATCTATTGTGCCGAGCCTAACGAGTTACACGAGTACTCGTGAGATTGGCTCGTTTAACCTGGTCTATAAATGATCTTAAACTAAAGCTTGGCTCGACTCATTATTCTTCGAGTTCAAGTCGATTCGAGCCGAGTCGCGAGCTACTCGTTTAGCTCACAAGCTTCGAGCTTTTTTTCCAGCCCTAGTCAAGGCTTGCATCATTGGAACCTCGCGAGGTTCGCCTTGCCTCGATTTCTCCGCCCCTCGCGAGCCAGCCCGGTGAGGCCGCCCCTGAGGAGGTCTTGCGTCGTCTGCCTCGCGAGGTTTGGCCCCTCGCGAGGGTCTTGAATGTTTGTTGGTGAAGATGGGCCGTATAGGGCCGCTGGAGGAGCCACGCTGCGGGCTGCAGGCAGGCAAGTCTGGGGACCCCCGTTCCCAAAACACCGACAATCGTGATTCATATGAAAGAAGGTAATATTAAATTTCAATTACCACTAAGGAAGGGTATGGAACACTTCCCTAGAACAATAATTAAGCCACCATATGAATCAATCATGAGGGCATCCTATGGATCTAGAAATAAAGATGACAATACTTAGATCTTTGCATTATGCCTGACTAGGGACATAAAACGATGGTGCTTGTTGGGAGGCAACGCAATGAATACATTTTTCTTTTTTTCTTTTTGTTCTTGAGTGTTTGCACAATTATGCTACTGTTATGATTATGTTTTTCATGTTTTAATTAGTATTTGTGCCAAGCAAAGCCTCTGGGATCATGTTGGGTGAGAGTTGATTTGATCTTGTTGGAAAACAGAAACTTTTGCGTCTAGAAAAATAAATTTAGTTTTTAACAGGAGCGCGATAAAATCTTGATTTTTTGTACACAAGATTTTTATACAAATTTCCCACGTTGTACTAATTTTCTAGAATTTTTGGAGTTACAGAAGTATTCTAAGTTTTCAGATTACTACAGACTATTTTGTTTTTCGCAGATTCTATTTTCTTTGCATTGTGTGCTTATTTCGATGAATCTATGGTTTGTATTGGAGGGTATAAGCTATAGCAAAGTTGGAATACAGTAGATATAATGCAAAAATAAAATATGAATGAGTTTGCAATAGTACTTAGAGTAGCGATTTGCTTTGTTATACTAACGGATCTCACAAAGGTTTTGTTGAGTTCTGTGTGATTGAAGTTTTCAAGTTTTGGGTGAGATCATGATGGATGAAAGAATAAGGAGTAAGAAGAGTCTAAGCTTGGGTATGCCCCATGGCATCCCAAGCTATTATATAAAAGAGAAGCAAGCAACTAAGCTTTGGGATGCCCGAGTGGCATCCCCTCTTTCTTCTAATGACCATCAGTATTTTACTTGGAGCTATATTTTTATTCGTCACATATCATTTGTTTTTATTGGAGCATCTTGTATGATATGAGTCTTTGCTTGTTTTGCTTTTTATTTTTAGTCATCTATCCTTTCTGGACCCACCTATTTGAGAGAGCCAAAATTATGCTATGATTTGTTGGAATTGCTCTCTATACTTCACTTAAATATTTTGAGCTATGGAATTGCTCTAGTGCTTTGATGTCTACTACACAACCTTCTTCTTGTAGACGTTGTTGGGCTCCAAGTGCAGAGGTTTGTAGGACAGTAGCAAATTTCCCTCAAGTGGATGACCTAAGGTTTATCAATCCGTGGGAGGCGTAGGATGAAGCTAGTCTCTCTCAAGCAAGCCTGCAACCAAATAACAAAGAGTCTCTTGTGTCCACAATACACCCAATACAATAGTAAATTGTATAGGTGCACTAGTTCGGCGAAGAGATGGTGATACAAGTGCAATATGGATAGTAGATAATGGTTTTCGTAATCTGAAAATATAAAACAGCAAGGTAGCAAGTGGTAAAAGTGAGCACAAACGGTATTGCAATGCTAGGAAACAAGGCCCAGGGTTCATACTTTCACTAGTGCAAGTTCTCTCAACAATAATAACATAATTGGATCATATAACTATCCCTCAACATGCAACAAAGAGTCACTCCAAAGTCACTAATAGCGGAGAACAAATGAACAGATTATGGTAGGGTACGAAACCACCTCAAAGTTATCCTTTCTGATCGATCTATTCAAGAGTCCGTAGTAAAATAACATGAAGCTATTCTTTCCGTTCAATCTATCATAGAGTTCATACTAGAATAACACCTTAAGACACAAATCAACCAAAATCCTAATGTCACCTAGATACTCCAATGTCACCTCAAGTATCCGTGGGTATGATTGTACGATATGCATCACACAATCTCAGATTCATCTATTCAACCAACACAAAGAACTTCAAAGAGTTCCCCAAAGTTTCTACCAGAGATTCAAGACGAAAACGTGTGCCAACCCCTATGTATAAGTTCATGAGGTCACGGAACTTGCAAGTTGATCACGAAAACATACATCAAGTGGATCACGTGATATCCCATTGTCACCATAGATAAGCACATGCAAGACATACATCAAGTGTTCTCAAATCCTTAAAGACTCAATCCAATAAGATAACTTCAAAGGGGAAACTCAATTCATCACAAGAGAGTAGAGGGGGAGAAACATCATAAGATCCAACTATAATAGCAAAGCTCGCGATACATCAAGATCGTGCCGAATCAAGAACACGAGAGAGAGAGAGAGAGAGAGAGAGAGAGAGAGAGAGAGAGATCAAACACATAGCTACTGGTACATACCCTCAACGCCGAGGATGAACTACTCCCTCCTCGTCATGGAGAGCATCGTGATGATGAAGATGGCCACCGGAGAGGGATTCCCCCCTACTGCAGGGTGCCAGAACGGGGCTAGATTGGTTTTCGGTGGCTACGGAGGCTTGCGGCGGCGGAACTCTTGATCTAGGTTATTTTCTGGAGGTTTCTGTATTTATAGGAATTTTTTGCGTCAGTCTCACATCAAGAAGGTGCCCGAGTCGTCCACATGGCAGGCCCACACGCCTGGGGGGGGGGGCGCCCCCACCCTCGTGGACGACTCAAGACTCTTCTGGCCCAACTCTTTCACTCCAGGGTCTTCTTTTGGTCCATAAAAATCGTCAAAAATTGGCACGTCAATTGGACTCCGTTTGGTATTCCTTTTTTGTAGAACTCAAAAACAAGGAAAAAAAACAGAAACTGGCACTGGGCTCTAGGTTAATAGGTTAGTCCCAAAAATCATATAAAATAGCATATAAATGCATATAAAACATCCAAGGTTGATAATATAATAGCATGGAACAATAAAAAATTATAGATACGTTGGAGACATATCAAGCATCCCCAAGCTTAATTCCTTCTCGTCCTCCGGTAGGTAAATGATAAAAACAGAATTTTTGATGTGGAATGCAACCTAACATATGCATCAATGTAATTTTATTTATTGTGGCATGAATATTCAGTTCAATAATATTCAAGACAAAAGTTTAATATTGACATAAAAATCATAATACTTCAAGCATACTAACCAAGCAATTATGTCTTCTCAAAATAACATGGCCAAAGAAAGCTATCCCTACAAAATCGTATAGTCTGGCTATGCCCTATCTTCATCACAAAAAATATTTAAATCATGCACAACCCCGATGACAAGCCAAGCAATTGTTTCATACTTTTGATGTTCTCAAACTTTTGCAATCTTCACGCTATACATGAGCGTGAGCCATGGACATAGCACTATAGGTGGAATAGAATGGTGGTTTTGGAGAAGACAAAAAGGAGAAGATAGTCTCACATGAACTAGGTATATCAATGGGCTATGGAGATTCCCATCAATATATATATCATTGTGAGTGAGTAGGGATTGACATGCAACGGATGCACTAGAGCTATAAGTGTATGAAAGCTCAAAAAGAAACTAAGTGGGTGTGCATCCAACTCGCTTACTCACGAAGACCTAGGGCATTTTTAGGAAGCCCATCATTGGAATATACAAGCAAAGTTCTATAATGAAAGATTCCCACTAGTACATGAAAGTGAAAACATAGGATACTCTCTATCATGAAGATCATGGTGCTACTTTGAAGCACAAGTGTGGTAAAATGATAGTAGCATTGCCCCTTGTCTCTTTTTCTCTCTTTTTTTGTTTTGTTTTTTTGTTGGGCCTTCTCTTTTTTATGGCCTCTTTTTTCTCTTTCTTTTTTTTCATTCGGAGTCTCATCCCGACTTGTGGGGGAATCATAGTCTCCATCATCCTTTCCTCACTTGGGACAATGCTCTAATAATGATCATCACACTTTATTTACTTACAACTCAAGAATTACAACTCAATACTTAGAACAAAATATGACTCTATGTGAATGCCTCCGACGGTGTACCAGGATATGCAATGACTCATGAGTGACATGTATGAAAGAATTATGAACGGTGGCTTTGCCACAAATACGATGTCAACTACATGATCATGCAAAGCAATATGACAATGATGAAGCGTGTCATAATAAATGGAACGATGGAAAGTTGCATGGCAATATATCTCGGAATGGCTATGACAATGCCATAATAGGTAGGTATGGTGGCTGTTTTGAGGAAGGTAATGGTGGGTGTCGGTGTCAAAACCGGTGGATCTCGGGTAGGGGGTCCCAAACTGTGCGTCTAGGCCGGATGGTAACAGGAGGCAGGGGACACGAAGTTTTACCCAGGTTCAGGCCCTCTTGATGGAGGTAAAACCCTACGTCCTGCTTGATTAATATTGATGATGTGGGTAGTACAAGAGTAGATCTACCACGAGATCAGAGAGGCTAAACCCTATAAGCTAGCCTATGGTATGATTGTATGTTGTGATTGTTGTCCTACGGACTAAAACCCTTCGGTTTATATAGACACCGGAGAGGGCTAGGGTTACACAAGGTCGGTTACAAAGGAGGAGATATCCATATACGTATTGCCTAGCTTGCCTTCCATGCCAAGTAGAGTCCCATCCGGACACGGGACGAAGTCTTCAATCTTGTATCTTCATAGTCTAACAGTCCGGCCAATGGAGATAGTCCGGCTGTCCGGAGACCCCCTAATCCAGGACTCCCTCAGTAGCCCCTGAACCAAGCTTCAATGACGATGAGTCCGGCGTGTAGTATTGTCTTCGGCATTGCAAGGAGGGTTCCTTCTCCGAATACATCACAGAAGAACTTGAAAACAAGGATAGTGTCCGACCCTGCAAAATAAGTTCCACATTCCACCGCAGAGAGAATAATATTTTCACAGATCTAATTTGTTGGCTTGTTTTGGCAGCATGACGTTATGTCATGGCCCGGTGATTATTCAAACCGTTCCTTTCAACCAGCTTCACACATAACGCGGGGCTTGACACGTCTTGTCGAAGCGGAGATCGTGTTCCCCCAATTACGAGATTCTCATTAATGCGGTCATGGGTAACCCAACCGTGTCGAGGACTCCTAGATTATAGGCAAGTCCCAAACGGCTATGGAGAGGACGCTTGATATTCACCCTCTTTATAAGGGGACAAAGTTTTTGCTTTTTCCCTCTCGTGCTCAATCGAACCCTTCCCCCGCCTCGAGTTCTAACACCCAAAGCCCGGGTTAGGCGCTTCGGATCTTCAATCATGCCCGGATCCAGCCTTCAAGGCCGATGGATGCCCTCCTTTGTTACGGAAGAGGACGTCAATAAGTTGAGAGAGGCCAGATACCTGACCGCCGAGGTTTCACATCGGCTGCCTGCTCGAGGGCAGATTGTCCCTACTCCCGAACCCAACGAGAACGTCGTGTTCGTCTCTCACTTCCTCCGAGGTCTAGGCCTCACTCTGGATCCCTTCGTCAGGGGTTTGATGTTCTATTACGGGCTAGATTTCCATGATCTAGCTCCGGACTCCTTTCTCCACATCTCAACATTTATTGTCGTGTGTGAGGCCTTCCTCCGCGTTACCCCTCACTTCGGCCTGCAGCGTGCGGAGGTGCATCAATAGGCAAGATGGCAGGAGCTCCATGGCCGAAAGGTTTCTTTCCAGAGGTGTCCGAATTATGGCAACGGGAGTGGTTTTACGTCACGGCTCCCAGAAGTGCCAAGTGGGCGGCTGCCCCCGCTTTCCGCTCGCCCCCCCCCACAACTGATGTCATGGATTAGCAGAGGTCTGAGCTGGGGTCCAGCCAAGGACGTGCCTATACTGCAAAGCTGTATCCGAGATCTCTTCGAGGGAGATTTTAATTTGGTTGCGGTAATACAAGTTATGCTGGTTCGCCAAGTCCAGCCTTGCAAACGCCGGCCCCTTCTCTTGTGGGAGTTCAACCTAGAGGGACCACGTGCCATTCAAAGTTTCCTCGGCCTGATGCACGAGGAGATGTACAAGTCATTCTTCGGACCTCAAGTAGAATGTCCGGATATTACCGAGGACATGGGCCTGAGCAGTAACCGCGCCGCCGAACAAGTAAGAATCCTCTAGCCGAACACACTGTCTTTTATTCGAAGTTATTTCTAAGAGTTCGCTTTTTGACCAGGACTGGTTAACAAAGGCGAAGACGATTTGGTGTTTGGCCCCCCTCCCTGAGGGTTTGGAAAATCCGGTATTGGAAAAGATGCTCGAGGTCGCACCTTGCCCGGAGCCCTTGAAGGAAGATACCGGGGGATAATACGGGCGGACGCGGGCCCACATCGCTGCCCGTTCCAACAGAGGGAACGAGCGTCTCCACGAAGGAGGACGACTGGGGGAGGAAAAGGACTGCTTCCGAGGATTCGGAAGCCGAAGCCTCCAAACGGGAGAAGAAGTCTCCCATAGAGGGTCCTGCCTCGGGGGGCGCTTTTGCTGCACAAAGTCCGCGGGGGGATCAACCCTCCAACGAGTCGTAAGTGATCCAAAATACTTTATTAGTAAAGGTATGCTATCTTTTTTCTCTGAGAAAATAACCACCACATATATCTTGCAGTTCGGGCCTTAGCCCCTCTCAGATGAGCTCGTCTTCGGGGGATCTTCTTCTAGAGATGATGGAGAGCAAAACGCCTCCCCCGAACTCCTCCGCTCCAGAAGCGGGCGACCCCGAAGTGTCGTCCCGGAGGGCTTCTCCGGATCCGCCGAGGCCAGAAGATAATCCCATAGACCCCCGAAGTCCCCAGTGTCCGGCTCCCGAAGAGAGAGACATAAGAGTCCGGCACCGTCTGGTGTGCGGTCAGACGTTCTGAGGGAGTTGGTGGGGCGAGCTGCCATCTCAGAAGAACACCATATGCTGATGGGTACAGTGATGGAGAGAATCTCGTCCGCCGAAAGCGGATTACATGAAGCCTTTATGAGTCTACTGACAGGCTTTGAGGTACGTGAGATAATATGTGATAGTACTGCACATATTAGGTGTGCCCTGTGTAGATAGTAGCCCCTGAGACTCTGGTTGTCGTCGAGAACGGCGGTGAACATAGGATCATATTCCCAGGCAATAACCAGACTGCCCCTATGTGCAGGTGGTGGAAGCTCCGGTGGCTAGCCGGACTAGTGAGTTTGCCAAATTAAAACGGCAACTGGATGCAGCAGACACCAGCATCGAGCTTGTTAACAAGAGGCTTGACGAAGCACAGGGTAAGTATTATTATCTTGCTGAACGCCACATAGTAAGAGCAGCATGATGCCAGTATCTTTAATATGTTGTGACTGCAGATGGAGCTGGCACCGTGGAAACCTTGTGGGCAGAACTTGCCCGAGCCAAGGAACAAGCAAGGATTAGTAATGCCGCTTCTTTGAAGGCGGCCGAAGAATTGAGAGCCGAGAAGGCCACACATTTCGAGAGCCAAGAGAAGATGGCCAAGATGGCCGTAGAATTAAAAGACATTGCCGACCGTTGCCGGGTCCTTGAAAAAGAAAACCGAGCGAAAGCAACGGACCTTGAGAAGGCCACGACGGCAGACAAAGACACCCGTTCTACTATGAGAGCGAAGAAGGAGGAGCTGCAGGAAGCCGGGGATATTGCGGCTGGGAAACCCTTCATGTTACGGAGGAAGTTCGGAGATTTACGGTATGCCCTTCTGGATCGGCTGTGGAGTTCGGCAGATGCGTGTATGGATTTGGTGGCGAGCACTGTCGACGCGGCCAAGTACTTGCAAGGTTAGACAGATCATGAAGTGGACAAGTTGTTCTGGTCGCAACTCCATGTTCCAGAGCATCCGCTTTCATTGACTGACCAGCTAGCCGAATGGGCCGAACTGAATAGGTTGTCCGGACTCACCATGAGGTCTGTTGTGGATCAACTATGGCCGGAAAAGCCAAAGCCCAACAACTATTTCAACTTAGTGCAGCAGTTCCTTGGTGCGGTGCTGCGCATTAATGCGATGAAGAGGTCGGCGTGCATAGAAGGCTCGCGGATGGCCCTTGCTCGTGTTAAAGCATACTGGGCGGAGATGGACGCTACCACTGTTGCGGCGCAGGGTTCGGCCATAGGCCGAGTGGCTGCCGAGTACTATTTTGAGGAGGTTCTCGAGGGTGCTTGTTTGATAGAGGCCCAGTGCTCGAAGAATATTATGTTTGAGTGATATATATTCTCATTGTAACCACAATGCTTTTAAGAAGTTTTATAAGGCTATGTTTATACTTTTGCCTGAAAGTAGTATGATGCCTCCTGTGCGGCCGTTTATGTATACATATATAACCTGAAAGATTGTAGCCGTCGGCTTCAACCCCCATGCATATAATGCAGAGGTGCTCGCAAAAAACGCGTGTTCACACTTAACCCAACATCTTGGTCCTATTAAGGAGGTGATAGCATAGCGAGCGAGGCAACCGGACTATAATGCTTTAACACTTTCACTTAGCCATAGGAGTTTGATAGTGGGGCTACTAGATAGCCCCTGGTGGCTCCGCACTCTCTCGGTCACGGGGTGTGTACATGCCTGGCTGGAAAATGTCCCTTCGTTAAGGCGGAGGAATTCTAACATTTCGATAGGTCATCGAGTGGTTGACCAGTCTCATGCTATATCATGACAGTCAGTTTTCGACTTTCTCTACTGAGGTGCTCGTCCGGATGAACCAGGGAACAATCACAATAGTTCTCCTGGTGCTACCTTAGCCGGTAAAGCGGAACGTAAGGCACCAAAACACGGGACCCAGGAAAACCCAACATTTGACCAAAGACAATGATTCAGAGCTGATGCATATAAGGCGAAACTCGCGACGCCGAACACTCCCTAAGGTATTCGGTCTTTATGGTATAAACTGGGCCTAAATAATGCCCTTCGTAAGAAGCCCCTTGTGTCCAGGTACGTGCATTATTCTGACGTGGCCACATGCCAAGACGTCAGCATCCTTCTCAACTGCACTGAGAATGCGGTGGATATGTATCAACAAGAGACAGTAAAAAAGGTTTACACAGGGTCTTAATCTAAAAAGAATCCTTGGAGCGGGTCCCTGCTGCACGTCTGCGCCTATGTCTCTGTTGTGCCGTATACTGGACGGGTGTAGCACGATGATCATCTGTAAAAGAGAGGAACTTAGGTGAAAAGGTTGTCGTGCGAAAAGATAGTTTTTAAAGAAACCATATATAATTCAAGATGAGTAAAAATTGCCACTTGTCTGCGCACGTTGAGCCCCTTGTATTTGTAATAGAGGTGTGACCATTGATCCGATATAAATTACATATAGCTGCGCCGTACTCGACTAACCATGTCCGAGGTCTTGACGACCTGTTAAATGCTTTAGTTGGTGAGGCCGTTTTTAGTGTGCGGCTGCCAAGGCAGCCGCACTCTCTTCGACGTGCAAAGATCACTTAATACTTCCGTTTACTATAATGATGCCACGTGGGCCGGGCATCTTGAGTGTGAGGGAAGCGTAGTGCGGTATTGCATTAAAGCGAGCGAAAGCTTCGCATCCGAGTAGTGCATGATAGCCACTTTGGAACGGAGCGATGTGGAAGGTTAAATGTTCGCTACAGAAGTTATCGGGGAAGCCGAATATAACTTTTAGTAGCAGGGAGCCCGTGCAATGAGCCCCTGGGCCTGGCGTTACTCCTTTAAAGGTAGTATTTCTATGGCAAATTTTTGTTGGGTCTATCCCCATTTCGCGGATTGTATCCTGATATATCAGGTTCAGACTGCTGCCACCGTCCATCAGGACTCGTGTGAAGTGGTATCCGTCAATTATTGGGTCTAATACCAGGGCAGCCCATCCTGCATGCCGGATACTTGTTGAGTAATCACGATGGTCGAAAGTGATCGGTTGAGACGACCAGTGGCAGGACTCCGCGGTCATAGGCCCTTGGGCATATTTTTCTGGGAGTGTCGTTTTGTTTCTTCCTTTGATCATGTGTAACACGTTTACTATTTTGACTTCTGGTGGAAAGTTCTTTTGTTCCCCCATGTCTTGCTTGAGAGGCTCATCCTCGTCTTCGCTTGGTGTATCCTCCCCCTTGTGTACGGCGTTGAGCTTGCCGGACTGCTTGAAGACCCAACATTCTCTGTGGGTATGATTAGCGGGTTTACCAAGGGTGCTATGGATCTGGCATATTTGTTCCAGAATTTTGTTTAGGCTGGTCAGTTCGTCTCTGGCGCCATTAGAGGGCGGCTTTTGCTGACCTGGCCGAGAGCCTTTGAATCCGGTGTTTACTGCCGTGCTCTTCGTGTTGTCTTCTTTATTCCGGCGTTTGTTATTGCTATTGCGCCATGATTTCCCGTTTCCATCTCTAACTTCAGATGTACCGGGGGTCGCTGGTGCTGCATCTGGCTAGCCAGCTGTCCTCACCCGTGCAAAAGCGGGTCATGAGGCTTGTTAATGCTGCCATTGTTTTCGGCTTTTCTTGGTCGAGGTGTATGGCGAGCCATAAGTCACGGACGCTATGCTTAAAAGCTGCCAAGGCTTCGGCGTCTGGACAGTCGACAATTTGGTTCTTTTTGGTAAGAAACCTGTTCCAAAGTTTTCGGGCTGACTCTCCGGGCTGTTGAGTTATATGACTCAAATCGTCCGCGTCCGAAGGTCTGACATAAGTCCCTTGAAAATTTGCCGGAAAAGCGTCTTCGAGCTCTTCCCAGCTTCCAATGGAGTTTTCGGGGAGGATTTTAAGCCAGTGATGAGCTGGCCCTTTGAGTTTGAGGGGTAAGTACTTGATGGCGTGGAGATCATCTCCTCGAGCCATATGGATATGGAGGATATAGTCCTCAATCTAGACCCCAGGGTCTGTTGTTCCGTCGTATGCCTCTATGTTTACGGGTTTGAATCCCTTTGGAAATTCGTGGTCTAGCACCTCATCGGTGAAACATAGGGGGTGTGCGGCACCCCTATATCTGGGTGTACCACGTTGTTCGGATGTTTGTTGTGTTGCATTGTATGCTGGGGCACGCTTGCGTGGTCCATAGATGGATCTGGTTGCGCCGTCCTTTTGGTGCGAGCCCTCGCGTGGATCGCGTATTGGATTGTGAGTGGCATTGTTTGCCGCTTGACGTTGGCCATGAGGTCGTCTATCTAGCCAGGTGGTTGTTTTTATTTTTGGTTGTGGGGGGTCTGAGGCCTCCTCATCGAATTCAGGTAGCAATTTCCTCTTTGGGTAGCTCTTGGTGGGTCGATTGTCGCCGTACTTCGCTGCTGTGTTGAGTACTTTACTCCATCTGATTTGGAGTGTGTCCTGCGCAGCCTTGAGCCTTTGCTTCTGCTTTTTCAGACTCCTCGCGGTGGCAACAAGCATTTGACGGGCATTATGCTGCTCCGGGTGCCTGTCCGGTGTTATATCGTCCGGACTATTATCTTTGACAGAATTAGTTTGTTCGGTTTGATTTTCCGTATTGCCGTAGTCCGGCAGTGGTTCCCCCTGCTCCAACGCTGGGTCTGTATGATCGTTATTTCTGCCGAGGCGGGATTTGGGGCGGCGCTTGCACCGCCGCTTTGACTGCTTCTCAAGGGAACGAGCCTTCGGTGCGTCTTTCCGTTCCTCGTCGTCGTCTTCTTTTGGTGTGTCCACCATGTATACGTCATATGATGAGGTGGACGTCCAGCGCCCTATGGGCGGTGGTTCCTCTTCGCCTCCCGCATCGTCGTCCATACCGTTGATTTCTTCGGAGTCGAAGTCGAGCATGTTGATTGATTCATCGACAGTGGCTATTAAGTGGGTGGTGGGTGGGCATCAAATTTCTTCATCGTCCGCATCCCAATCATGTTGGCCATAATCCGACCAGGGCTCTCCTAACAAAGAGAGAGACCTTAGTGAATTCAGAATGTCGCTGAAGGGCGAGTGCTGAAAGATATCCGCGGCGGTGAATTCCATGATCGGCACCCAATCGGATTCGATTGGCAGGGGCGCGGATGGTTCGGAGTCCGGAAAAGAGTCCGACACCTTGGAGTCACGGGCTGCGCAGATTGTTAGGCTGGTGTTCGGCTCGATCACCGTTGAGACTGCAGCCCCTGACATGGTGTCTAACCACCCGTCCTCGACTGGCGTAGTTGGCTCCCAGCTAAGGGTCGGAGCTGATGCGGGCGTGGCCTCTGGGGTACTGTTCGGCGGCAGAGCTAGGTCATACCCATCGCGACAGTGCGGCGCGCCCGGCTGTGGCTCGAATCCATCGAAGATCAAGTCTCTGCGGATGTCGGCCGTGTAGTTCAAACTTCCCAATCTGACTTGATGGCCAGGGGCGTAGCTTTCAATCTGCTCCAGATGGCCAAGCGAATTAGCCCGCAGTGCAAAGCCGCCGAATACGAAGATCTGTCCGGGGAGAAAAGTCTCACCCTGGACCGCATCGCCATCGATGATAGTAGGAGCCATCAAGCCTAACGGCGACGACACAGAGGAACTCTCAATGAAAGCACCAATGTCAGTGTCAAAACCAGCGGATCTCGGGTAGGGGGTCCCGAACTGTGCGTCTAGGCCGGATGGTAACAAGAGGCAGGGGACACGAAGTTTTACCCAGGTTCGGGCCCTCTTGATGGAGGTAAAACCCTACGTCCTGCTTGATTAATATTGATTATATGGGTAGTACAAGTGTAGATCTACCACGAGATCAGAGAGGCTAAACCCTAGAAGCTAGCCTATTGTATGATTGTATCTTGTGATTATTGTCCTACGTACTAAAACCCTTCGATTTATATAGACATCGGAGAGGGTTAGGGTTACACAAGGTCGGTTACAAAGGAGGAGATATCCATATACATATTGCCTAGCTTGCCTTCCACGCCAAGTAGAGTCCCATCCGAACACGAGACGAAGTCTTCAATCTTGTATCTTCATAGTCTAACAGTCTGGCCAATGGAGATAGTCTGGCTATCCGGAGACCCCCTAATCCAGGACTCCCTCAGTGGGTGTATGGTACCGGCAAAAGTTGCGCGGTACAAGAGAGGCTAGCAATGGTGGAAGGGTGAGAGTGCGTATAATCCATGAGCTCAACATTAGTCATAAAGAACTCACATACTTCTTGCAAAAATATATTAGTTATAGAAACAAAGTACTACGTGCATGCTCCTAGGGGGATAGATTGGTAGGAAAAGACCATCGCTCATCCTCGACCGCCACTCATAAGGAAGACAATCAATAAATAAATCATGCTCTGACTTCATCACATAACGGTTCACCATACGTGCATGCTACGGGAATCACAAACTTTGACACAAGTATCTCTCAAAATCACAACTACTCAACTAGCATGACTCTAGTATCACCATCTTCATATCTCGAAACAATCATCAAGTATCAAACTTCTCATAGTATTCAATGCACTCTATATGAAACACTACAAACAAATACACTTCCGTGATGATACGTGTTTGTCCCAGTAGGTCGCTTTTTTTGTCATGCATGTACATCCATGACAAATTTATGACAGAATCAAGATAGTCATACCTGTGCTGTTGTAGAAGTGTTCCATGACATTACCAAAATTATCATCACGGAAGTGTCCATTTCCATGACGATAAATCGCGCGTCATAGAAGTGCTTTCGTCAAGGGTGACCTACACGTGGCATCCACCGTAACGGAACGCCGTTAAGCTATCGGGTCGGGTTTTGGATCCGATAACCCGTTAACAGCCCCGACCAATGGGGATTTTCCATGTGTAAAATCATCATTGGCTGGAGGAAACACGTGTCGGCTCATCGTCGGGACAGATTCCATCCACAAATTGGACAGAAGGCGCCTATGATATGTTGACACGTGGCACGGCCCAACAGCGGCCCATTCCTGTGAAAAGGCTGGCCCGTTTGACTTGGTCAAAAGGTGGCGGGCCGGCCCATGGAAAGCCTGTTAACTGCCTGTTCGCATATAGCCCATTTACAGCCCACTAACCCAAGGCCTGTTACGCCCTATCCGAATTAGGCCCAGTAGCGTCATCTGGGCCATCCAATATGATTCCACCTCGTTTTCACTTCTGGCCCATGTATGGCCCGTGACGTCTTTCGGCCCATATGAGGCCATATGTAACTCTTGGCCTATTAACGACCCGTGGTGAAACTGGCCCGTAATGAACAGTGTATCACTTTACACCCATTAACGGCCTGTGGTGAAATTGGCCCGTAATGAACAGTGTATCACTTTATACCCATTAACGGTCCGTTATTCCGTTGGGTTGTCTCCAGCCCATGTTATCTTTCGACCTTCTCAGAGCCCATTTATTCTTGGGCTCATTTCCAGCATTCGTTTACTTACGGCCCGTTACTGTCATTTTCTGCTTGTGGGCCAAATTTAGCCCGTGGTTACAATCGGCTTGTTTGTGGTCCATTAATAAGTTGGGCCGTTTTCATAGCGTCATCAAATACGACCTATTAACGTTGGCCCGTTATGGTCGGCCCATGAGCGGACGATTCCAACTCTAGCCCGTTTACGGCAAGAATGCGTTCTGTTTGGCCCATGTTTGGCCAATCGATCATATGGCCCGTATAAGGCCCATTGATGATACGGCCCGTAGAAGGCCCATTGATGATACGACCCATAGAAGGCCCACTGTTTCTATGGCCCATAGAAGGCCCATTGTTTATACGGCCCGTAGAAGGCCCACTGTTTCTACGGCCCGTAGGAGGCCCGGTGTCACTACAGTAAATATTAGCCCATGGTTATTGTGGCCTAGTTTTAAAAAATAGGTTATTGCAGCCACTAGCAAACCGCAGAAAAATAACTGCACTGACTACAAGCAAACAAATAAACAAGACAACAAGGAAATAAATAAGCAAGAAACTTACACTAGGCTATCACGGCTATTACACATATTACATCCACTAGGCATCAAAGTTCCCAACCAATGCAAATATAGGGAACACAACAGCATATAAACGCCGCAGCAAAACAAGTCCAGAACTGAAACCACTTCAGAAGAGCTCAAGAAACAATATCCTGGGTACCCATAATGCTGGCAAGATGCTTAGCAAGTTTATTAACTTTCTCTTGTTTGGCGCTTAAGTCCTCCAGCGCTTGCTGTTGCACCAGAAAGTATGCATCTGAATTCTGCAGGGACTTCCTTAGTCCTTCGGCTTCCTGTCGCATAACATCTGATCGATGTATTTCAACTTGAAGTTGAGACTCAAGAAGCCGAACTGATTCAGGCAATGAGTTCGAAGAGCTGGTGCCAGCAGTGGTAGCCAGTAACTCGAACACTACATCAAGACAGGACTTTGGGGTTGTCTCAGTGTCTTCAATATAGTTTTTATCAGCTTTCTTGGAGACCAACAGGGATGTCTGACTATCTTGAACCTTATCTGCATTACTTCCTTTACCATTGCATAACAGGGTACTCTTCTCCAATATTTTATCCGCGTTCTAAAAGAGAAACAAACAAACACATCTCAGGTTTACAATGTAGTATATGAAACTCATTTTGGTAAACCAGTTCAGTAGTAAGGTGGACAGGATAACAGCATGAAACAAACATATATCTATGTAGTATGGTAACTGTATGATCTATATCATTCTAGTTTATGTTGCCAAATCAAGATAGATACAGTTCAAATCATATCTATTTAAGACAAAGCAGCATAGACAGAATATAAGTGTGGGAAACTACACATCAATAACAACACTTGTAATGTGCATGGCATGAAAACATAACTGTTTATTCAATTGAAACTGAAATCAACATAGAGCAAGTTACAACAGCAAACAACAAACACGTTGAAGAAACATGTTTAAAACATACCTATTGCGCCATTGGAGTTTCAATTGCATCCTTCAAATTTGAAATTAGTTGGTATCAGTAAATACAGTGATGCAAGAGCAAACTAGTATGAACCATAGCTACGAAACCTGACCTAAGAACAATTCTTCTTCTGCTTTAAGCGTTGACTTCGGGTTCGCAGTGGTGGTCCTCGTGATTTGGGCACTGTAGTTGCCTTAATAACTGCTCATGTTTGGGTGCTCTGTGGTGGAGACGGTGTTGTGTCAACGGGAACTAGGTGTCTATCTGCTAGGGTTGGGGTTAGAAGGGGTGTAGCTGGTTCTCTGTCCAACTGGGTAGGGGTACAATCTGCATGAGTGTGGGTTATGTGTGGTGGGGCTGGTTCTTGGGCAAGTACAACCGTGGTTCTATCTGCATCGACAGGTAGCATGATATTTTCTGAAGACCGTGTTTTTACTCCCACAGATACTGCCATCACTCCCTTCAATTGAAATGGCTGATAAACAATAAAAGTAATTGAATGTACAGGCATTGTAAGATAGACAGGTGCAATGGATAGTAGGGAAGAAAACACGGCAGGAAATAATTCACATTTATGTTGTCTAAGCAAAAAGAATAGCAGCATATAATTTCACATATATGATGGCTAATTAAACATGATAGCATGACACAATTTCACATGTATGATGGCTAACCAAACAAGATAGAATGACATACTTCAAAATATGAGGACTATGTAAACAGGATGACATGATATAACTATACGATGTGTCTATTAAAGTGGTTGGCATGCCATAAATCACAAACATGCCGTCGATGGAAACATGATGACATGATATAATTCACGAATAGAATGACATAATTTAAATATGATGACTATGTAAACAAGATGAGATGATATAACTATATTATGTCTTTAGAAAATGGGTTGGCATGCCATAATTCAGATACATGTTGTCTATGTAAACATCATGGCATGACATAATTCAAATATATGATTTATATACTAAGGAAGTGAGCAGAGGGCAATCACATATATGATGTGTCAACTAAGGAGATGGCATTCAATATTGTGTATACGATGTAAAAACTAAGCATTGCAATACAACATATGCATTATATGAGTAATATAACCCTGCCAAGTTTGAGCATACACCTCAAGGGGATAATAGGACTGGTCATCTGCCTTTGAATCCTCCTGTGAAGAGCTATCTATAACCAGCAAGATATCTGCTTCAGCAGGTAGCATTGTCTGCTCTGAAGACCTTGTTTTCGCTCCAGATTTCTCCATCACCAATTCAAATGGCTGATGCATAGGAAGAGCAGTTGAATATACAAACATTGTCGACAAAAGCAATGAGAAATACAAAAAAGGACGGCATAATATAATTCACATATATGACGCTTGCCTAAACAGCATGGCATTGCATAATTCACATACATAATGCCTTGCAACAAGATAACATTGCATAATTCACATATATAATGTCTTGCAACAAGATAGCATTGCATAATTCACATATATGGTAATTAGATACTAAACAGGTGGCATTCACACAAAGCATGTCTAAACTAAGCAAATGACATAGCAATTGAAGATACCATACTCACGATATGAGCAACATAACCCTGCCAAGTTAGGGCATGCACCTCGGGGGGGGGGGATATGACTGGTCATCTGTCTCTGAATCCTCCTATGAGGAGCTACCGGTAACCAGCAAGACATGCGCTTCGTCAGCTAGCATTGTCTGCTCTGAAGACCTTGTTTCCACTCCAGATTTTTCCACGACCGTGCCAAATGGCCGATGCACAGGAAGAGTAATTGAATGTACTAAAATTGTTGACAAATTTAGCACGTAATAAAAAAAAGATGGCATGATATAATTCACATATAAGATGACTGGCTAACCAGGGCGGCATTGCAAAATTCACATATATGATGCCTGGCTAGAAAAGATGGCATTGCATGATTCACATATACGATAAAGAAACTAAACAGATGGCATTGACAGAAAGCATGTCTAAACTAAGCAGATGACATCTTTAATGTATACTGTAAGCAATGCAAGGCACCATATGCATGATATTACCAACATCAGCATGCCAAGTTAGAGCGTAGACCTCATGGGGTAAATAGGAGTGGTCTTCTCCTTCTGAATCCCCCTCATAACAGTTATCTTCCACTTGATTACGATCCGAAATGGGTGGAGGGGGGCTACCTTTGCGCCCACCATGGAACGACGTTTGCATGAATTTTTATTACCATGCAAGGCTCGTCTCTTTTGCTCTGCATGATCAGTTCCGTTGTGTACAATAACTGACATGCATAGGAATAAAACATAGTGAGATTATGTAAGGAGTGTATGCACAAATCCAGAGTGATGGTAGCAAACTGTGGATAGGCCCAAAACCAATGATAGCAGGCATATAATAGCTTTAGTTAAAAAATACAGATAATGGCTCCTTTAATGTTTGTTTGCACCCAACATGAAACTCATAGTAGACACCGGAGATTAACCAGATAGTAGACATATAGTACTGATTGCTGCCCCAATATGTACCCCACAACCATTTAAAAACTCAAGTTTCAACATTAGTTTGGACTTGACTCGGAGTCTAATAGGTGAACACGATGATAATGTAGCATGTCATCATATTAAGCGACGCATAACGTAAGCAGACACAGAAGAGTGCGACCTCTCTTGCAGACCTGTGTAGTCCTGAAGGTCATCTGCTCAGTTGATGATGGTAATGCAGTTGCCGTGGCTGCCGGCGGCGGGGAAGAAGATCTGAGGCGGCGAAAGACAGTCTGGAGAGCGGATCCCTGCTATGGTGAACCCTTCCGTCGTTGGAGCAGCTGAGCTGGGGTGGAACACAGTGCCGCAGGAGCAGGACAAACCACACAAGGTTTTCTTTGACACATATCTGTAACAGAAGTAATTGAGTAAGGGCTTGTTTGAATTTGAGGATTCTAACAATGAAGGGATAGGAAATAGACAGGAATAGGATAGGAATGCACGTGCAAAACAGAGAATTTAAGAACACAAGATTTGTGCCAATCCAGGTGTTTGATTCACAACAATTGGAAGATCACATGAGGCAAAAAAGCATGGTGAGATTAAGTCAAACCACAAGAAAATGTATGGTTATAATGCTATTATGCTACTATCTCTCAGTCTTGTGCTTGATGAATAAGAATATGAAAAGGAGGAGAAGTGGAAATTAGAATTCCTACAGTTTTTCTTTCAAGGAGACACTAAAGGAACAAATCCTATAGTTTTCCTTTGCTCCATTCCTTTGCTCCAAATTCATGAAAAGTAGTACCATAGGAAACTTTCCAATTCCGATGTTTTTCATTCACTTTTCCTTTCAAGCACTGGCGATTCTAGTAGGCAGGCTTGAGCAAAGAAAATCCTAAACTAAAAAAATGTTTTTGTGCTACTTCTATTACTTTGGACCCAGGCCACTGCCATAGTAGCTCAACTCCCAGGCCCATCGACAAATGCACAGCTCAAACGCGCAGAGATAAATAATGATGGCGTTCAAGAGAGTCCATCACGGATAGCTAAGTTGCCTGGTACCTCACTGCTTGTCATATAGTAGGATAAAATAATCGTATTTCCCGTTACTACGAGTGCTCAGTGGACAATATATATAACATGTAGAGTAAAAAAGAGATGCAACAAGTGTACAACCTCTTTGGCGAAGCCATGTCGATCTCAGTGTGATTGGGTTGGCCGGTGAGGATGCTCCGGCTGACTTGGCTGTCGGAGGAGGGGAAGAAGATCTTAGGCGTCTGGAGATGGAGCCCGAGGTACTGCTCCGCTGTGATGGAGGGTTTCGTCGTTGGAGCAGCTCCGGTGAGTTGTACGACACCGAGGCTGAAGCAGGACAAGAGAGACAACGAACAACATTAACCTGAGTGGAATTCTAATAGCATCTCCAATACATGATGTAAAATACATAACCACAAAGTGCTAGATGTAAAATACATCAGCCGCTCATCTCTGAACTTAACTGTCGAAACTGAATTTAACTGTCGAAACTGAACTTAACTGTCAAAACTGAACTTAACTGTCGAAACTGAATTTTGCTGTTGAAACTGAATTTAGCTGTCGAAACTGAACGCACTAGCAAGGTGAGGCTATACGTTGGTCGACTGACTTTTTCATCTCTGTTCAGTCGATTTTGCAGCCGCTGGATACGAAATCAAGGGCCTGCGGTTCATCTTCAACCTCCACCCCCCTGAGCCGGCCAAACAGCAGCCCCCCGCCGCCCGCGGCCGGTGGTGCGCCGCCCCGCCCGCCCCGAGAACACTCCCCACCGCCGGTTCGCCGCCGCCCCGGCCATCCCTCTAGGCCCCCCCGTGCCGAGCTTTTTCTCCGGCGATCCCCACGC
The DNA here is from genome assembly GCF_002162155.2 of Triticum dicoccoides. NCBI lineage: Eukaryota > Viridiplantae > Streptophyta > Magnoliopsida > Poales > Poaceae > Triticum > Triticum dicoccoides. Next base: position 591,487,121 of record NC_041384.1, on the reverse strand, counting down.
CACCGCCCCGCCAACGCCCCGCCAACGCCGGCGACCACCGCCCCCATCCTAAACCCTAAGATAGATAGTGGGGTACCTCTCCGGCGAGCCCCCCTCCCCGCTGCGGCTAGTTCTTCCTTCACCCCGGCGGCATCGGAGTGAAGTGTAGCTAAATCGGAGCAGCATCACAAGCAAGAGCAAGAGCGAGAGCAGCATCGCGATCAAGAGCAATAGCAAGAACAGACCAGGCAGGGGACCGAGAGCAAGAGCAGAGCAGCAGCGCGAGCAAGAGCTAAAGCAGCAGCAGGTCCTACTGATGTGGACGTCGCCGCCAAGGGAGCGACACCGTGGAGGAAGTGGCCGGCGACGCCGCCGTGGATGGAGCCGCGCCGTGTCGGCTCGGGAGCGAGCGCCGGCAGCACCGTGATATCGAATCAAGAAGAAAAATGTCGCGATTATTGTACAACCTCTTTGGTGGCGTCGATTAGGCCGCAGCTTCATCCGAGGAAATGGTGATGATGATGCTCTTCCGGTGGTGCAGGTGAAGACGACGGTGTGGGAATGGAGGTGGCGCGAAAGACGAGGGGAACGTCAGGGCAGCTCCTTGGAGGTGGAGGACAGGGTGGCTGAACCAGCGGGACGATGAGATCGACGACGGATCCTCATCCGGTACGGTGGATGAGGGACGTCGAGGTGTTGCTGTGGACGACGTCATCGGGGAAGAGGCTCCGGCTGGGTGGGGGACAGAGCAGGGTGTGGGGTTTCGTCGCGGGTTTTCGGAGCCTCGGTGTACGAATGGGTGGGCGGATGGGATGGCAGTGGGGAACCATGGCTTAGAGACACGCTTGTCCGAAATGTGGGGTAAGTTATGAAAGTACCCCCACCGATTTGAGGCGGTTCTTTCGGTTCAGGGGTACCACAGGCATTTCGCATGTTGGGATTTCACAGGAGGTGGGAGTTTTTGCGCGCGTTGTAATTTCGGAATAGCAAGGCGCGGGTTGAGATGGAGGGAGTTGTCGGAGCACAACGAGACAAAGATATATCTTAAATATTTCGGGCTAACAAGGCACGGGTTGAAGTGGCGGGAGTTTCGCAACACGATAGACAGAGACGCTAGCTTGAATTTTCGGCATAAAAAGGCGCGACTTGAAATTTCGGAAGAACAAGCTTAACGTGTACCAAAAAAAAGACAATTTGCACCTCAAAATGCACAACACACGCACAAACACCATTTAGACTAGAGTAAGGTACACGTGCATTGCACGCATGAGATTTGGCAACCAAATTATGAATAAATACCTCATTATAGCATGCAAGCTTTGAGTCATATATGCATGATGTAGATGTTCATTTAATTCTTATAGTTCATTTCATTCAAAATCATCTAGTTTTTATAAGAAAGCTAATCTATTTTAAGATTCATGGAATTGTGCATCGTAAGACATAAAGTAAAAACAAATAATGGCAAATCATGTAGAAAAACATTTGGGCAATTTTGACACGGAAGATTCTAGAACAAATAAGAAGTGCTTGTGTTTTGATGTTTGTGCATTATGCTTAAGTTCAACCATGGAGTCTTCTAGATTATACATGTGGCGAAATCTGGTGAAATCTAGATGATATCCAACGGCCAGTAGTGCTCTAATTTGCCATCTTTGGACCATCGGATTCGCCTCATCCAACGACCATCTTTCAAAGTTAAAGTTACCCGCACACAATATAAAAAATATAAAATATAATTTATATAGGGGTATAGATATAGATATGTGATGCAAAAGCTGCCCATCATCTCCAATTAGAATGGTGTGTCCATGCACGGATGCGACGTGGCCAAATGATGTCTGTCATCGGCATCTCAAATTCAAACCAGTCTGACCTTGTTCAATGTGTATACATTACAACATGCTCGTTTCCAAACCACACCGCGCAGATCTCCCTTATATTCATGCATGCATGGGTTTGAAACATCAGGATCTCTTATTTAAATATTTGAATTCAACTTTACATTGATTGTGACCTCACCTATTCAGCTATTCTTTTACACCCACACAATAGTCTTCTCTTTATAATTGTACCACTAACTTTCTCTCGTGCATGCATGCACAAAACACTACCAGTCGGCATTATCCATCGCAAGCATGCAATCTTGTTCTAGGTCGGTCTCCCATGAAGGCACACACCAACACACACCCCCCTCTCCATCATATCGGGCATTCTTTATCTCTCACGCGTGCATGCGCAACAATCTATGTTCCTCTATGTATGTGTGTATATAGCTAGGTGTTTCATAGTTTTCCACACAAACCGATCAATCGATATATCCAGTGAGGACTCACCCTCTTTCCCATGTCCACATCGATCAATCTATACCTCCCTATATAGGATTAACATATATAGCTAATACACCCACATTAATTATGTATCCAACGCCCCCCTCTCATCATCCATGCCTTCCGCTTCATCTCTCGGACACGTGCACAATGGCGAAGACAGGGGAAGTAAGGGCCCTGCCCCCCTCCCCCCTAACATCACTATATATCAAGGCTAATATGATTGTGATCATTAGACAATTGCTGCTAAAAATGGTTTAAGTTCATGAATTGACCCTCCTCGTAAAGGATTAGGAATGCTTGGCCCCCTAGCTCATTTATTTTTCATGGCTCCGCCACTGCACGCATCAGCGCACATGTTCGCCCCTCTCTCTAAATATCGATCTCGCACTGGTGCATTCCTTCATAGTCTCCCTCCACTCGGCCCCTCGCACCATCTTCTAGCCCCCCACCGGATTTTGCCACATGTACAATCTAGCAGACTCCATGGTTGAACTTAAGCATAATGCACAAACCTCAAAACAACAGTGGTTCTCCTTTGTTCTAGAATCTTCCGTATCATAACTGCCCAAACTTTTTCTAGTTGAATTGACGTTATTTGTTTTTTACTTTATGCTTTACAACGCACAATTCCATGAATCATAAAATAGATTAAGGGCTTCTTTGATTCAAAGGATTCTCAAAGGAATTTTGGAGGATTCTAATCATTAGGAATTTTTCCTATCTTGGTTGTTTGATTCATAGGATTGTAAACCATAGGAATTTTTCCATATGATTCATTTGCACTAGATTTCTTAGGAAACATCCCATCCACTCAAACCTCTTTGAAAGAATTCTGCGTTTTTTCTATGCACAATCAAACACTCGTACAATCCTGTTGGATTCAAGACGACATTCCACTATAATCCCATGTTTTTCCTATTCCCGCGTTCTTAGCTTTTTTATAAAAACTAATTGATTTTGAATGAGACGAACTATAAGAATTAAACAAAGGGCTACATCAGGCATATATGACTCAGAGCTTACATGCTATAGTGTGGTATTTATTCATAATTTGGTTGCAAATTTTGATGCGTGCAATGCACGTGTACCTTACTAGTACTTCGAGTATGTGCAAAACACGTAAATTAGAATACCAATGGCACGCTACACAGTGTCTCTCTTACAGTTCATGAAGCCACGTGGCACATGTGTAGGCGTTGTCGCAACCTCCTTGTGTGGATTGATCATAGTGACGTGCTGCTGGTTCCAGAAGAATGTACTCGTCCTCCCTGAGCCATACTGGCGGTACATGCACGAAGCGAAGATGTGCACGCACGCCATGCACGCACTCATTCCTCGCACGCACACGCGGGTACACGGGTGGACACAATTTTGTACCAAGATCCACCCCATGTGATAATTTGACGCGTGTAAAGTCGTTCACTTCATTGATGGTCAATTAATACAGCGCATGCAAATTGAGTGGACGTGAGGGCGGAAGAAAGACATTATTACCCCACTGCGCGCATGTGAGTAGTTAAATCGTGGGTTGCTAGTAGTAAGTCCATTGGTCTCCTTCGTATTTTGTGCCAATTTTTGACAGTAACATAATATTTACGCATTTGAGCAGTGTAGTACTTGAAATTTATGTTTCGCTAAACTCACCGGGAGCCGTTTCGGGACTCGAAACCAAAACAATCAATTAATCTTTACCTTGTTCCCATCACATTCGAAAGCCTGCTCACACCTACTAGTAGTACGTACCAAACCTAAACGTGTTCCCACTATGCAGGTATTAGTACTAGTGCTAGTACTTAGGTTATAAAAAGGGGAACTACCTAACCAAAAATCACTCTACCTTTCCTCCTCATAAGTGCTTCTTCTTCTTCTGTCGTTGTCATGGCCGGTGAGCAGAGCTCTAGGTCGAGAACTACTCGTAACAAGGGAGCGACAACCAAGGCTGCGGAAAAAAAGAGAGGGCTCGCTGCCACACAGAGACCTCGAAAGATCTCTCACGGGCAGGCGATGGCTCCCAGGAGCGCCCTAGCTGCGGAGGCGAACATGCCGAGCCGGCGGAGCTGGAGTCGTTATCCCTCAACGGCATGCCCGATCAGCTCAACAAGCAGAAGGAGTTCATTCAAGGCTTGATGGAGTTGCTGAAGGAGAGCCTCGACGACATGCCCGCTGGGCTCAATCAGCAGGGGGAGTTGACTGCCGGCTTGGTGATGCTGCTGAAGAAGAGAATTGCCTCGGAGAAGAAGGCGACCGGCGAAATCCTGCGACTTCGGGAGGACAATGCGAAGCTCTGCCACGAGATTGACCTGTTAAAGGAGAAGAACGCCGGCTGGAAGAAGCTACATGAGAATAGTAGTTCCTTGATGAAGATGCTGCAGGCCCTCGCCATGGAACAGAAGGAAGAGTTGGCGAAGCTCCACATCGAGCACCCGGCTGCTGTCAAGGTACGTAATATGGCTGTGGAACAGATGATAAAGGCTCGCGTCGAGAAATGCCGCGTCATGGACACAATGATGAAGATGGTGGAGGAGACGCGCAAGGAGATGGAGGTCGTGGAGGCGATGAAGAAGCAGTTACGACTCCGCGGCGAATTAGATCATTTGGGGTGATAATCTTCCTTCTTTGTTTGCTCCTGTGTTTCATCTTTTGCTTCGGGTGTTTCGCCGCACGTGTCACGTTCTCTGCGAGGCATGAATAGAACAATGTTTTTTTTGAGGGAATGAATAGAACAATTCTAACAATGAGATGACTAGCAAATTAGATCATTTTTATTGCCATATGGCACTGGGCTGCCGTGTTTCGTGCTCCTCCGTTGCAGTACTACTCAAGTGGAAAACTTGAGTATACCGCACGGTTCTTTGCTCCTCATCGATCAGGTCGTCGGCGCATTAATACGAGCAGTGAAATCACAAGGCCCCGCCTTCCAGCAGTAATGAGCCGTCAAATCACAAAGGCCCTCGCCTCTCGTGAAACCGACCAAGTTAGACTGCCCCGCCCTCTAGCCTTTTAAAAAATGTATACTTTTGTACAGCAGTAGTATCGATGGATTGTGCCATGGAGCAAAACTTGAAATTAAAAAAAAGGTGGTACATATAGAGAGCGCTCGTCGCCAAATTATGCATATAGTACTATTAAAAAGGCTAGTCACAATAATGGTGTCCAGCACAACCCACCCCTCAAATAAAACTAAGAGAGTGCTTGGATACGTTTTATTCCCATGACTAAAAGTAGTGGGACTAAAACATGCTAGCCTCACCCATGCTTGGATCCAAATACTAAAAAGGTTAAAATCAAGTTAATGAGCATTTATTATCTTCCAAACCCTCCAATCCAGAACTCGACGGCGTTAAAGGAGAGGAGTTAAATGAGTAGAGAGAGGACTAATCCACATTTTAGTAGGGGTACCTCTGACTAAAATTTTTGTTTTAGCCCCTCTTTAGTCAGGGGTGCTTGGAACTTTGGCCTGTTAAAGAGACTATTTTTAGTCAGACTAAAATAAGTCCCTTGGATCCAAGCACCCTCTAAGCATCCTGGAATTCTTTGACAAAACTAAGCACCCTGAAATTCTTTGACAACTAATCTACTGGCTATATGATGTTGGCCATATATATTGTACATATATGATGTGAAGAAACGAGTGGTAGTACTATACCAACTAAAAGATGAAATGTAAGGAATACTAGTATGTACGTACTGAAGAGTTAAAGTAACGAGAAGAAACATAACATAGTTCTGCTGGGGGCTTAGCACAACACACCCCTCAAATTAAATTAAGCACACCTGAAATTAAACTTTGCAACTATTCCGGTAGACACTACATTAGAACCACCATGAGCAACAACACTGCCACCTTACTCGGAGTCCTCGTCCACGTCCTCGACTTCGTCCTTGTCCCTCTTCCTCTTGGCCGATACTTCTTTGCTTGAACCGCACACTTGGTTGTTGCTCTTCGTCCAACCCTTGTAGATATTGAAGCAAAGGTAGCCATCCATTGCAGCGTAGTGGATGTGGTCTATATCTAGTACATTCCACTGCCATGCATGACGATGAAACGTGTATGGAGGTTTCTCCAGTTTACCGTATGAAGGATGAACCATGGCTCCTGCCAGGGTCAGCAATGAAGGCTGACAAGAGGACACCGGCCGATTCTTTTGGAGGTCAAAGGGGTTGCCTACAACGAGACCTATCCGACGCAGGACATCCGTGTCGTTCTTAAAGTCTACAGTAACGAATTTGACTAGGTTGCTCTCGAGGAAGTCCTTAAAATCCTGGCACTCAATGTCGGCATGGCATATGCGGTAGACCAAGCATAAGTCATGCACGCAAACCTGGATCATGGCGGGCTTCTTCCTCTCTTCGTCCTTTAGATCCTTCTCTGGTCCCAGGACTGTGGTGTACTCAACGTCTAGCCCAGTGACCCACTCATCATTTGAGTTTTCGAACATGCGTCTGAAGCGAGAAAGGCATCCTTTCACCGTCGCGGAAGAACGGGTGTAGATGACGTCGAACTCATCGTCGGTGATGGTTCTAACCTTGTACTCACCGCCGATCGAGGAGATTTGGGACGCCATGGATTTGGGAGGAGGGTTAGGATTAGTGGAACTGCCGTAATGTGAATGGATGGGACAACTAGGAGCGAACCGCCGTAGTATTGAAGGACGTGCGGGGATGAGTTGGAGCAAACTGCCAGCGTGCGAACGGCAAGGTAGTGGCTTTCCATTCTCCCATGATACAGGCTTCCAAGAGCCCTTGGATTTGAGATCGAACAGTTGCATGGCGTGATTCAAGACCTATGGGTGAATATCCTATCCTGGAGGGTTATTTTGAAAATTTTCAGCAACTTAGCATGCGACCGTTTGATCTCAGATCCAAGAGCTGCCAGCAGCCCATATCATGGTCGCGCCTACCACGACCGTCGCGTCGCTCGCGCGCCCTTGGAGATTTAACACGCTGCGTTAGGCTATGTGATGTTGGCATGTCATACATAGTCATCACTTAGTCACTCATACTACAACAAGGTTGGCTATAAGGTTGGCTATAAGTGTATTTTTTTACTCCTCTCTATCTCTTTCTTCGTACTCCCTTCGTCCCATAATATAAGAATGTTTTTGACACTAGTGACAGGGAGTACTAGTATTTATTGCATTTGCCAAGGAGTGACCTCTTCCAATGAAATGGTGTTGCTAAGTTTGCTTCATTTAATTAGCTATAAACTCAAAATTGTCTTTTCACCTAGGTACACATGCTTAGCACCGTTTATTCCTTAGGTCACCAAACTAGTCTCTCTCTTCTTGATTAACTTGCCACATCAGACTTTATGCCTATGTGGCAAGCTTAAGCACCTGTAGGAGCAAGTAAAAGTAAGTACAATAGTGCGCTTTACATGGCATTTTGCATATGTGGAGGAAAGAGAGGCAAGGGAAAAGTGGAGAAGTGGGCTCTCATGCAAGAGCCAGCCTCTACTACATGGTGGAGCTTTGGGAGAGGCACCTGTATGGAGGTGGTCAGGAATCGGGAGACTAACGCCGGTCGTAGCACCGCAGTTAAAATGATAATGGCAAGTCAAATCACGGGGCCCCACCTGTCTAGTAGTAACTCGCTGTCAAATCACATAGCTCTATGTTTGCAGCAGCCTACTCCCTCATCTTCTCGCGCCTTTGTCGAACCAACTAGGCGGAACTGCCCCACCGCCTACCGCGCAGGAAAAGCCCCGCCCTCGATTTTTAAATAGTATACAATATACTAATATTGTATCCATGGATTGCGCCCGCGCCATGGAGCAAAGCGTCTAGAAAATGGAGGAGAGACGGTGGTCTTGCAATAGAGAAGAGGGAGAGGCGATACGGTGGTTTTGGAATGGAGATGATGGAGAGGAGAGGAGGTGGTTTTGCAATGGAGAAGATCAGAAGAGGGGGAGGCGAGACAGTGGTTTTGGAATGGAGATGATGGAGAGGAGAGGAGGTGGTTTTGCAATGGAGAAGAGGGAGAGGAGCGTGCGGCAGCGATTTAGGATTGGACAAGAGGGCCGGCGCGCTGTGACTGGATCAAAATCAAAATCAATTTACCCTTCAATTAAGAAAGCGACCCCACATTAACTAGTCTCCCTTTTATTCTGGGTCATAATTGACCATGATTTTCGTACATAAAATATATGTTATACGTCGCAAAAATAATATAATTTGAAAGTACATTCAGATACGAACCAAACGATACAATTTTTGGTGACATGCATTCACATTTTGCTTGTCAAATACAGTACATGGTCAAACTTTGACCCAAAATACGCAAAACAACAAAAAAATACCTCCAAGACCAGCACCGCTCTTCTCCTCTTAAACCACCGCCGCTCCTCTCCTGTTCCAATCTAAATGTAGCGCGCTCCTCTCCTCTTCCATTTCAAAACCACCACCCCTGCTCTCCTGTTACAGTCCAAAACCAGCGTCGCTCCTCTCCCGTTCTAATCCAAAACCAGCGCTGCTCCTCTCCTCTTCCATTCAAAAACCACCGCCGGCGAGTGAAGGTGCTGTGGAGAAGTAGATCGATGGAGGAGTAGAACCGATACGTGAGGATCGCAGACGGAGACCCTGTGAAGCTAGCTAGGATGTTGGAGATACAGTCTTGGTTTGACAACAAGGACCAACTAGCGGCGACGACGACATCCATGGCCAAATATCTGCAACAGAGCGAAAAGGCGGCAATACTCCCGGAGGGAGTCGCGCCAGAGTACATAGAGCTGCTCCTCTAGGCCATGGAGCAAATAGATTCGCCGAATCTGATCGTGAGGGAGCGGTGGTGGGAGTATCGATCCCAGATGGAGCATCCACCAGAGATTGAAGGATCGAGCATCTACAGGGTGCTGTTTGTGAGGGTGTCCTGCCAGAGTGAGCCGGTCAAGTCTTCGTCGACCGAACCCAACTTCAAGAGGAGAACAGCAGTTGGCCCGATGACGCTTCCCCGCCATCATCTCCCTCGTCGTTCACATTGTCTCACGGGGCGGCTGTCTGCCGCCGAGGAATAGGAGGGGGCTGCCCCCCCATCCCAATAGTCGGGCAGGTTGTGAATTGTCAGGAGGAGCTTAGGGTTGTCAGTATTTTCAGGTTGTGAATTGTGTTTTGTATTGTGTATTTTGAGAGTACTTTCAGATATGAATGTCTTTTGAATTTCAGATTTGCAGTATTGAGCATATGAAATATTTTATGAATTCTAGATATCTATTTTTAGCACTTAAAAAATGTAGTTTCATAGGAGTATAAAAGTGCAGACAATGTGATTCTCATAGAAGAAACTGCAAGTTTCAGTTTCAGATAAGAAACTGCAATTTCAGTTTCAGATAAGAAGCTGCAACTTTCAGAGGTAGAACATTTATATTAACACGGCCTTTTCAAACAAGGTTAACATCATGTTGGAAGTTTTATTCATGGTCGAAAATGGAACTACCAGCCAGTTAACATCATGCTGATCAACATTCATGCATAGCACATCTTCATATGATGCACAGTCAAAATGCCCACACAATGTCGAGTGTGCGAAACACAGAGAAAATGAGGGACGAAGTTTTGGCAAGTGTTGGACGTGGTTTTGGGCTGCCCCGTCTAGGCTTTCATTTTTAACATGCGCAGCCCATGACCTCGGATGGGAGGTCCATAGGCCTGTTTGTATTTTCTTAGGGCCATCATGTATCGACCGGCCTATGGACCTCCCATCCGAGGTTTTATTTTTGGCAGCCCAATTTATGTATTTTTTTTGAAGAAAACACAGAGGTCTGTTCTATTTTTCTATATAAGAATAGGAACGCCAGGTCCAACTTATGTTTCCCTTCCAACTATATTATATATATTTAAATTATTTTATATGTTGACTATTTAGTTCACATAATTGGCAAATAGATGAACGCTCTCGCGATCCCCTTCGCCCCCGCCACCACCTCCACCCTCGCCGCCGCCCCCGCCACTACCTCCACCCTCGCCGCTGTCATAGATCTCACCGCCACCCCCTGCCTCCTGACTCCAGGCGCGCCTACCCCCCTCAGCAAGTCCGCTCACACGCCCCATGGAGTCGCCGGCCATATCCACGGGGGAATGGCTGGAAGACAGGCATATGTACAACACGCATCTCCCACATGTCTACAAAGCCTTCCCGCAGATGCTCCAGCAACTCAACTCCGTCGCGCCGGTGGTGCTGCGAGAGACTCAAGGGAGGAGATGGAGGGAGCGGGAGATGCAGATCCGCGACGACGCTCTCTCCTGGACCCAATGCAAGCGCGAATGGAGGGAAGCAGAGGAGGAAGCTGCGAGGGAGGAAGCCAAGGAGGGACCGAATCCGTTCTCTCACTCGTGCAGGTATGGTCGGATGTGCAAGGATCATGTGGATTGGGAGCTGCTGAATCTAGCCATGTGGATCTATTTTGAAGGAGATTTCTCGGAGAAGCACAGGATGCCCCACCCCAGGGAGCCGCCGATTGCGTTTGTTCGATGGGCGAAAAGAGAAGTGAATTCAGGAGATCCACGCCGTGCTGCGAGATGGGAATGCTTGACTAGACTCATGCCCACCAGCACGCCACCGGAGCCGGACCAGGTGGATCCCCTACCTTACCTCTCCCCCAAAACCTGCAGAAGATTGAAATTAGGCTTGCAATCTACTTCAATTGAGCTGTCTGGTGGTTATTTCTTCTTCCTGAGAGACAACATCTGGCTGGAGGATGAGAAGGAACCAGAAACTCTGATGAATTTCCCCTATCACAATGGGGGGAGCACCGGTTGGGCAGTGGTACGGCCAACCTCCACCCCAAATGGGGGACAATCTGGGCAGGCTCCTGTAATTGCCCAAGATCAATCTGCTAGTGGTTCTGACTCTCGGATCAGTGGGAAATCTCAAGGCAAGAATCAGCAAAAGAAGAGACATGACATCCAGAAAACTGCTCCTGCCCCTGCTTCGGGCCATATGGCATACTCTGAGGTGATCTGCTACAACTGTGGGGAACCAGGGCATCATTAGGATAAATGTATCAAGCCCAAGAGTTGTGTTATCTACAAAATGGTTACCCATAAAGTTGAGAATTGCCCTGTCAAAAGGAAAACCCATAGTTCTGTTAGATATGTTGGAAGTGCTGCTCCAGGATTAGGGTTCTACCACATAGACCCACCTGATGAAAATGCTCAATATCATGGCTCCCTGAAGAATGTGGGGATTGTTCTGGTAGAAGCTGGTTAAGTGACCAAGAAGGAACTTGCCACTGAGTTTGGAGACATTTACAAAACCAACTGGCCCTGGCCAATCAATGCCCTAGATGAGTGGACATTCTTGGTCAAATTCCCTCCTAAAATAGATGTAGTTCAAGTTGCTGGATACCCCTATTTTGGTCTCAAAAAAGACAATGTTGTAGTCAATGTTGAAGTCTGGAAAGGCAGGATTGAGGCTGAAGAGGACCTCCAGGAAACTTGGATCAAGATCAGGAAATTGAACCCCCAAGTGGTGTGACTGGACTATGCTGGATCAAATCACTTCCACTCTGGGGTCTTACTGGATGTGGATTGGCGGCATAATTTCAAATTATTCTATGAAACTGTTAGGGTCAAAATCTTATGTAAAGATCCCTCCAAAATCCCTGCTGAAAGGTTTTTTTGAGTTGGGAACAAAATCTATAGGCTACTCATTGAGGTGGAGTCCTTAACCCCCACTGAAACTGGCACCTCCACCAACCTCTGTGCTGGTACGTATGTCTCTGCAACTGAAACTGGTACCAATCTTACTGAAGATGCTGAATCCAACAGAAGCTCTAGATCTGAATGAGATAATGGGACTGCTGCCAATTTTGGGGCCCCTAACATCAGAGGACATTCTTTTGGCCACAATCAGATGCTTGGAGAAACTACACCCACTTCAGTCCTCAAGACACACCTCCCTGATTCTCCATACACTCCTCAACTCAGCATCCAGGAAAAAAGATCTTGAATTCTGTGCTTGATGAAACTGATGGATTCAACCTCCTTAGGGAAATGGAGCTCCTGGAAGATGATGATCTGATGGAATTAGAAGGTTCTGTAGATCTACAAGAGGATTAAGAGGCACTTGTTGAAACAACTGAACTACCAGACAATTTGGACTCAAAATACAATTCTGACATCCCTTCCCTTCCTAAGGAGAAGCACCTTCCCAAATGGGGTCCTGTTCAAGCCAAGAGAACCAGTGCCAGGGTAGCTGATGACAAGAGAACCATTATTGAAAAGGCTCAACAGCTCAAAGAGGTTCAGAACCTGGAAGTGCAAAAACCCAGGGTATGAAACACACTTCCTTCTCCATCTTTAATGATCCTTCCTTCAATGCCATTGCTGCTAAGATTGGTGTAGATGTTACTTCTCTTAATGATGGCATTCAGTGCTCTTCCTTTATTTACCCTCACCAAAACAGATCTGAAGGCTCTGTTTGTGAGAATTTTTCTCTAGATGGTAGTTCTAGTTTAGACTGCCTTCGATAAAGTTGACCTTGATTTCCTTATGAAACTTCTGGAGCTTCGAGGTTTTTGGGGTAAATGGACTAGTTGGATCCAGCAACTTACTCATGGGGGTCTGTTGGGGTTAAGTTAAATAATTGTGAAAGTGATTTTTTCCTTGCTGGTAAAGGCCTTAGGCAAGGTGACCCCATCTCCCCGCTTTTATTTAATTTAGTAGTGGTCGTTCTTACTAAAATACTGAGCAAAGCTGCTGATCATAGTCTGATTGCAGGGCTCTGTCCTGAGGTCTGCCCTGGTGGCATCATCTGCCTTCAATATGCAGATGATACCATCCTTTTCTTAGACAATGACTCCACACATGCTAGCAATATGAAAACTGTTCTAACCTGTTTTGAACAAGTCTCAGGCATGAGAATCAACTACTCTAAACGTGAACTCATCCCTATCAACATGGATGATCAGGAGTTAGCTGACTTCCTCTCTATTCTAGTCTATAATAAAGGTTACTTCCCAATTAAGTACCTAGGTATCCCTATCCACTGTGATAAACTGAGGAGAGAGGATATCCAACCCCTTCTGGATAAAATCATTAAAAGGATTGCTGGGTGGAGGGGCAAACTTCTCTCTTACAGAGGTAGATTGATCCTCATACAAGCTTGTTTGGCTAGCATTCCAGTGTATCTCCTCTCCTTCTTCAAGTTCCCTAAATGGGCAGTGAACCTCATCAATTCTCAGATGTCTCATTGCTTGTGGAATGATTTTGAGGGAAATAGGAAGCTACACCCTGCTAATTGGGCCCTAGTGTATATGAAAAAAGATTTTGGAGGCTTAGGCATACCTAACCTCCAAGAAATTAACATATGTCTTCTAGGGTCTTGGATTAAAAGATTCTATGAGGAAGACCTAAAACCCTGGAAGCTTATTATTGCCCATAAATACCTAGGAAATAAACCTAATATTTTTGTCCCTTCCTCCATCCGTAAGACCTCTCGATTCTGGAAAGGATCAAAATCTATTATGCATGCTGTGAAATTTGGCTACAGATGGAACATAGGGGATGGGAGCAGAACCAGGTTCTGGGAAGATACTTGGTTTGGCACATCCCCCCTAGCAGTCCAATTTTGGCCTATTTACTCTGGCCGCAATGAGCTTAACAAAAGTGTCAAGGAAGTTTGGGACGGTCAATGCCTAAAACACTCTTTTAGAAGGAAATTTAGTGATAGTCTCATGGAACAATGGTTCCAGTTGGAGGAAATTGCCAAAAGCATTACCTTTACTGCCGAGCCGGATGCCCTGATTTGGCAGCTGGACAATAAGGGGAAGTATTCCTCCAGCTCCCTCTATCATGTTACCAACTTTTGAGGGGTTCAACCCGTGTTTATCCCCGCTATCTGGAAATTGAGAGTTCCCCCTAAAATTCATGTATTTCTTTGGCTTCTCTCCAAAAACAAATTGATGACTAGGGATAACCTTAGGAAGAGACACATCATCAAACCCCTTGATTGTGTTTACTGCTTGGAACAAGAGTCTTGTTCTCACCTATTTTTTGAATGTATAGTTGCTAAACATCTTTGGGCCCACATTGAGGAATATTTCTCTAGTTAGATTGGCTGATCCTTCGAATCTGTCGCCAGATTCTGGATTGCTACCAAAAAGTGCTCAACTGTCCTTTGGTGCCTATGGAAATATAGAAATGCTATGATTTTCAGTAACACCACCTGGATTTCCATTCCACATGTCTTGAGGTTGATCAAGAACATGGTGAGGAACTGGGCGATTCTCTCCTTCGGATGGGAGAATGTCGGTGTACTAGATTAGGGGTACCCTAGTACCCCGAACTTGTGCACGGGCAGTTGCAGCATCCCGCGGCAAAGGCTTGCCAGGTGATCGCCAAGATCCCCCAAGGTTCCCTTGGAGCCATCCAAGAACAAAGTATTTAAGCTAAGGAGACAAGACCCCGGCAAGGGGAGCTTGCCGGGAAGGCCAACCAAGGCGCTCCAATGAACTTGCCGCGACGCGCCACGCGCTCCGGCAAGGCAACAAGGCCCCGGCAAGAGGAGCTTGCCGGGAAGACAAACCAAGGTACCTCGAAGCCCGGTGAGCGACAAGCTTCCGGACCCGACAAGATAACAACAGCGGCAAGGCGCTTGCCGCGGCAGGCGGCCACTCTGCGTCCACGCTCCAACGCATCCACCAACATGTCGCTCTGGGGGCCTCTCCGGACGTGCGTGGCAGGAGGCTGTGCAGCCAGCGGTGCGCAGTGGCATGCGAAGCTGACAAGATCGCCATCGTGGCGAACGGTGGTGCCCCTAACGGTCCTTTTCTGCATTGTTCGGGCGACTCAGACGGGCATTTAATGCCCTTGTCCCCTGCCGTCGGGGTTAGGTAGGGTGCACTGTACAAGCAACTGTATCAACTACCTCGCTTTTTATGTTTTTACCCTCCTCTGCGTTGCCACCTGTCGGTGACCCCTTTTGCCTATAAAAGGAGGCTCGTGCGCAACGTAGGGGAGGTTCGGCTCATTCGGTTCGGAGCCTCTGACAGTTTGCTTCGATCCATTCATAGCCCAGAGAACATCACACTCTCGCTTTGGAGAGCAAGAACACCAGATAATACAATCAGACAAGCAGCAGTAGGAGTGTTATCTCTCCGGAGAGCTCCGAAGCTGGGTAAACTGCTCGTGTGCCTCGCCTCGATCTGCTCTTCGTGCGACCTCCGCCCCCCGCCGAACCGAAAGGGGCCCGGTCCGCCGGCCCCATAGGTGTTCGTGGATCAGTTATCCCCTTCATCAACATGTCACCGAAGAAGAAGACTTCGGCGGCAGCCGCTCCGTCCACGTCATTTCCGCCACCGTTGGAGCAAATGGGTGGTGGAGTGGACGCCGGCAGAAGAACAGCCGTCGATGAGGGTGCTCACAGTGCTGCCAAGTCCAAGGACAAGGCTGCACAAACCTCGGGGACTGTACATGTTCCGCGCCACTCTCAGGAGGCGCAAGATCAACAGCACCATGGCGCTCGCAGCACCATGCGCATGTTAGACCAAGGCCAAGCTGGTGGATCTCGGGGCGCTCAAGACCAGCATGCACGCCAGCATGCTGGCACGAGCGGGGCACGGTCGCCTGGACGGGATACTGCTCCTTCTAACATAGTTAGAAGTTCGAGCACGTCCCGCTCCTCGCGCCGTTCGCCACTGCCACCCACCACTCCAGCAGAAGCTTTGGCGCGAGCTCAACTTCTCTTAGATTACCCTCCAACGTCGGACAAGATTGACGAATGGAGGGCCACCATTCAGAGTCTCATCGGCTACGCCAACAGCGACACTCCACGGCGGCCGAGCGCGTCGCCGCCACCGCAGGACCGCCGGACGCGAGCCGGTGGCGACGAAACGGGCGGAGGTGCAACTACCATGCAATCACCGCCCCGAAGGCCAAGATCGCCGACTCACCAGATCCACCTCGACAGCGACTCCACTGCATCGTCGGATCCACGAGCTCGTCGCGATCAGCGCCAAGTTCTTCATGATCGACAACAAGAAGATGCTCGAACCCGCATCGAGCGCCGAAGAGAAGCGCGACGTCAATCCGACAAGCGTGCTGGGCCCTCTGTTGACATGCATGCGCCAGGGGAACCAGGTGATCTGCCGCACGCGGTAGGTTGTCCTGCGTTCACTCGTGAGCTGCGGCAAGTCCAGTGGCCCAGTACAAAGAACTTCAAGCCAGACGTACCGGAGAAGTACGACGGCAAGACGCATCCGTTAGAGTTCCTCAGCATCTACACCATTGCGGTGCAAGCTGCCGGGGGACGAGATGACAAGATCCTTGCCAACTACTTCCCGCTGGTGCTCAAGCCCAATGTCAGATCCTGGCTCATGCACTTGCCGGACAGCTCCATATCCTCTTGGGCTGATCTGTGCCATCAGTTTGTCGGCGCCTTTACCAGCGGACACAAGCCTCATGGCCAGGAGAGTGATCTTCATTTGCTGAACCAGAAGGAAGGAGAGCCCCTGCGCAAGTACATTCAGAGATTCAGTAGCGTGCAGCACAACATCCCAGACGTCCACCCTGCCGTGGTGATCAGCGTGTTCCATCAGAACAAGCGGAACCGCAGGGTGTGGGAGGAAATGGCGATGTGCAAGATCAGGGACGTCAGTGAGTTATATGCACTGGCCGACAAGTGCGCACGTGCTGAGGAAGGGAGGAGACTCCCCGGAGAAAATATAGGAGCGGGAGGATCTGACAGCGAAGATGCCGCCCCGACAAGGAAAAACCGGCGGCGGAACAACAGAAGGAGGAAAGGTAAAGAAGTGCTAGTTGTTGAGCAGTCCGGCAACGGTGGCGGCGCCAAGGAAGCCAAAGCTGGTGACTCTGGCAAGGAGGTTGCCGTGGAGGTGGCGGTCGCCGACAAGCAGGACGGCACCAACAAGCAGTATTGCAAGATTCACCGCACCAAGGGCCATGATCTTCAGAACTGCAAGAGGGTCAAGCAGCTCGTTGAGGAAAAGAAAGCTGAATACGAGCGGCGCGACAAGGAGAAGGCCCAGGAAGGAGCTGGTGGATCCGGCAAGAAATGTCCCGGCCGAGGAGGACGCCGCGGCAAGGCCAAGCAGCGGCAAGGAGACAGACCTCCTCGTGGCCGCGACAAGGATGAAGATGATGGCGATGATGAAGATATGGATGATGAGGAGACCGATGAGCAAGAGTTCCAGAAAGCTACAGAGGTCCTGTGCGTTGACGGTGGTGCTTCTCTGCATGCCTCGCACCGCCAGCTCAAGCAGTAGATGCGGGAGGTTAATGCAGCAGAACCACCCGTCGAGTCACGCAGGCCTCTGAAATGGTCCAGCACGCCTATCATCTTTGATATTGAGGACCACCCGGATCGCATAACTGCGGTCGGGTGCTTGCCGATGTTGGTTTCACCAACAATCCGCAACCTCAAGGTCACTAAGATGCTAGTTGACGGCGGGGCCGGTTTGAACTTGATCTCCTCCATGGTGCTCCAGAAGCTCCAGATCCCTGACAGCGAGCTCGAAGAGACCGGCACATTTCAAGGAATCAACCCGGGAAGGAGCAAGCCAAAGGGAAAGATCACGTTGCCGGTAACATTTGGCAGTGAGCTGAACTTCAGGACTGAGAGGGTCACGTTTGACGTTGCCGACTTTCCATTACCTTACAATGGAATCCTTGGCCGTCCGGCACTCGCCAAGTTCATGGCAGCCTCTCACTATGCGTACAACATACTGAAAATGCCAGGCCCAATAAGTGTCATCTCTGTCCCTGGCGACAAGAAGGATGCTCTTATCTGTGCCGACAAGATCTACCGGGAAGCCGCGGCCGCAGCAGAACGAAGGACACTTGCCGCTGAAGCTCCCGGGGGGAAGAAGAAGACCAAGTCCGGCAAGAGCTCTGATGCCCACTCCGGCAAGCGCACCTCTTCGGAGTGCTGCGCTACCGTCGAGGACGCACCATCGAGCTCCACCGGCAAGTGCAAGAAGACAATGACAGCTTCGCCTGAGACTAAGAAGGTGTCCGCCAAAGAGGATGGCACTGGTGGTACTTTCACCATCAGCGCCACTCTTGACCCCGAATAGGAAAGCGCGCTCGTTGCTTTCCTGCGGGCGAATGTCGACGTGTTTGCGTGGCAACCGTCTGATATCCCCGGTGTTCCCAGGAAAGTGATTGAGCACCACCTTGCCGTCTGTCCTCATGCGCGGCCCGTTAAGCAGAGAGTCAGGAAGCAGGCAGTTGAGCGCCAAGAATTCATCGCAGAAGAAATCAAGAAGTTGGAAGCAGCAGGCCTTGTCAGAGGAGTACTCCATCCCACGTGGTTGGCCAATCCTTTTGTTGTGCGCAAAGCCAACGGGAAATGGAGACTTTGTATTGACTTCACTGATGTTAATAAAGCTTGTCCCAAAGACCCATTTCCCTTGCCGCGTATTGACCAGATTGTTGACTCCACAGCCGGATGTGATTTGCTTTCATTTCTTGATGCATACTCAGGGTACCATCAGATCTTCATGGCAGAAGAAGATGAAGAGAAAACCGCATTTATCACCCCGTGTGGCACGTACTACTTCGTACGGATGCCTTTCGGTTTGAAGAATGCTGGTTCAACATTCCCAAGGGTAGTCCACCATGCTTTTGAGCCACAAATACACAGAAATGTGGAAGCTTACATGGATGACGTAGTGGTCAAGAGCAAGTACAAGGCGACCCTGATTCAAGATTTAGACGAAACATTTGCAAACCTGCGCAAAATCAACCTCAAGCTTAACCCCGAGAAGTGCGTATTTGGAGTCCCTTCCGGCAAGCTTCTCGGGTTCTTCGTGTCTCAGTGGGGAATTGAAGCCAATCCCGGCAAGATCAAAGCCATCGAGCAGATCGAAGCATCAAAACGAGTCAAGGATGTACAAAGGCTTGCCGGTTGCGTGGCTGCTCTCAGCAGGTTTATCTCTAGATCTGCTGAGCGCGCCCTGCCATTTTTCAAAATTTTGAAAAAGGCAGGTCCAATGAAATGGACTCCGGAAGCGGAGGCTGCGCTACAGGACTTGAATAGATACCTGTCCTCCACTCCAGCACTTGTCGCACCTAAGCCGTAAGAGAAGTTGCTGCTGTATATAGCAGCAACCAATCAAGTGGTTAGTGCTGCGTTAGTGGCGGAGAGGGAGGCAGATGATGAGCCAGCAACCACGGCAGATCCATCCAGCGACAAGCAGGGGGCTTCATCGACAAGATCTGGTCCCGACAAACATGGGTTTGCGCAGGAGCATGATAAGATGCCAAGGAGAATGGTGCAGCGCCCAGTTTACTTTGTCAGTTCCCTTCTGCAGGGGGCTAGATCAAGGTACTCTGGTGTGCAGAATTTGCTTTTCGGCCTCCTCATGGCCTCGAGAAAGCTGCGCCATTACTTCCAAGCACATGAGATCACAGTCGTCACTCGCTTTCCGCTGAAAAGGATACTGGAAAATCCAGAAGCAACGGGCAGGATTGTCGAGTGGGCGCTGGAATTGTCAAGATTTGGCCTCAAGTTTGAGAGCACCTCAACAATCCAAAGAAGAGCATTGGCAGAGTTTATAGCAGAGTGGACGCCAACCCCAGATGAAGAAATTCCAGAAACGAGCATCCCCGTCAAAGAGGCAAGCAAAGAGTGGCTGATGTACTTTGATCGTGCCTTCTCGCTGCAAGGCGCCGGTGCAGGCGTGCTGCTTGTCGCACCCACCGGAGAGCACCTCAAGTACGTAGTCCAGATGCATTTTCCCAAAGAGCAAGCAACCAACAATACTGCAGAGTATGAAGGATTGCTTGCCGGTCTCAGAATCGCAGCAGACCTTGGGATCAAGAAGCTCATTGTCAGGGGTGACTCACAGCTTGTCGTCCGAGAAGTAAACAAGAACTACCAGAGTCCGTTGATGGAAGCGTATGTCGATGAAGTGAGGAAGCTGGAAGAGCACTTTGACGGCCTACAAATGGAGCATATCCCAAGAACTCAGAATGATATTGCTGACGGCCTGTCAAAGTGCGCCGCACTAAAGTTACCTGTGGAACCAGGGATCTTTGTGCTTAGGCTGACTCAACCATCTGTAACACCATCAACTTGACAAAGCAAGAAGAGGAAGTTGGTTTTCGGCGACTACTTTCCGGCAGAGCTCCCTGAAGCCGCCGCCAAGAAAGTCCCCAAGGTCAACACCAGAGATGCTGAGGGGCAGTCTGCTCCGGCAAGCCTTATGGTTTGTTCCGTTGAAGCAGACGCTCCCGACAAGTTTTGCTCCGGCAAGCTTGCCGGGGAACATCAAGCTCCGGCAGGGCCGCAAGTCCTTGCCGTAGAAGCAGATGTTCCCGCAGCAGCAGATGTGCCTTTAATCCTTGTTGTCGAGCCACAAGCTCCAGCATGGGCACAACAGATTGTCCATTTCCTTCAGACAGGAGAACTTCCCAAAGAGCAAGAAGAAGCGGAAAGAGTAGCCTGGCAGTCAAGTATGTACCAGTTTGTCGATAGCATAGTGTACAGAAGAAGACTCAACGGTGTGAAATTGAAGTGTATTCGCCGGGAAGATGGACAAAAGCTGTTGGCGGAGATACATGGAGGCATATGTGGCCACCACATCGGCGCAAGAGCACTTGCCGGCAAAGCTTTCCGGCAAGGTTTCTTTTGGCCGACAGCCCTCCAGGATGCAACTGCACAAGTAACCAAGTGTGAAGCGTGCCAGTTCCACTCCAAAGAGATACACCAGCCAGCTCAAGCTCTCCAGACGATCCCTTTATCCTGGCCATTTTCGGTCTGGGGGCTCGATATCATCGGCCCCTTCCCCCGAGCTGTCGGGGGCTTTGAGTACTTGTACGTCGCAATCGTCAAGTTCACAAAGTGGCCGGAAGTGCAGCCAGTGAGGAAGGTGACAGCACAGTCAGCAGTCAAGTTCTTCAGGTCAATTGTTTGCCGTTTCGGGATCCCTAACAGGATCATCACCAACAACGGTACGCAATTCACGAGCCGCACCTTCATGCAGTACGTCCAAGACCTTGGCGCCAAGGTCTGCTTCGTTTCTGTTGCTCATCCGAGAAGCAACGGTCAAGCAGAGAGGGCAAATGCTGAAGTGCTGCGCGGGCTCAAGACCAGAACTTTCGACAGGCTGCATAGGTGCGGAAGGAACTGGATCGAGGAGCTGCCGGTGGTTCTTTGGTCGATCAGAACGACGCCAAATCGAGCCACTGGCCAGACACCTTTTGCTCTAGTCTATGGAGCAGAGGCAGTTCTCCCCACGGAACTCGTATACGGATCACCTCGAGTGCTCGCTTATGATGAGCTTGAGCAAGAACAGCTGCGGCAAGACGACGCGCTGCTCCTTGAGGAAGATCGTCTTCAGGCTGCTGTACGAGCTGCTCGATACCAGCAAGCTTTGCGCCGCTATCATAGCAGCAAAGTTAAAGCCAGAAGCTTCGAGGAAGGCGACCTTGTTCTTCGGCGCGTTCAGTCCGCCAAGAATTCCAACAAGTTGACGCCGAAGAGGGAAGGCCCTTATCGGCTGAGACAAGTCACAAGGCCTGGCGCTGTCCGTCTTGAGACCGAAGATGGCATTCCAGTGAGCAACTCCCGGAACATAGAACATCTTCATAAGTTTTTCCCATAAGGCGCGGTTGCCGGAACCCGTTCCGGCAACCACCTTTTGTACAAGTCTTGCCGCTGTTGCATGTAATCCTTTGTACAAAGCCGGGCGCAGATCCCGCGCATAAGTAAAAACCCATGTGCTCCGCACAGCTTGTCCATTTCATGCGTTAGATCCTTTCTTGCATGTGATTATCTGACACTTTGTGCAGCACTTACATCCGGTAAGCAGTAACGAGCCGAAGTGCTCCATACTATTATTTTCTCTTCTTTCTTTTTCTTTTAAAGGAAAAGAAGGTTCTCTCGCACACAAGTTTGCCGGGGGAAGGAGAAGATTGTGGTGTGGGCCAGGCGTCGTTCAAGCAAAGACTTGCCTTACCGAGAAGCAAATAACAGAAAAGCTAAGTTGCCAAAGTTTGAGCAATCACTTTTTTAAATTTTTGAGTTATCTTCCTCGAACGACCCTGCTTTGTATGGAAAACCTGTGCGCGGAGGAACCAACTCGTGGCTAGTTGCGCCCTTACTTTGTTTCGAGTCCGCTCAACAGCTTAAGCGTGCTGCATCTAGTCACGACAAGGTTTCTTGTCGGAAGCAGCGCCGCCAGCAGGCTGCTGAAGTTCCGCACTCAGCGCTCGCGGCTCGGGCGCCTGCGCCGACAAGTTCCCTAGAAGCGTAGGGTGAAAACATACAAAGGGAGGAATCTAGTAGAGGAAATAGCGTTGCAATTGATAGACAGAAATAAAGTTATATTACAAAGATAACTTGTCGCAGCTCTAACAGACTGTTCTCATAACATGACTAGCAGCGACAAGGGAAAAGAAGAAATGGGCAGCCTAATCTACGCGTCCGCCCTCGACTCGCTTGATCTCGCTCACCTTGTCCACAATGGGTGCGACAAGGGCCTTGAGTGCATCCAGATCGGCGTCAGGCGGCAAGGATCGGAGGACGTTGGTGAAGCTGAGGCCTGGATTGCGGAAGGCTACCTTCATCAGCACCTTCTGGAGGACCCCGGCGCAGATTTTGCGTGACTCGTCGGCCAGCTGCTTCGGGATCCTCTCCCGGAGTCGCTGGAGTGCCGTCGCCACGCCCTTGAAGAATAGGCTGAGCTTGGCGCTGGGTTGAAGGCTCTCGTTGGAAGGATACCCAAAGTCATCCATCCCCAGCTGCGCCAGCTCCTCGTTGATGACGGCGGCAGTGTTCACCAGGCCCTCGGTCCAGTGCTCCATCGTGTCTCTGAACGAGTTCTGGGTAACTGCAATGCTCTCCAGCAGCGCCGCGTCAGCCTTGACCTTCTCCGCCAAGGTCTTCTCCCGCTCCTTGGCGGCCTCCAGCGTCTGCATCAGCGTGGCCAGCTTCAGCTCCAAGTCTGCTTTGGAATCCTTGGCGGCGCTGAGCTCCTTGCCCCTCTCAGCGACAAGGCCTTGCAGTTCACCATGGGCGGCAGCATCCTTCTCGCGCTCATGCTTGAGCGCGGCAATCTCCTCGCCGCTCTTCCCAATATCGGCCTCCAGCCGCGCCACCTTCTCCTCTAGCTCCTTATTGGCGGCCTCTGCAGTTGCCGCGGCATCCTTTGCCTCCTTGAGCGCCCCGCCAAGTGCTCGCTCGCGCTCGGCGAGCTCTTACTCGTAGCTGTCGAGGTGGGCCTTCCGCTGCACTAGCTCGCCTTCCCGCGCGGACTGCTTCTCGGCAGCAAGCCTTTGTTCCTCCTTAGCCTCGGCCTTCTCGAGAAGAAAGGCCGTGCGCTCCTCGTCTACTCGCTCCCGCTCCTGCGCCAGGGATTGAAGAGCTTCTTGATTTTGTCCCCGGAGCTCCTCCGCGCGCTTCTCCATGTCAACTCCCGCCTTCGCGACAAGCGCTTCCCGGGAAGTCAGCTTGGCTTGCCGGGTGCGGTAGAGTGACAGCAGCTTCCGCAGCAGCTGCTCCTCCTCAGGCTCGCCACTGCTGCTGCCGGGCGCGTCAACCAATCACAGTCCGGCAGAGGCGAGCACCTCCCTGTCAAAAGTCTCCCCCTCGAATGGCACCCTGGAGCTCGACGCCCATGGTAGCTTGATGAAGATGTCGTCGCCGGCCTTCAAATAGGCGCCGGATTGGGGCTCCTCGGAGCCCGGCTCCGCAGAAGCGGCAGAGGGTTCGGCGGTCGGTGCAGCGCCCGGCGCTCCTGCGGCCTCAGGGTCGTCAGTACGATCGCCCGACCCCTCGCCGGCTTCCGCAGCAGCAGCCTCGGCGGCCTCCTCGCCGACGGTCACATCAGCATCGGCACCTTCCTCACTGGCGCCCTCAGTCTCCATTGGCTCAGCCGAAGATGGGTCTGAAGAACGAAGAGGGGAGGAAAATCAATCAGAAAATCCAAGAAAGGAAAAATGAAAGAAGCAGAACCCAAGGGAAAGTTTTTGGGCAAGTGGATTACCTGCGCCAAGATCTTCAGTTGCGGCCTTAGTCGCCGCAGGATCAGCAGTGCCGTCCCTTGCCGGAGAGCGCTCCCTTGCCGGGGACTCCTCCCTTGGCGGTGCAGTCGAAGCAGGTGGCACTTCGGGGCCGGCCTCCGGGCGCTCCTGATGAGGCTGCTCTGCTCCTGCACAAGTCAACAAGCAAGATATCAACAAAGGAAAAAGCACTCAAGCGCGCCCGACAGCAGAAGGCTAAATTATGAACTTACGCTGGGGGCTGCGCTGGGGGCTGCTCCGAGGGGTGATTGCCGGGTCCGTCAAGGTGGTCTCGGACCCACCTCCTGCCGACGCGATGGGGTCATCCTCGATGACGATCACCGCGGCCTTGGCCCTCTTCGCCGCTCTCTGGGTCCGTGTTCTGAAAAGAAAAGAGTCCATATTGGAGCAAGTCAGATACAAGATATAAACAGCAAGATTGAAGGATTATAAGAGCACCAAAGGAACTCACTCTTCTTCCTCCTCGTCGGAGCTGAGCGCGGAAAGATCGAAGTCCGGCCCTCCTCCGGTGCAGCAAGGTGGAGGAGTAGGATCCCTTGCCCGCTTGGCGGGGGTAGTGGCAGTGGCCCGGGAAGATCCCGCTCCAGTTGCCGCTGCTGCGTGAGGCGCTCCCGCGGCAACATTGCTTGCCGCGGTAGAGCGCGTCGCGCGGCTCGGTGGCTGTGGAGCCGGCTGCCGCCCTGCTGCGTCCCCGGCCCTGCGAAGGCGCCTCCTTGGCAGGGCCGGGAGCTCCGCCTGTGGCAAGCTCTCTGAAGGCTCAGCCTCCTCCTCGCCGGCCTCGCTCGACTCGGCTTCGGAACCAGCAGGCTCCTCCTCACCCATGAACTCCGCGCGTTCGGCAAGGTTTGCCGCCTCTGCAGCCTCTGCCTCCTCCACAGTAAACCCAAACACACCCGCAGCAGCTGCGGCCGCAGCCTCTTCCGCCCTAGTAGCGATGAGTTGCAGCTCCTCGTCGGTGGTGTCACGGGTGAGGCTCTTCTGCTCGTCGGCGCGGACTGGCACTTCCTCCAAGGTGTCGAAGAACGTTCGCACAATGTCATCCGCAGGCTCTTGCCAAGTTGGGACAATGCCGTGTGAATCGCACAACGGCATCATGGCGCGGATCCGGTCAAGCGAAGACTTATTGCACAAAGGAACTACGCCCCTCGGCAGTGTGAATGGGTGCTGGGGGTCGCGTTTGAATAACTCCAAGAGCATTGCATCCAACTCCAAGACAGTGAAGTTGTAGTTGAGGCCCGGCCGCAGCCTCATGATGTCCGCTGAATTCTTAAATTCCCAGGCGGGCCTCCTCCTCTCATGCAGGGGGGCAATGCAGCGGCGGAGGAAATCTGCCCCGACAGCACCTACGGTGAGCCCGGCAAGCCTGAGGCGAAGAATCCTAGTGATGGCGATCTTCAGCCTCTCGTCTTCCGGGGCCATGTTGCTCCAGTCATTGCCGCGCACTATTGGAGTTTGGCGCACGGCGGTGAAGGGCTGCGGATCCTCCTCGATGATCCAACACCACTCCGCTCTCCACTCCTCCCACTTGCTGCGAAGCTCACCCTCCAAGTACGCCTCTTTCTTGCCGACTCTCGAGACCCAGGCAATCCCTCCGGCAAGCGGCTCTCCTCTCTCTACCCGAGGTATGAAGAAGTGGCGGAAAAGGGCTACACTAGGGTGGACTCCGACAAAGTTTTTGCACAAGTGTGCGAAAACTGCCATGGTCAAGACAGCATTGGGGGTGAAGTCAAGGAGGCGGAAGCCATACGTGTTCATAATGTCACAAAAGAACTCCAAGAAGGGCGGGCAGAGCCCGCAGTAGAAGAATAGCAGGAAGAACGGGTACCCATTTGGAGCCGACTCCGAGGCAGTGGCCGGGAGTACCCTCGTGCGCGGATGCGCACGCGTCTCCGTCGCCCAAAAGAGGTAGAAGTACTCCCTCAGCTCCTGCATGCCGAGCTGGGGGGTGAAGATCGCCCGCTCCTTCCGCAGCGCCGCGAGCCGCTGCGCCTCGGCCGACTTCACGCCCTTTCCCTTGTCGGCTTTCGGGGCCATGGCGGAGGTGGTGGAGAAGGTCGACGGCGTGGTGATGCTGGTGGCAATGGGGGGGGGGCGGAACGCTGCTCTCTCGGCTTCGAGAAGAAGGGGGGAGCGGCGGAGTTTGTGAAGAAGGAGTAGCAGCAAACAGCGAGGGGGGACGAACTGCCCCTGTTTCCTCTGCTTATAAAGAGGGACGGGGCGGACGTTTCGGCCTTCCGCTTAAACGACCACCCACGATCTCTCCCACGATGCCGCATTCAACGCTTGCCGTTATGGGAGAGTGCGGTGGATACGGAACAAGATTTGGCGTGGCCCAGCCCGCGTGTGCCCGTGCCCTGTATTGGGCCTGGCCCAACAGCGCTCGGCATCGTGTCTGGCCCAGGCCCGGGGGCTCCTATCGGTGTACTAGATTAGGGGTACCCTAGTACCCCAAACTTGTGCACGGGCAGTTGCAGCATCCCGCGGCAAAGGCTTGCCGGGTGATCGCCAAGATCCCCCAAGGTTCCCTTGGAGCCATCCAAGAACAAAGTATTTAAGCTAAGGAGACAAGACCCCGGCAAGGGGAGCTTGCCGGGAAGGCCAACCAAGGCGCTCCAATGAACTTGCCGCGATGCGCCACGCGCTCCGGCAAGGCAACAAGGCCCCGGCAAGAGGAGCTTGCCGGGAAGACAAACCAAGGTACCTTGAAGCCCGGTGAGCGACAAGCTTCCGGACCCACAAGATAACAATAGCGGCAAGGCGCTTGCCGTGGCAGGCGGCCACTCTGCGTCCACGCTCCAGCGCATCCACCAACGTGTCGCTCTGGGGGCCTCTCTGGATGTGCCTGGCGGGAGGCTGTGTAGCCAGCGGTGCGCAGTGGCATGCGAAGCTGACAAGATCGCCATCATGGCGAACGGTGGCGCCCCTAACGGTCCTTTTCTGCAACGTAGGGGAGGTTCGGCTCATTCAGTTCGGAGCCTCAGACAGTTTGCTTCGATCCATTTGTAGCCTAGAGAACATCACACTCTCGCTTTGGAGAGCAAGAACACCAGATAATACAATCAGACAAGCAGCAGTAGGAGTGTTATCTCTCCGGAGAGCTCCGAAGCTGGGTAAACTGCTCGTGTGCCTCGCCTCGATCTGCTCTTCGTGCGACCTCCGCCCCCCGCCGAACCAAAAGGGGCCCGGTCCGCCGGCCCCATAGGTGTTCGTGGATCAGTTATCCCCGATAGAGAAGGACAAGTTGATGAGCTTCGTGGAAACCCTAACAAGATCCCTCCAGAAACTGTTGGCGATCACTTGTGGCTGAACAAGGCTCGACCTGCTCTAGGGCTGGACCCGTGGGCTCATCTCAAGATCTCTGATGAAGATGATGGGCACCTGGCACCGAAAAAGAGGGACATCCACCATGCTACGCCTTCCAGCCCGGTGTCTCCGCTTGCTTACTGGTCGCCGCAGGCTGACATGGCCCCTCGGCTAAAGACCATGAAGGCTTCGCTGGACCCTCCTTGTGTCATTTGAGTGCTCTATCCACTCTGCCTTTGGCACCGCTCAGGTGATTTGTGTTATTCAGAGAACTTGTTCATCCACCCCCTAGTTTGTAGCTTTTCTACCTTTGCTTTCGAACTGCTCTTTGAGCTGCTGTATCAGAATATGTTGTGGTTTCGTTCTCAGCAATGGAACCGGGGAGATGCTCCCTATTTTTCTCAAGACATTTATTTTATATGTTATTATATATTATTTTTATTGTCATCATATATTTAATAGATACTTACATATGTAAGAAAACAATATCCCACATCTTATTAACTTATAAAAATAATTTCTTAACAAATAAAATCCTGGATTGTTTTGGCACGAAAATCCTAGTGATTGTGTACAAAATCTTGGTAAGATTTAAGGACAAATGTAATAATATCACTTATTATTTAAATATATTTATAACAAAATGCTCAGCCCCTTTTTATGTTTTGATAACATTGCTGGCCCAACCCAACATTATAATTAGAATCAGCCCAGCAAAATCGTGTATTTCGAGAAAGTGCAAATGGCCTATAATTTTTTAGGAAATAAAATAAACAGGCCTCACGGACGCTACATTATTTGTTCACCCAGCCCAGCTAATGGATGTAATTCAAAAAAAGAAGATCAAATTGACTGTAAATTCTGCCGAGCAAAAAAAAGACTGTAAATTCTGAAAAATGGGTTGAATACGTGCCACATTTTTGGAGGCTGAAATATGGGAAAATAGGTCGAAGACAATGCAAGTCGTTGTCAATTTAGTCAACAAATGATTCTGACATGTTAGCCGTTGGATTTACATCCAACGACCGACATCCATCTTCAATCTCTCGTCTTCTTCCTCCAGCGCCGTCGGGACCACCTCCCGCCTCCTGCTGCTAGCAGCTCTGCTTAGCATGCTTTGCTATGAAGCGCTACTCCACCATTGGCTAGGCCATCCCTCCACCCCTCCACACCTCCTGTTCTTCTCCACCGACTGCCGAACCACACCGCACTAGAACCAGTTAATCCTCATAGACCTCTCTGTCTGCGACTCTACTCCCGCGTCTTCCCATCTCCGGCTCATTGCTGTCCGGGGCCTCGCCGTCGTCCACCACCTTGGATGCGCTCGGCGTGGCGTGCTCAACGTGGTCAACGAACGACACCATCAGAAGTAGACTGTGCATGGAGAGGCTGACAGCTGGGTCCACGGCCGCACACAAGGAAATGCCTCCTTATTACGCGCAAAATAGCGACTCCTCCACCTGACATCTAGGACCCACCGAAAGGGCTTCTGTATTTTGTGAAATAAAGTGCCCCCCACTGACATGTCGGACCCACCAGCTATCTTCACACGCAAGGAAGTGCCTCCTTATTACGCACAAAAAAAAGAATCTTCCCCCTGCCAGCTGGAACCCAGCATAGTGGGAGGCTGACTTGTGGGCCTACCAAGTTGACGGGGATGGAGGGCTTTGTCAACTTAGTCAATTTGAACGATTCTAGCTCCTGTTACCGTATGATGTTCATCCAACGGCCGTAGTGCTTCTTCAACCTTTGGTCTTCTTGCTCCAGCCGCCCAAACGAGTGCCGGTCGTGCCGCGTGCTCCTGCCTCCCGTGGCCGGCTGTGATGCCGCGGAGGCCTCATCGCCCCTACTACTCCCACCGCTGGCCAGGCCACCCCTCTACTCACCCACGCCCCCTGTTATTCTGCAGCGACAACAGCCTCACACCCCAGCCGAACCAGTGAACCCTCGTAGTCCTCTTCGCGTGGGCATCACTGCTGCGTCTTCCCCGGCTCCGAGTCGTCCCCTTCCTAGTCCTCGCCGTCGTCCACCGCCCTGGTGCTCTCGGCGCAGCGTGGTCAACGTGGTCAATGACCGACTTCCATCAGAAGAGTACTGTACGTGGAAAGGCTGACAGCTGGGTCTACGGCAGCCGCAAGGAAGTGCCTCCTTATTACGCGGAAAATAATTATTCCTCCACCTGACAGCGGGGACCCACCAGACGGGCCACCAGTATTTTGTGAAAAAAATTCGTTTCCCCCTGACTGCTCGGACCCACCGGAAGTGCCTCCTTATTACACAAAAAAATGAATACTCCCCCGGCTAGCTGGGACCCACCTTGCTGGGAGGCTGACTTGTGGGCCTACTAAGTTGACGGGGACGAAGGGCTTTGTCAACTTAGTCAATATGAATGATTCTAGCTCCAGTGACCGTACGATGTCCATCCAACGACTGTAGTGCTTCTTCAACCTCTGGTCTTCTTGCTCCAGCCGCCCAAAGTAGCGCCGGTCGTGCCACATGCTCCTGCCTCCCGTGGCCGGCTGTGCTGCTGCAGAGGCCTCACCGCCTCCTACTATTCCCACCGCTGGCCAGGCCCTGCGGCGACGGCAGCCTCACACCGCAGCCGAACCAGTGAACCCTCGTAGTCCTCTCCGCGCGGGCTTCCACTGCCGCGTCGTCCCCTTCCTAGGCCTCGCCGTCGTCCACCACCGTGGTGCTCTCCGCGCGGCGTGGTCAACATGGTCAAGGAACGACTTCCATCGGAAGAGTATTGTACGTGGAGAGGCTGACAGCTAGGTCCACGGCCACAGCCAAGTTTTTTTGTGATTTTCCAAGTAAGTCGCTTTGTCAGGCCTGTTGTGCTGCAAATCTTTCAAGACGAGGAGAGCTTTCATTCGGCTGGCCGAGAAAATGGCCCATCAGTAATGAGAAATGGGTTGTACATTTTTAAAACACATCAAACCGACAATTAGTTTCAAATATCTTTTTTTTTCATTTCAAGATTTCAAATTACATTAATTTTTCTGCGTGGAGAATTTGTTGGATTTTATATTGATATACATTTATTTTTAAAATCAGTTTGAATGTGAGTCGAAATTTCGGGATTAAAAACAGTTCGGACCGCACCGAAATATGCAAAATTTCGTATAATTTTTTAACCGTTGCCAAAATATGGGCTGTAATGCTAACAAAAAGAATATGGGCTCCAAAAAACCTTAAGAATTAGCAAATGGGCTGTAAATTATTAGAAATAATGGCAGATGGGTTGTATACTGTTTTCCACAGATTTGAGGCTTTCCTAAAAAAAGGTTGACGCACAAGCACTAACTGTTGGATGTCCATCCAATGGCCGTCGTGCTTCTTCAATCTCTGCTCTTCCTGCTCTAGCCGCTCAAACAAGCACCGGCGGGACTGCCTGCTCCCTCCTCCTCGTGGCCGGCTCTGCTACCGCACATGCCTCACCGCCCGACCGTACTCCCATCCTAGCCATCCCTCTACTCACCCACGCCTACTGTTATTCTCTGATGACGACAGACGAACCAGTAAACCCTCATACAGTCGTACTCCCCTCCGCGTGGGAAACAACTGCCTAGTCTTCCCTGCCTCTATGTCATCCCCTTCCTAGGCCTCGCCGTCGTCGACCGCCCTGGTGCTCTTAGCGCGGCGTGGTCAACGTGGTCAAGGAATGACTTCCATTGGACATGGACTGTACGTGGAGAGGCTGATAGCTGGGTCCACGGCCGCAGCAAGGAAGTGCCTCCTTATTACGCGGAAAATAATGATTCCTCCACCTCACAGCTGGGACCCACCGGACGGGCCACTGTATTTCACGAAAAAAATGTTTCCTCCTGACTGCTGGGACCCACCAGCTACATCTTCGCACGCAAGGAAGTGCGTCCAGGCAAAAAAAAAAACGATTTGCCCCTGACTGCTGGGACCGACCAGCTACTTCTTCGCAGGCAAGGAAGTGCTTGACAGTCAGGACTCACCTGGTTGAAGCGTACGTAGCGTTGTCATTCTGGTCGCGAACGTGTACGTACATATATACTGGTCGATGTAGAGGCACGCACGTGTCATAGTAGAGGGTGCACGTGTCGTAGTAGAGGCGCGCATGTAGCATGTACACGTACGTACAGCAGCCAGGGTGCAAGAAAGAAAATACGACCACATATGTGTACATACGGGCGGGGTCTCGAACGCCTACTCGCGCATATGTACGGCCAGGGCTCATGTACATGGCTGGGTCGAAACGGAGAAACAATGTCGTCATCGTGTTCATGGGGAGGCAACGGAATGTGTCGTGTTCATCGGGAGGGCTTGGACAGAACAAGCGATGGAAACGAGGCCTGGCGTACCGCAGAACAGAGGAAACGGCCTTGTGTTCGACCGGCCACGTTTGAAACGGGATCCTGTTCATCGGGAGGGGTCTGGCGTACCGCAAAACGGAGGAAACGGACCTCCTACGGTCAAAACGGGGGTCCTGTTGATCGGGAGGGGTGTGGCATACCGCAAATCGGACGAAACGGACTTGTGTTGGAGCGCTACGGTCGAAACGGGGGTCTTGTTCATCGGGAGGGGTGTGGTGTACCGCAAAATAGGACTCCACGGGGTACTGTTCATCTCCACCGTCGACCTCCTCCAGCCTCCACGGGCTCCTGTTCATCCACCCCCCACGGGCTCCTGTTCATCCACCCTCCACCGTGCGCTACTCCACCGGCTACTGTTCAACCACCCCTCCACCATCTATTGTTCATCCATCCCTCCACACCACGGGGTCCTGTTCAACCACCCCTCCACGGGCACCCCTCCACCGTCTACTGTTCATCCAGCCATCCACACCATGGGGTCCTGTTCAACCACCCCTCCACCGTCTACTGTTTATCCAGCCCTCCACACCACGGGGTCCTGTTCATCCACC
Source organism: Triticum dicoccoides (assembly GCF_002162155.2). Classification (NCBI taxonomy): domain Eukaryota; kingdom Viridiplantae; phylum Streptophyta; class Magnoliopsida; order Poales; family Poaceae; genus Triticum; species Triticum dicoccoides. The sequence goes on along the minus strand of NC_041384.1, from coordinate 591,454,626 downwards.
CCTCCACGGGCACCCCTCCACCGACTACTATTTATCCAGCACTCCAGCACACCACGGGGACCTGTTCATCCAGAGGCAATGCCACCGCTCATTGTTCATCCAACCCCCCCCACAACGCTCACTGTTCATCCCATCGATCGGCTTCAGTTAGCAGCAGTAGCGAAGGAATCGCTCGATCGGGTTCAGTTAACAGCCATCGATCAATCGCTCGGGTTCAGTAATGCATAGCCTGCAGTGCAATTGCTCGGGTTCAGTTAGAGCCCAACGCCTCGCTCGGGTTCAGTTAGAGCCAACGCCTCGCACACACGCGCATACATGTACGAGAGAAACGCGCATCGCTCGGCCCCCGACCTCCCACCGTAACCGGGAACTACCCAAAATTTTCCTCCCCCTCGCTTCTACCACGGTTTTTTCCTTCATGGATGGCCCAAAGAATGTCATGCGGCTGCGTCTCCGGCCCGCCCAGGACGAAAAGCCCATTTTCTGTCATGATTTTTTGTCATAGAAGTAGGAGCCCACCACATCTATGATGATACCGGCTTTTGTCACAATTATCGTCATAGAAGTGTCATATGTATGACAGAAAAAAAATTCATTCGGCCCAAAATGTCACGGATGTGTCTTTTTTTGTAGTGAAAGTTTTTATTATATCCCTCTTGGATGCCTATCATATTAGGACTAAATTCATAACCAAGGCAAAATACCATGTTGTTCTAAAACACTCTCAAAATAATATAAGTGAAGCATGAGAGTTCATCTATTTCTTCAAAATAAAACTACCATCGTGCTCTAAAAAGATATAGGTGAAGCACTAGAGCAAATGACAAATTACTCCAAAAGATATAAGTGAAGATCAATGAGTAGTCGAATAATTATGCAACTATGTGAAGAATCTCTAACATTTAATAATTTCATATCTCAGTATTTTGGTCAAGCAACAAGCAAAACAAAAGAAAATAAAATGATGCTCCAAGCAAAACACATATCATGTGGTGAATAAAAATATAGCTCCAAGTAAAGTTACTGGTGAACGAAGACGAAAGAGGGGATGGCATCCAGGGCATCCCCAAGCTTAGGCTCTTGGTTGTCCTTGAATATTACCTTGGGGTGCCTTGGGCATCCCCAAGCTTAGGCTCTTGCCACTCCTTATTCCATAGTCCATCGAATCTTTATCCAAAACTTGAAAACTTCACAACACAAAACTTAACAGAAAACTCGTAAGCTCCGTTAGTATAAGAAAATAAATCACCACTTAGGTACTGTTGTGAACTCATTCTAAATTCATATTGGTGTAATATATACTATATTCCAACTTCTCTATGGTTCATACCCTCCGATACTACTCATAGATTCATCAAAATAAGCAAACAACACAATGAAAACAGAATCTGTCAAAAACAGAACAGTCTGTAGTAATATGTATCAAACGTATACTTCTCTAAACCAAAAAAATTCTGAAATAAATTGTTCGACGTGAGGAATTTGTCTATTAATCATCTGCAAAAAGAATCAACATAATCTCACTATCCAGTAAAAAATGGAAGCAAAACTCGTGAGCGCTAAAGTTTATGTTTTTTACAGCAAGATCGCAAAGACTTCACCCAAGTCTTACCAAAGGTTCTACTTGGCACTAACACTAATTAAAACATAAAAGTATAAAGCCACATCTAAACAAAGGCTAGATGAATTATTTATTACTAATCAGGAGCAAAAAGCAAAGAACAAAAATAAAATCGGGTTGCCTCCCAACAAGCGCTATCGTTTAACGCCCCTAACTAGGCATGCTGATTTCAATGATGCTCACATAAAAGATAGGAATTGAAACATAAAGAGAGCATCATGAAGAATATAAGTAGCAAATTTTAGCCTAACCCACTTCCTATGCATAGGGATTTTGTGAGAAAACAATTGTGGGAACAAGAATCAACTTGCATAGGAAAGCAAAACAAGCATAACTTCAAGATTTTAAGCACATAAAGAGGAAACTTGATATTATTGAAATTCCTACGAGCATATATTCCTCCCTCATAATACTTTTCAGTAGAATCATGAATGAATTCAACAATATAACGATCACATAAAGCATTCTTTTCATGATCTACAACCATAGAAAATTTACTATTCTCCACATAGGCAACATTCTTCTCATTCGGAATAGTGGGAGTATCATAATCATGACAAGTTTTAATATAATCATCACTACTTTTTATAGCATATGTGTCATCACAATAATCATCATAACTAGCAACTTTGTTCTCATCATAATCAATTGAAACCTCTTCCAAGATAGTGGAATCATTACTAAATAAAGTCATGACCTCTACCAATCCACTTTCATAATTGTCAAAATAAGATTCAACATCCTCCAAAATAGTGGGATCATTACTTCCTAAAGTTTTGACACTCTTCCATACCCACTTTCATCAATATAACCATCATAAATAGGAGGCATGCTATCATCATAATAAATTTGCATATCAAAACTTGGGAGGTTAAATATATCATCTTCATGAAACATAGCATCCCCAAGCTTGGGACAAAAATTAATTGCAGAAAATATATTCTCAAACTTGTCATTCTCATCAAACATAGCATCCCCAAGATTGGGCCTTTTCATATCATAAGCATAATCACTCTCATCATTAATAGTATGGATAGCACCAATAGTATAGCAATTATCATCATCACAGTGAGTAATAGGAGCAACATCATTTGGGAGGGATACCTTTTCACCTTTTCTCCTCCGTCTTTTATTTTTCTTCTTCACATCATGTGTGGGTTTAATCCTCTTTTCGAAGCTCCTTATTAATGAGATTGGTTGAATAGGAGACTCCTCCTCGTTACTTGATTCATCATAAGAAATAATAGGAGAATATTGGGAAGTCTCTTCCCTTTCGTTAGTATTCTCTTCATCTTCTATTTGTTTTCTTGTCTTTATGTATTTGGCAATATAAGGATTTTCAATGCAATTCACCACACAATACATAAAAAATTCTTCTAGATCAAAATCAAGAAATGTATCAAGATTAAATTTTGGAATACCCTCAGTTATACATTTTATTTCTTCATACCCCAAAAGAAGACTAAGCTCTTTATGATGCTCAAGGATAACCAAGTTATCACAATTTTTGGACATGATTTGATCATGAAACAAATATCATTGGAGCTTTAAATGACCATGTTCATTGCAAAGTTCACAAGGATGGCAATAAATATTGAATCTTTCAGCATAATCATCTAGCCTTTCTTGCAACCATTTAGTTTCCAAATACTTATGCCTCTTGCAAAATCTATCTTCCCTATTTGGTGTGTGCTTGCAAGCTCTATGTATTCCACAAAAATTGACATGCTTATAAGAGACATTTTCATCATGACTAGTGCAATCGTCATTAGTACTATGGATATTCAAAGAGTTCATACTAATAACATTGCAATCATGCTCATCATTCAAAGATTTAGTGCCAAACATTCTAATGCGTTCTTCTTCTAACACTTTGGCACAATTATCGGAATCCTTATTTTCATGAAAGATATTAAAAAGATGAAGCATATGAGGTACCCTCAATTCCATTTTTTGTAGTTTTCTTAGTGATAAAACAGGAAACAAAAAGATTCGATTGTAAGATCTAAAGATATACCTTCAAGCGCTAACCTCCCCAGCAATGGCGCCAGAAAAGAGCTTGATGTCTACTACACAACCTTCTTCTTGTAGACGTTGTTGGGCCTCCAAGTGCAGAGGTTTGTAGGACAGTAGAAAATTTCCCTCAAGTGGATGACCTAAGGTTTATCAATCCGTGGGAGGCGTAGGATGAAGATGGTCTCTCTCAAGAAACCCTGCAACTAAATAACAAAGAGTCTCTTATGTCCCCAACACACCCAATACAATGGTAAATTGTATAGGTGGACTAGTTCGGCGAAGAGATGCTGATACAAGTGCAATATGGATATTAGATAATGGTTTTCGTAATCTGAAAATATAAAAAAAGCAAGGAAGCAAGTGGTAAAAGTGAGCACAAACAGTATTGCAATGCTAGGAAACAAGGCATAGGGTTCATACTTTCACTAGTGCAAGTTCTCTCAACAATAATAACATAATTGGATCATATAACTATCCCTCAACATTCAATGAAGAGTCACTCCAAAGTCACTAATAGCGGAGAACAAACGAAGAGATTATGGTAGGGTACGAAACCACCTCAAAGTTATCCTTTCTGATCGATCTATTCAAGAGTCCGTAGTAAAATAACATGAAGCTATTCTTTCCGTTCAATCTATCATAGAGTTCGTACTAGAGTAACACCTTAAGACACAAATCAACCAAAACCCTAATGTCAGCTAGATATTCCAAGGTCACCTCAAGTATCCATGGGTATGATTATACGATATGCATCACACAATCTTAGATTCATCTATTCAACCAACACAAAGAACTTCAAAGAGTTCCCCAAAGTTTCTACCGGAGAGTCAATACAAAAACGTGTGCCAACCCCTATGCATAAGTTCAGGAGGTCACAGAAATCGCAAGTTAATCACCAAAACATACATCAAGTGGAACACGTGATATCCCATTGTCACCATAGATAAGCACATACAAGACATACATCAAGTGTTCTCAAATCCTTAAAGACTCAATCTGATAAGATAACTTCAAAGGGAAAACTCAATTCATCACAAGAGAGTAATGGGGGAGAAACATCATAAGATCCAACTATAATAGCAAAGCTCGTGATACATCAAGATCGTGCCGAATCAAGAACACGAGAGATAGCGATCAAACACATAGCTACTGGTACATACCCTCAGCCCCGAGGGTGAACTACTCCCTCCTCATCATGGAGAGTGCCCGGATGATGAAGATGGCCACCGGAGAGGGATTCCCCCTCCGGCAGGGTGCCAGAACGGGTCTAGATTGGTTTTCGGTGGCTACGGAGGCTTGCGTCAGTGGAACTCCCGATCTAGGTTATTTTTTGGAGGTTTCTATATTTATAGGATTTTTGGTTGGTCTCATGTCAAGAAGGTGCCTGAGTCGTCCACGAGGCAGGCCCACACGCCTGGGGTGGGCGCACCCCCCACCCTCGTGGACGGCCCGGGACTCTTCTGGCCCAACTCTTTCACTCCGGGGTCTTCTTTTGGTCCATAAAAAATGTCAAAAATTAGCACGTCAATTGGACTTCGTTTGGTATTCCTTTTCTGTAAAACTCAAAAACAAGGAAAAAACAGAAACTAGCACTGGGCTCTAGGTTAATAGGTTAGTCCCAAAAATCATATAAAATAGCGTATAAATTCATATAAAACATCCAAGGTTGATAATATAATAGCATGGAACAATAAAAAATTATAGATACGTTGGAGACGTATCATGCTTCACTTATATCTTTTTAAGAACGGTGTGCTTTAGTATTTTTGAAGAAATCCTCTCATGCTTCACTTAGATTTACTTGAGATTTAGTAAAAATAATTAAGAAATTATCTCATGCTTCACTTAAATTATTTCGAGAGAAGAATTTGTTTATGCTCATGTTCTTCACTGAGATTTGTTTGAGCTATCAAAAGCAACATATGAAATTAGTCCCAAAGTGATAGATATTCAAGAGGGGTATAATAAAAACATTCATGAAGATCATTGGACAAAATAAACTTGATTCCTTGTAATAGTTTTGCGATATGATGATATACTATGTGAGTCATGTTGATGAGTAATTATGCTTTAGTAAGAATATTGGTGTTAAGGTTTGTGATTCCCTATGCAAGTATGAACGTCAATAGTTATGCAATGAAATTACATCCTACTTGTGGTGCATTATTCGGTGTTAGTTATGCTTAATGCTCGCTTATGAGATTTTTCGTTTCTTGGTTGGATGCTTCTCAATCTTTTGCTAGCATTCACTTGCACTAAGTATCATCACTACTTGTGCATCCAAAATCCTTAAACCCGGTTTTGCCACATCAGTCCACCATACCTACCTATATGCGGTATTCTTTTGTCGTTCTAAGAAAATTTGTATGTGCCATCTCTAATCTTCAAAATAAATTTCTCTTTTGTGTGCTCGTACCGCTCATGAAACGCTAGGGGGTGGCTGGTATTTTTCCATGCTAGATGTGTTATTCTCAAGATGAGTGTTTATTCACTTGTCATTGGACGAGAGTACAACAAAGGTATTAGGGATGCTCAGTCCCGAAATGTAAAGTCAATTTACTTTATGTTGTCAAATAATAAATTCCTTGGAAAGTTTTTGTATGGACGACACCTATGGATTCGGTTAGCCATGGAATGTGAAAGTATGGTGGAAAAGGAATAAACTCTATTTTCTGTTTTGGAACCGCCTATGATATATCTAGCATGGAAAGTATAGGGAACTACTCAATCATTTTTGTTGACAGGAAAAGCATGCCACCCAAAATGTTTTTATCTCTATCTTTTTTCTCTTTGAGCTCTGGCGAGTCTACAAATCCCTTCTTCCCTATGCAAAGGGCCTTTCTTTTACTTTATGCAATTTTTATTTTTATTTGAGTCTCCATCTCCTCTTATAAAGCACCAAATAAGGGGCACTATGATCATACTTGAGCATTGGGTGTAGATAATATGCGAGTGTGTTTCATGAATGGATCAATGATTGAGGATAGTGGGCTAGTGATAACTTGCTTTAGTGTTGATATTTTGAAAGACATTGTTGCTTGTTGATATGCTTGAGTATTGAAATCTTCATGTTAAAACTAGACTATTGCTTTGAATCATATAAAGGCCCCAATGTCCATGCCACAAAGAAAAGAATATGTCATAAACATGTTAGCAGCATTCCACATCAAAAATTCTGCTTTTATCATTTACCTACTCGAGGATGAGCAGGAATTAAGCTTGGGGATGCTGCTACGTATCCAATGTATCTATAATTTTTTTATTATTGTAGACCTACGGGTCCATAGTTAGTAGCTAGATGGCTTCCTCTCTCTCTTATGATTCTCAATACAATGGTCCCTTGGAGATCTATTTCATGTAACTCTTTTGCGGTGTGTTTGTTGGGGTCCGATGAACTTTGAGTTTATGATTAGGTCTATGTTTTTTATCCATGAAAGTTATTTGAGTCTTTTGATTTATTATATGCACGATTACTTCTTAGAATCTTGGGTTTAGTTAGTCCGACTAGATTGATTTTTCTTGTCATGGGAACAGGTGCCTTGTCATGGGTTCGATCATACGGTGCTCGATCCTAGTGACAGAAGGGGAAACGGCATGTATGTATCATTGCTATTAAGGATAACAAGATAGGCTCTATTCCTATATGAGTAGATATTGTCTACATCATGTCATCATTCTTATTGCATTACTCCGTTTCTCCATGAACTTAATACACTAGATGCATGCTGGATAGTGGTCGATGTGTGGAGTAATAGTAGTAGATGCAGACAGGAGTTGGTCTACTAATCTTTGACATGATGCCTATATAATGATCATTGCCTGGATATCGTCATGATTATTTGAAGTTCTATCAATTGCCCGACAGTAATTTGCTTAGCCACCGTATGCTATTTTTTCAAGAGAAGCCACTAGTGAAATCTATGGCCCCGGGTCTCTTCTTTATCATAGTTGCCTTTGAGATCTAATTTTACTTGCTTTTATTTTCAGATCTATTAATCCAAAAACCCAAAAATACCTTGCTGCAATTTATTGTTATTTATTTTATCTCGTGTTCATGCGAATCTATCTGTCCAATCTACTACAATTTTACATATCTTTTACCCGGGAGGGATTGACAACCCCTCTTTTACGTCGGGTTGCAAGTATTTGTTCTTTGTGTGCAGGTGTTGTTCACTTAGTGTTGCGTCATTCTCCTACTGGTTTGATAACCTTTATCTCATCACTGAGGGAAATACCTATCGTAGTTGTGCTGCATCATCCCTTCCTCTTTGGGGAAATACCGACGTACTTCAAGCCGCACCATATGTATCTCTCATCGACATTACATTCATGTATTAGACATTCATTTCAATTGCCGGTGTTCATCCTTTTAAATTGTATAGCCATGTTAGTTTTATTTCCGTTTTTTGTATGTTTGAAAAACTTTGAAATCTAAAAATATTTATCGCTTCTTTTCCATTTTTCTTTCTTGTTTAATATTATGTAGTATTAAAAAGAAAACACAAAAATATTTCTTGTTCTTATTTTACTTGTTGGGAGCTTTCCCGTGTAAATAGTTTTCTCAGTTTTCGTTCTTTCTTTCCTTTCTTCAGAAAACAAAAGCTCCAAAAATATTTCAGTGCGTTTCTCTGAAATTCTTTTCTTTTCTTTGAGTCGTCGTAAGGAGAAGACCACGATGAAATTATTGAATGGCGCTCATATGCATTATTGTTGACCTAACAAAGAGCCCATATTAACTTGTCTTCTCCTTTGAATAAAATGTTGCAGATTACAGCTTAGTCTTGCACTATTATTATTTTCAGATCATTCAGCTGTGCAAGTGAAAGGCAATAATGACGATATTTGATGAAGTGACTGTGGCAAAGAAAAGTTGGTATGAACTCCTCTTGTTTTTGTTTCTGCAAAACTTTTTAGCTCATCATTCTTGAGTCAGCTTATTTTGAGTAAACATGTTTATGATGACAAGAGAGATTATAGTTGCTCATACCATGCTTAAATAACTAGGAGTGGATAATGATTTATCTTGAGTGTCAATCTGCATTAAAATGGTTATGATGTAGTATGATTGAATGGTATCTCCCTGTCGGGGCTCAAGAACGACACCTATGGGATAAGAGGGAATTCCTACTATGATTTCCGGGGCATGGGGCTGTAAAAAGAGCAGGTTTAGAAGATCAACGCGGGAGGGGGGAGTTTATCCAGGTTCGGGCCATAGATCGTGCGTAATACCCTAGTCCTGCTGGTTTGTGTTTATCTGGTGTTCTTGGACTAGCTACAAACCATGCAGTGTCCGAAAAGTCTGAATCCTCTCACAGTACACCACGGGCCTCCTTTTATAGTCAAAGGGGCTGCCACAGTGGCACACAGGAGGTGGAAAGTTGTATAGTAGTCGAGTTTATTGCCTGACATCACGGGACAAAACACATTAAATGCGCTACTTGGGTGTCCTCTTGCTGTATCGGGGACGACAACGAAGCCCGTCCCGTCCGTCGCCGCTTCGCCTTGCTTCGACACGCGTCCAGGTCAACGAGGCATGCAGCGCCATGTAGGTTGGCAGGCTGCTGAGCTAGCATGGTGGCAGGGTCTTCACGAAGATCTGCATGCCACCACGTAGGTGCTTGACTAGTTGGATTAGGAGCCACATACTGCCATGTGGGTACCTTTTTAGTTGGTGGGTCGGCCGCTGAGTTGGGGTGGCGACGGGGCGGTAAGGCCTTGCCGCGGTCTTGCTGATCTTCCTGGCAAGGGTCTTTCCTGGGCCTTGTTGGCGCCCTCGATAAGAGTATCGCCGGGGCCTCGTGGGTATCTTTAGCAGGAGCCTTGCCAGGGCCTCGTGGGCATCCTTGGCAATGAGCCTTGTTGTTATCTTGTTTCTTGGTTCCTATCTAGGCCTCATAGGCTCTTTTTCTTCAGAAAGGTCTGCATGCCACCACAGAGGCGCCTCCCGAGCCTTGGTTTTGACGTGGTTGATGGCGTCAGGACTCTTAGACTCAAGGGTGGAGGCCTTGTTTGTGTTGGGAAAGTCGCCCCGGCAAGGCTCTTGCCGAGGCCATGAAGGCCACTCCGGCAAGGGCCTTGCCGGGGGAGTTTCACCTTGCCCCTCTGCTCTTCATGCCTCTAGTCTCGAGCACGGCTTTAGTAGCCTTGTGTCTTTGCTTCCTCTTCTGTCCCGCCAAGAGCAGCCGCAGGCGTGTGGCTGCGACTGCCCGCGCACAACTAAAGGGGTACAAAAAGGACCCCTACTTTGGTACACCGACAGGAGCCCCGGGGCCTGGGCCACATATAAGAGCGGGGCGTTTTTGGGCCAGGCCCAGAACGGTGCGAGGGCGCACGTGCGGCGGAGTTTTACCGCAGTAACTCCCTCGCCAGTTGCGCTTCCCCACGGCCTGCATTGAATGCGTGACGTGGGGGTCGTGCATGGAATGACCGCAGCATGCTCGCGTCATCCTTTGATGAATAGTAAAGAGGCGGCTTGCGTGTCCCTTTTAAAACTGCAGGGCCGCTGCTCATTTACTCTATCTACCTTGGAACCGTCGTTCCATGTTTCCCACTACACCTGCCCCTTGTGCCACATACGTCGCATCCACGGCGTGGGGTAGCTAACAGACGCACGGGATATGGCCAATTTTTACGCGCCTTTGATTGGGCGGGGAGGGCGGTCGATGGCCTTTCTCGTTGCCAACTTAATGAGCCGGACCAGAATAGGTTCTTCAGAGGCATAGAGCCAGTCTTTTAGCCTTCCCTGCTCAGCTATAAAAAGGGGGCTCAGGAGGAGGAGGAGGAGCATCTCCCCTTCGTCTCCATTCTCCATCCACTGCCATGGCGAGAGGGCATGGTCGTAGCCGTTCTCCCGCGGAGGCGACCAGGTCTTCCTCCCGCCAAAGAGCTGTGGCGGTCAAGGAAGAGCCGGACGCCCAAGTTGAAGGCCACACTCGAGGCAGAGGTGTCGGCCGGGGTCGCGGTCGGCGAGCCGGTCGAGGCAAAGGTGGGCGTGGAAGGGGGACACCCGCGTCGTCACCATCTCCTCCGGCTTCATCGAGCGGCCATGTCGGGAACAGAACGCTGGAGTTTATCTTGCAGTTGCACGAGCCGCCGCGCAACTGCCTTTGCCTTCCCGAGGCGTTTCCAAGGGTGTTGGAGATCAACCGGACACCGAGGTTACGGCTTCACATGGAGGGGTGTTGCCATGGCGATATGTGGGTGAACACAAGGTTCCCCGCCCCTCATGTGATGCTCCTTCATCGGGGCTGGAAAACCTTTGCACGTGCCCATTGCTTGATGGATGGGCACGTCCTCTACTTCAAGCTAGCGGAGAGCAACCTGCTCTCCGTCAAGGTCTTCGGGCGCTCGGGACACAGGCTAGGGTGCTGTGCAGAGAGCTCGACCGATGATGAAAGCTCCTCCTCGGGTGACAGTGACGAGGAGGATAGCGACAACGACGACGAGGGTAGTGGGAGGGAGGATGACGGGTCTGACCAGGCGTCGGACACACCGTTACTGGGAGACGCTGGTAGCACCATCATCTGCATCGCCAGCTCCTTGAACTTCTCGGGGTCGTCGCCTTGGGCGGATGGCGTTGGAGGGACGGGTGTCGGTGTCAAAACCGGCGGATCTCGGGTAGGGGGCCCCGAACTGTGCGTCTAAGGTGGATGGTAACAGGAGGAAGGGAACACGATATTTTACCCAGGTTCGGGCCCTCTTGATGGAGGTAAAACCCTACATCGTGCTTGATTTATTCTTGATGATATGGGTATTACAAGAGTTGATCTACCACGAGATCGGAGAGGCTAAACCCTAGAAGCTAGCCTATGGTATGATTGTATGTTGTCCTACGGACTAAAACCCTCCGGTTTATATAGACACCGGAGGGGGCTAGGGTTACACAAGGTCGGTTACAAAGGAGGAGATATACATATCCGTATTGCCTAGCTTGCCTTCCACGCCAAGTAGAGTCCTATCTGGACACGGGATGAAGTCTTCAATCTTGTATCTTCATAGTCCAACAGTTCGGCCAAAGGATATAGTCCGACTGTCTGGAGACCCCCTAATCCAGGACTCCCTCAGTAGCCCCTGAACCAGGCTTCAATGATGATGAGTCCGGCGCGCAATGTTGTCTTCGGCATTGCAAGGCGGGTTCCTCCTCCGAATACACCACGGAAGAATTTGAATACAAGGATAGTGTCCGACCCTGCAAAATAAGTTCCACATACCACCGTAGAGAGAATAATATTTCCACAAATCTTAATCTGTTGACACGCTTTGGCAACATGACATCAGGCCATGGCTCGGTGATTATTCAAACCGTTTTTCTTCAACCAGCTCCACACATAACGCGAGGCGGTTTCTTGACACGTCTTGTCAAAGCAGAGATCGTGTTCCCCTAATTACGGGATTCTCATCAATACGGTCGTGGGTAACCCAACCGTGCCTAGGACTCCTAGATTTTAGGCAAGTCCCAAACAGCTACAAGGAGGACGCTTGATATTCACCCTCTTTATAAAGGGACAAGGCTTTTACTTTTTTCCCTCCTGTGCTCAATCGAATCTTTCCCCCGCCTCGAGTTCTAACACCCAAAGCCTAGGTCAGGTGCTTCGGACCTTCAATCATGTCCGGATCTAGCCTTCAAGGCCGGTGGATGCCCTCCTCCGTTACAGAAGAGGATATCAAGAAGTTGAGGGAGTCCAAATACCTGACCGCCGAGGTTTCGCATCGGCTTCCTGCCCGAGGGCAGGTCATCCCTACTCCCGAACCCAACAAGAACGTTGTGTTCATCTCCCACTTCCTCTGAGGTCTAGGCCTCACTTTGGATCCCTTTGTTAGGGGTTTGATGTTCTATTATGGGCTAGATTTCCACGATCTAGCCCCGGAATCCTTTCTCCACATCTCGGCATTTATGGTCGTATGTGAGGCCTTCCTCCGCATTACCCTTCACTTCGGCCTGTGGTTCAAGACCTTTGACGTGAAGCCGAAGATGGTCGAGGGGCAGCATGTAGCGTGCGAAGGCGCATTAATAAGCAAAATCGCTGGAGCTCCATGGCCAAAGGGTTCCTTTCCAGAGGTGTCCGGGTTATGGCAACGGGAGTGGTTTTACATCACAGCTCCCAGAAGTGCAAAGTGGGTGGCTGCCCCTGCTTTCCGCTCGGGCCCTCCACCACAACTGATGTCATGGATTAGCAGAGGGCTGAGCTGGGGTCCAGCCAAGGACATGCCTATACTGCAGAGCCGCGTTCAAGATCTCTTCGAAGGAGATTTCAGTCTGGTTATGGTGGTGCAAGTCATGCTGGTTCGTCGAGTCCAGCCTTGCAAACGCCGGCCCCTCCGCATGTGGGAGTTCAACCCAGAAGGGCCGCGCACTATTCAGAATTTCCTTGGCCTGACGCATGAGGAGATGTATAAATCATTCTTCGGACCCCAAATAGAGTGTCCGGATACTACCGAGGACGTGGGCTTGAGCAGCAACCGCACCGCCGACCAAGTAAGCAATCCTCTAGCCGAACACACCGTCTTTCATTTATCATGATGTCATTCTGAGAAATCGCTCTTTGACCAGGAATGGCTAACATAGGCGAAGATGATTCAGTGTTCGGCCCCCCTTCCTGAGGGTTTGGACAATCCGGTACTGGAAAAGATGCTCGAGATAGCACCTTGCCCGAAGCCCTCAAAGGAAGATAAAATGGGGAATAATGAGGGCGAAAGCGGGCCCCCATTGCTACCAATCCCAATCGAGTGAATGAGCGCCTCAGTGAAGGAGGATAACCAAGGGGAAGATTCTGACCTTCTCTCACTCCGGGGAAGGAAGAGGAGTACCTCTGAAGATCCTAAAACCAAGGCTTCCAAACGGGAGAAGAAATCTCCACCAGAGGTTCCTGCCTTGGAGGGTGCTCTTGCCGCACAAAGTCCGCGCGGAGAACAGCCCTCTAACGAGCTGTAAGTAATCAAAAAGTACTTTAATAGTGAAGATATACTACCTTACCTTTGAGGAAAATAACCGAAGCATTTATCTTGCAGTTCGGATCTTAGCCCTTCTTAGCAGAGCTCATCTTCGGGGGATCTTCTTCCGGAGATGATGGAAAGTGAAATGCCTCCCCCGACTCCCCCGCTCAAGAAGCAGGCGACCTTGAAGTGTCGTCATGGAGGGCCTCGCCGGATCAGGTGTGGCCAGAAGATAATCCTAGTCCCCAGTATCCGGCTCTTGAAGAGAGCAACCAAAAGAATCCGACACCGTCTGGTATGCGGTCGGACACACTGAGGGATTTGCTAAAGCGAGCGACCATCTCGGAAGAACACCGTACGTTGATGGGTATGGTGATGGAAAGGATTTCGTCTGCCGAAAGCGGGTTGCATGACGCCTTTATGAGTCTAATCATGGGCTTTGAGGTACGTAAAATGATGTACATTTGTGATCGTACCACACATTTTTAGGTGTGCCCTCTGTAGATAGTAGCCCCTGAGACTTTGGTTGTCGCCGAGGACGGCGGCAAACAGAGGATCGTAGTCCCAGGTAATAACCAGACCGCCTTCATGTGCAGGTGGTTGAAGCTCCGGTGGCTAGCCGGACTCATGAGTTTGCCGAACTAAAGCTGCAACTAGATGTGGTGGATGCCGACATCGAGCTTGTTAACAAGAGGCTTGACGAGGCGCAGGGTAAGTGATATTTTCTGGTGGATGTGACATAGTAAGAGCAGCATGATGCCAGTATCTTTAACATTTTGTGACTGCAGATGGAGCTGCCACCATGGAAACCCTTCGGGAAGAACTTGCCCGAGCCAAAGAATAATCAAGGAGTAGTAATGCGGCTGCTTTGAAGGTGGTCGAAGAGTTGAAAGCCGAGATGGACATGCATTGCAAGAGCAAAGAGAAAATGGCCAAGATGGATGCAAAGTTAAAAGACACTGCCGACCATTGCCAGTTCCTTGAAGAAGAAAACCGAGACAAGGCGACAGACCTTGAAAAGGCCACGATGGCGACCAAAGACACCCGTTCTGCCATGAGAGCGAAGAAGGAGGAACTGCATGAAGCCTGTGATATTGTGGCTGGGAAGCTCTTTTTGCTGCGGAGGAAGTTCGGAGATCCGCGGTATGCCCCTCTAGATCGGCTGTGGAGTTCGGCGGACGCATATCTGGACTTGGTGGCGAGCGCTGTCGATGCGGCCGAATACTTCCGAGATCAAACAGATCAGGAAGTGGACAAGCTGTTCTGGTCGCAGTTCAACGTGCCAGAGCATCTGCTTCCATTGACCGATCAGCTAGCTGAATGGGCCGAACTCAATAGGTTGTCCGGACTTTCCATGAGGTCCATCATAGATCATCTGTGGCCGGAAAAGCCGAAGCCGAATAGCTATTTCAGCTTAGTGCAGCAGTTCCTTGGTGTGGTGTCGCGCATCAATGCGATGAAGAGGTTGGCGTGCATAGAAGGCTCGTGGATGGCCCTTGCCCATGTCAAAGCATACTGGGCGGATATGGATACTACCACTGTTGTGGCACAGGGTTCGTCCATAGGCCGAGTGGCTGCCGAGCACTATTTTGAAGAAGTTCTTGAGGGTGCTCGTTTGATAGAGGCCCAGTGCTCGAAGAATATTATGTTTGGGTGACATGTATTCCTATTGTAAAAACAATGTTTTTATTAAATTTATCAAGGTTGTATTTATACTTTTGCCCGAAAGTAATATGATGCCTCCTGTGCGGCCGTTTATGTATACATGTGTATAACCTGAAAGATTGCAGTCGTCGGCATCATCCCCCACGCATATAATGCGGGGGTGTTCGGAGAAGACGCGTATTCATAATTAATCCAACGTCTTGGTCCTAATAAGGAGGTGATGGCGCAGCGAACTAGGCAACCAGACTATAATGCTTTAACACTTTCACTTAGCCACAGGAGTTTGACAGTGGGGCTACTATATAGCCCCTGGTGGCTCCGCACTCATCCGAATTCGGGGTGCGTACATGCCTGGCCGGGAAACAGCCCCGTTAAGGCGGAGGAATTCTAACATTTCGATAGGTGATCGAGTGGTTGACCATTCTCACGCTATATCATGACAGTCAGTTTTTGGCTTTCTCTACTGAGGTCCTCGTCCGGATGAACCAGGGCACAATCGCAGTAGTTCTCCTGGTGCCGCCTTAGCCGATAGAGCGGAACGTAAGGCAGCAAAACATAGGAGCCGGGAAAACCCAACATTTGACCAAGGACATGATTCGGAGCTGATGCATATAAGGCCAAACTCGCGACGCCAAACACTCCCTAAGGTATTCGGTCTTTATGGTGTAAACCGGGTCTAAACAGTGCCCTTTGTAAGAAGCCCCTGGTGTCTAGGTACGTGCATTATTCTGACGTGTCCACATGCCAAGACGTCAGCATCCTCCTCAATAGTACTGAGAATCCGAGGGATGTGTATCAACAAGAGACAGTAAGAAAGGTTTACGCAGGGTCTTAATCTAAAAAGAATCCTTGGAAGGGGCCCTTGCTACACGTCTGCGCCTGTGTCTCCGTTGTGTCGTATCCTGGACGAGTGTAGCACGATGGTCATCTGTAAAAGAGAGGAACTTAGGTGAAAAGTTGTCGTGCAAAAAGGTAGGTTTAAAGAAACCATGTACAATTCAGGATGAGTAAAAATTGCCACTTGTCTGTGCATTTTGAGACCCTTGTATTTGTAATAGGGGTGTGGCCATCAAACCTGTATGAAATACATATAGCTGCGTCAGACTCGTCTAACCATGTCCCTAGTCTTGACGACCTATCGAGTGCTTTAGTTGGTGAGGCTGTTTTAGTGTGCGGCTACCAAGGCAGCCACACTCTCTTCGGCGCGCTTGGATCGCTCAATATTTCCATTTACTGTAGTGATGCCACGTGGACCGGGCATCTTAAGCATGAGGGAGGCGTAATGCGGTATTGCATTAAAGCGAGCGAAAGCTTCGCATCCGAGTAGTGCTTGATAGCCACTTTGGAATGGAGCAATGTGGAAGGTTAAATTTTCACTACGGAAGTTATCGGGGAAGCCGAATATAACCTCAGTAGCAGGGAGCCCATGCAATGAGCCCCTGGGCCTGGCGTTACTCCTTTAAAGGTAGTATTGCTATGGAAAATTATCGTTGGGTCTATCCCCATTTTGTGGACTGTGTCCTGATATATCAGGTTTAGACTGCTGCCACCGTCCATCAAGACTCGTGTGAAGAGGTATCCGTCAATTATTGGGTCTAATACCAAGGCAGCCCATCCTGCACGCCGGATACTTGCTGAGTAATCCCGATGGTCGAAAGTGATCGGTTGAGACGACCAGTGGCAGGACTCCGCGGTGATAGGCCCTTGGGCATATTTCTCTGGGAGTGCCGCATTGTTTCTCCCCTTGATCACGTGTAACACGTTTACTATTTTGACTTCTAGTGGAAATTTCTTTTGTTCCCCAGTGCTTTGCTTGCGAGGCTCATCCTCATCTTCGCTTGGTGTATCCTGCCCCTTATGTTCGGCATTGAGCTTGCCAGATTTGCTTGAAGACCCAACATTCTCTGTGGGTATGATTTGCAGGGTTATCGGGGGTGCTATGGATCTGACATATCTGGTCGAGAATTTTGTTTAGGCTGGACAGTTCATCTCTGGCGCCTTTAGAGGGCGGCTTTTGTTGACCTGGCCGAGAGCTTCTGAATCCGGCGTTTACCGCCGTGCTCTTCAAGCTGTCTTCTTTATTCCGACGCTTATTATTTTTGCTGCGTCGTGATTTCCCGTTTCCATCTCTAACTTCGGATGTACTTGGGTCGCTGGTGCTGCATCGGGCTAGCCAGCCGTCCTCGCCCGCACAAAAGCGGGTCATGAGGCTTGTTAATGCTACCATTGTTCTCGGCTTTTCTTGGCCGAGGTGTCTGGCAAGCCATTCGTCTCGGACGCTGTGTTTAAAAGCTGCCAAGGCTTCGGCGTCCGGACAGTCGACTATTTGGTTATTTTTAGTAAGAAACCTGTTCCAAAGCTTTCGGGCTGACTCTCCGGGCTGTTGAGTTATATGACTTAAATCGTCCGCATCCAGAGGTCGAACATAAGTCCCTTGAAAATTTGCCCCAAAAGCGTCTTCGAGCTCTTCCCAGCTTCCAATGGAGCTTTCGGGGCGGCTTTTAAGCCAGTGCCGAGCTGGCCCTTTGAGTATGAGGGGTAAATACTTAATGGCGTGGAGATCATCTCCTCGAGCCATATGGATATGGAGGATATATTCCTCAATCTAGACCCTAGGGTCTGTTGTTCCGTCGTATGCCTCTATGTTTCCGGGTTTGAATACTTCTGGAAATTCATGGTCCAGCACCTCGTCGGTGAAACATAGGGGGTGTGCGGCACCCCTGTATCTGGGTGTACCGCGTTGTTCGGATGTTTGTTTTGTTGCATCGTATGCTGGAGCGCGCTTGCATGATCCCTAGATGGATCTGGTTGCGCCGTCCTTTTGATGCGAGCCCTCGCGTGGATCACGTATTGGCTTATGTGCGGCGTTGTTTGCCGCTCTATGTTGGCCGTGACATCGTCTATCCGGCCAGATGGCTGTTTTAATTTTTGGTTGCGGGTGATCTAAGGCTGTAACGCCCCGAGACTGATGTGCCAGGTGTCTTCGAGTTATTCGCTGCTGTTGCCACGTCTTTTGCTTGTGTGTTGCATTTCATCTTGTTATCATGTGCATTACCCTTGTCACCCTCTCAAACGATTGCACCATCACTTCTCCTTCCTTCCCTTTTCTTCCATTCTTTGCAAGTGCCACTTTGCCTCCACCATAAATGTTCATCTTTTCACCAATATTCTAACACCATATACCTAGCCTCTCTGTCAAATTTCATCTCAATTGGAATTGTTTTGGTTAGGGTTTAAAATGGTTCAAGTTTGAATTTAATTCAAACTTGAATTATTGTACTTCCATTAAAAATCTCCAAACCACTTCTATTAATTAGAGAACAGTTTCAAGATCATGAGAATATTTTTATATTTCTCTAGCTCCTCTCCTTTTTCCCCTGCTCTTTCCTTTTTGTATTTTTGTCTGAAGAAATGGAAAAGAAAGCAGCAGCAGCAGTGCAACCCAGCAGCAGCCGCCTACCTGGGCCTCGGCCTCCTAGGCCGGCCCAGCCAGCCCCGTGCGCCAGCAGGCCGAGCACATCCGCCAGCCCGCTCAGCCACCCGCACCTTTCCCTCTCATGCCATTCTCACCCGCGCCTTAGCCTACCCCCGCTAGCCCCTCGACACGTGGTCGCTTCGGCCCCACCTGTCTGCGCCTCCTTGTAGCACGGCACCCACCTTTCCCTTTCCTCTCGCCATCGCCATGGGGACCGCGAGCACGAGAGCACCGTCGCGCCGTCCCGTCGCCCTAGCCCCTTTTAATCTAGCGCCTCGTACCCTAGGTTTCCCTTCTTTCCCTCTCCTCCCTCCGCCGTCGCCGCAGGTGAGTCGCCCACCATAGCCATCGCCTTTTTGGTCCCGAGCGAGTTCGTGAGAGCGAGCTCGTCGCCGGCATGCCTCCAGCCAGAACCATCCGACTTCGCCGTGCGCGTCATCTTCCCTGACATCGTCTACATCGCCTCCGACCACGATGGCGCCGCGGGCATCAAGATGGTGTCGCCTGCACCCTGGTCTTCCTCCTCCGCTCGTCTTCTTCATGGAGCCGAACGCCTCAATGATCAGCACCTCCTCGCACCTCTGCCATCGTGATTCCAGCCTCTTGCTTGATCGAATAGCTGGCATTGTTGAGCCTAGAACAAGGTTTTGAGTCTTTTTGGATTATATATATCGGAGAGTTAGGACTTCTTTTTACTCCTCAGTCCCTTCATCGCTCTAGTAAGGCATCCTGACGTAGAGTTTTGACTCTTCTCTTCTCAAATTTCACTTAAAAAAATTTAGGATCACGCTTGTATCTTGGAATCGTTCCGATGGTTTTGTGATGAGAACATTGTTCTTGGTGCCTCCTGTCATTTAGGGGTTGTGGCAGTGTCCCGGGGAGTTGAGCTCCGAGGTGTTGTTGTCACAATTTTATCGTTGCAGTTCTGGAATACCTGAGTTTAGTTTTCGCCGACATCGAAAATCTATTTTATTCAGTTGTTGGTGAGATAACCTCGACGCCACCCAGTACTAGGGCGGGAGTTCGAGAGTATTTTCATAACTCGTATAACGGATGCTTTTTGAAGGTTGAGGTAAACGATTTCCGAAGGTTTCTTGGTTATGTGTTGAAGGATGGATACAGCTGGATGTAGGATTTGTTAGTTTGAGTGAGATATTATGCTTCCCCTGTATCCCCAACACCTGATTGCATAACCGGGAAAATTTCGGGAGTTTATAAGTGGGAATTCAAGTAGCTCTTAGGATATCTTTCCAACAAATGTATGATATGAAATTGGGGTTCGACGTCTAGTGGTCCGCCTATCCACGATTGGTTTTACAGTGGTCTCGTTGTGTCTTAAAGAGTCCTTGGCTATGCCGACTCGGGGATGCTTCGTATGTCATGTGCACTGCCTTGTACATGATGGTGTTGTACGATCGAGCCCGTGTAGGCCCCACCACGAAAACTTCGGACGAAGTCTCTATCATATGTTTGTTCCGGCTTATTCTGCAAGCCAATCCTTTGTTTTGTTTTCAGTTCTGGTATTCGAGTTGCTTCGAAGTCAAATGTTGATTCCATACCTTCTTTAAACGGTGTTCTCATATTCCTATGTGAATACCAAACCCTCTTGATTATCGAGGTTGTCATGTTAATTCTTTTTCAACCGGCGTGTTTCTCTTCAAGTGGATCCAATCTTGTCAACATTCACAAGATCAATTATCAGTTCTTCTCAACGGTGTTTGTTTTATCCGTCCCAAGTTGTCTTTGTTTTCCCGCCCTCCCACCCTTGTTTCTTCAAGGACTCGGATCTCTAAATCAAGTATCCATCTTATGGATGTGAAATCTCTTCATTCCTTTATGTCAGTATTCTTATCCGGTGATTTTCAGGAAGATGATAAAGGAAGCTTCAAGTTTATCATTCTTTGTTCTTTTATCTTCCCTGGTGTTTTCAATGCAATCTTTCGATGGTGATCACATCCTTTTCCTTATTTTCAAATGTTTTTCTCATGCTGGTGCACCTCTTTATTATTCACTTCTCGGTATTCATTTGTCTTGGAGTGCTAAAGATATCTCAGGAGACTCGTATTCTCATTCAAGATCCATTCAACCTATTTTCGAGGGTGTTATCTCATTCAAACCATTTAATTCAACCGGTGAATTCTCCTTTTCAAGTAATCGTTCTACGGTGTTTCTTTTGAGTGGTCCCTAACCCACAGGTCTTTTCCCAGGATCTTACCTAACTCTTCTTATTTTTCCCGGAGCTATCCTCAAATTTCTTTTCGAAGTTTGACGTAAGAATGAATTTTCATCAGTCAGATGTGTTTCTTCAAGATCTCTCAATTTCTTTTCATCGTTGGCTCAATCTCTTCACTTTTGATTCTTCCGAAGCATCTAAACAATTCATGGTGGTGTTTCCCATCGGCATTCTCTGCATTTGAAGACCGGAGAAGAGTTTTTTTCCTCCATATCTTGCTCCATTCTCTTCAAGATTCATGGCTCTAGCTTCGTGCTATCATCTCATTATTGGTTAGATTGTGAGAATTATTTTCTTCCTTCTGGAGTAATTTAGAGTATTTTCATTTTGATTCTCCGAAGCCCATCATTTCAAAAGACTTATTCATTCTCAGCTTTCAGCTATCATTCTCCAAATCTTACCGGTGCATCGTTCAAGTGATCTCTAATCAGTTTGTGATCCCTTCGTTCTCATGTATCTAGATTGTCTCAAGTTTGTTCGTTCATTTGCTAATTCTTACCAGTGATTCATCCTTTACTTCGTTCATTTAATTCTTACGGTCGTTCGTTCAAGATGTCTCTTCCTTCGTTATCATATCAATTCACTCGTTCTTTCCAATCCTATCGGTGTTTCATTGAAGACCTTTCCAAGTTGACGCTATATCTATCTTAATTCCTTTCTACGAGAATAAGTAGTATGCCAAAGCCATTTATTGTCACCAATTTAATTGGTGAGGGATACGCATAATGTAATTCTTTTTCTGGTTTCTTCCAAGTGATTAATTCTTTATTCCAGAGGCTCTTCAAATTCTCGGTTTCATTTGTTTCATCTTCTCTTTTTCCCGGAGTTCCAACCTCTTTCAATTATATCACCACGAAGATTCATCTAAATTGTTGTAAGGTTTGACCTTCAGTTTTCAACTTCTTTTCGTTATCCTTTTTATTACCGGAGTTCTTCATGGATGTTCTACATGAAGGTTTCATCAAGGATTTAATTCCTTCTCGAAGTTTTCATCGAGATTCTTTTAAGGAGCTCAAGCATTCTTCATCTCGCAATCCGGAGTGCAATTCTTTCTTTCGTATCATTGGAGGTGGTATTATGTCATTCTTGATAATTTGAGTTCATGTTTCATAAGACCATAGCAAGCTTATCCTTTTCGTTGTTGTTAATCCAACAACTCCTTTCTAGCATATGTTGTAAGCGTGCTCTCTCAAGATCTTGTTTTCTCCTCCGTTCATTCCATTCCATTCTCTCATTTCTTCCGGAGGCATTGTGATGTTGCTCTCTTCACTCATTATTTCGGATTGTCAGGACCATGTTCTTTTCGTGCTTACCCATTTAACCAGAGTGTCGTGCCTTCTTTCCAAGTTCTCTTATCTTATCATGTTTTTCCTTCCTTCTCAACCGGAGTGCTGTCTGAAACCTTTCTTACCCTTGTGCCATTCTTTCAATAGTTCCGGAGGTAGTGTGTTGTTGATTTCATCAAGTATCGTCCAATTTTTCCCAAGATCATGTTTGATTCCTTCCATTTATAGTCGGAGTGCTGTCAAAATTATATCATTCTTATTCCTTCTCTATCTTGTTTTTATCGGAGTGGTTTCAATATCTATCTTGGCACTTAACCTACAAGGTCCTCGTAATGTTCCTTGTTCCTCTTTTCGAACAGAGTGTTTTCAAATTCGTTCATCTTCATTGTATTCTTTCTTTCAAGTTGTTCAACTTTTCAAGGTTCTTTGGTTTCACTCGTTTGTCAAGAAGCAACTTAGTTTTACCTCTTCTCTTTCTCTTCCGTTTTCCCTCCGGTGCCATTCTAGATCTCGGGACGAGATCCTCTCGTAGTGGTGGAGTGTTGTAACGCCCCGAGACCGATGTGCCAGGTGTCTTCGAGTTATTCGCTGCTGTTGCCATGTCTTTTTCTTGCGTGTTGCATTTCATCTTGTCATCATGTGCATTACCCTTCTCACCCTCTCAAACCATTGCACCATCACTTCTCCTTCCTTCCCTTTTCTTCCATTCTTTGCAAGTACCACTTTGCCTCCACCATAAATGTTCATCTTTTCACCAATATTCTAACACCATATACCTAGCCTCTCTGTCAAATTTCATTTCAATTGGAATTGTTTTGGTTAGGGTTTAAAATGGTTCAAGTTTGAATTTAATTCAAACTTGAATTATTTTACTTCCTTTAAAAATCTCTAAACCACTTCTATTAATTAGAGAACATTTTCAAGATCATGAGAATATTTTTATATTTCTCTAGCTCCTCTCCTTTTTCCCCTGCTCTTTCCTTTTTGTATTTCTGTCTGAAGAAATGGAAAAGAAAGCAGCAGCAGCAATGCAACCCAGTAGCAGCCGCCTACCTGGGCCTCGGCCTCCCAGGCCGGCCCAGCCAGTCCCGCGCACCAACAGGCCGAGCACACCCGCCAGCCCGCTCAGCCACCCGCACCTTTCCCTCTCATGCTATTCTCACCCGCGCCTTAGCCTACCCCCGCTAGCCCCTCAACACGTGGTCGCTTTGGCCCCACCTGTCAGCGCCTCCCTGTAGCACCGCACCCACCTTTCCCTTTCCTCTCGCTTTCACCATGGGAACCGCGAGCACGAGAGCACCGTCGCGCCGTCCCGTCGCCCTAGCCCCTTTTAATCCAGCGCCTTGTACCCTAGGTTTCCCTTCTTTCCCTCTCCTCCCTCCGCTGCCGCCGCAGGTGAGTCGCCCACCATAGCCATCGCCTTTTTGGTCCCGAGCGAGTTCGTGAGAGAGAGCTCGTCGCCGGCATGCCTCCAGCCAGAACCATCCGACTTCGCCGTGCGCGTCATCTTCCCTGACATCGTCTACGTTGCCTCCGACCACGATGGCACCGCGAGCGTCAAGATGGTGGCGCCTGCACCCTCGTCTTCCTCCTCCGCTCGTCTTCTTTACGGAGCCGAACGCCTCCATGATCAGCGCCTCCTCGCACCTCTGCCATCGTGATTCCGGCCTCTTTGTCTTGTCCTACGGGACCCCGGTGAGCAGCCTCCCCTCCTCGCTCTCCCTCGACGTCGTTTGCTTCCGTTCAGCCTCGATATGTCATGTCAGAGACTTGTCGCTGTAACCTCGCCTTGCGCACGAGACAGAGCACCTCGCTCTTTATCTGTAGGTGCATCCACGTACTCCATGCTATGCTCGCGTCCTTGCCAGTTTCCTCGCACGCACGCGCCCCCGCATGCCTCGCCCGCATTCCTACTTTCCTGCTCCCCATCGCCTTAGTTCGGCATCGCCGAGATGGCCCGAGTCCAGCACTAGCTCGTCCTCGGGCTACCACAACCGCAGATTTGCACACGCATGCTCGAACTCGAGCACAACCCCGTCTCTGCCCCACGTCGCGTGTCGCCGTACCTACGCCCGCACCCTGACCGCGCGCCCGCTCTCGAACGCAAGGACATGCCGCCTCACCGCGTTTCCTTTCCCTGCCTCTGCGTGCGTCCACATGCCCGAGCCGAGTCGAGCTTGAACTTGAGCGCCCTACTGCTCCTAGCCTTCCAGCGCCCTTGGATCAGCACTACTGCTCCTTCCCGCACGCCCGCCGCCGCATACGGAGTCCTGCCGTGCCGTCGTTGCTCGCCAGCGACGATGCCATCTCCTGTGTTTTCGTAGAAGAAGCCTAGCCAGGCCCCTAACTGTTTAAGAGCATCTCGGCCACACCTTTATCCAAATCACCTTATCCTAGCCCAGTGGTTGAAACCACTCCCACTTACCTTGCAGACCCAGGTTCGAATCCCCGTCGGGCCACTTGTGAAGTGCCCAATTTTTACCATTTTGGCCTCTATGACAGTGGGACCCCACTCGTCATTCTCTTCGTCCATACACCCCTCTCCACACCCACAGTCCTACCTCCTCAGCACCCCGGGCCCCCTCGTCTTTGACAGTGGCTGGCTCAGCCCGTGTTTTATTTTCTTCTGCATAATTTCAGTAATGCCATCATTTTGATTTGTACATTACTAAATATCCATGCATCCAAATAGATCATGTCATATATGTAAAATGCTTAGAGTTTTGTCTAGTTTCATTTTATGTAACTGTCACCCATGTTAAAAATGTTTAAAATTCCGTTTGGTTAAATTTGCTCCTATGCCATGCTAAAATGCTTTAATTCATAACTTAATAACCGTAGCTCCAAATTTAATAAACTTTATATGTAAATGGGGTAGAAAAATGTCTAGTTTAACATGGTGGCTTTGCTTTGCATGTTTAATAACTCTAAAATGTGATTTAGGGCAGAACAGTTCCAAAACTTAAAATGTGCACATGAGGAGTTTCCGGACTTGTTGTTCATTGTTTCCGGCCTCATTTAAACTTGACTAGATAGGTAGTTTTACTTTGCTTCACCCTCTTGCCATGTTAATCAACATTTAATCTTGTTGGGTACATAAACGAGAGAGAACTAAATAACTTGAATGTGGTGTTCCGTCAATATGCAACTCGTTGCATATTGATCTCCACTTAATTTGTAGAATTGCTTGTGCACTTTGCCATGCCATACCTTTTTAAACCGGACATGCATCATACTTGGTTGTGCATCATGCCATGATTATGTGATGGTTGTTTACCATGATTGTTTGCTTCTTTCCGGTGTTGCTTCTTCGGGTTGGTTACGGTAACGTCGCGTTTGTGAGGACCCGTTCGACTACGTCCGTTTGTCTTCTTCATGGACTCGTTCTTCTTCCTTGCGGGATTTCAGGCAAGATGACCATACCCTCGACATCACTTCTATCTTTGCTTGCTAGTTTCTTGCTCTTTTGCTATGCCTATGCTACGATACCTACCACTTGCTTATCATGCCTCTCATATTGTTGAACCAAGACTCTAACCCACCTTGTCCTAGCAAACCGTTGTTTGGCTATGTTACCACTTTGCTCAGCCCCTCTTATAGCGTTGTTAGTTGCAGGTGAAGATTGAAGTTTGTTCCTTGTTGGAACATGGAGATGTTGTTCCTTGTTGGAACATGTTTACTTGTTGGGATATCACAATATCTCTTATTTAATTAATGCATCTATATACTTGGTAAAGGGTGGAAGGCTCGGCCTTATGCCTGGTGTTTTGTTCCACTCTTGCCGCCCTACTTTCCGTCATATCGGTGTTATGTTCCCGGATTTTGCGTTCCTTACGTGGTTGGGTTATAATGGGAAGCCCTTGACATTTCGCCTTGAATAAAACTCTTCCAGCAAGGCCCAACATTGGTTTTCCCATTCGCCACCTAGCCTTTTTCCTTCCCTTGGGTAGGCCTGCCCAAGGGTCATCTTTATTAAACCCCCGGGCCAGTGTTCCTCTGAGTGTTGGTCCAAACTGAGTGATGTCCAGAGCTACCAGGGGCAACTCTGGGCTGGCTCATCCGGTGTGCCCTGAGAACGAGATATGTGCAGCTCCTATCGGGATTTGTTGGCACATCTGGGTGGCTTTGCTGGTCTTGTTTTACCATTGTCGAAATGTCTTGTAACCGGGATTCTGAGTCTGATCGGGTCTTCCCGCTAGAAGGAATATCCTTCGTTGACCGTGAGATCTTTTGATGGGCTAAGTTGGGACACCCCTGCAGGGATTTGAACTTTCGAAAGCCATGCCTGCGGTTATGGGCAGATGGAAATTTGTTAATGTCCGGTTGTAGAAAACCTGAAGTTGACCTTAATTAAAATACATCAACCGTGTGTGTTACCGTGGTGGTCTCTTTCCGGCGGTGTCCGGGAAGTGAACACGGTGTTGGAGTAATGCTTGACGTAGGTTGTTCTAGGATCACTTCTTGATCATAGTTGTTCGACCGTGCTTTGCCTTCTCTCCTCGCTCTCTTTTGCGTATATGTTAGCCACCATATATGCTAGTCACTTGCTGCAGTTCCACCTCATACCTTTACCTTACCCATAAGCTTAAATAGTCTTGATCGCGAGGGTGTGAGATTGCTGAGTCCCCGTGACTCATAGATACTTCCAAAACCAGCTTGCAGGTGCCGTTGAACCGTGCAGATGAAGCAACCAAGCTCAAGGAGGAGCTCTATGAAGATCGTGTTCGTTATGTTGTTTCGTTCTAGTTGATCAGTAGTGGAGCCCAGTCGGGACGATCGGGGATCTGTGTAGCATTTGGGGTAGTCTTATTTTATTTTGGTTCCGTAGTCGGACCTTGATTGTATCTGGTTGATGTAATGCTTTATTCATGTAATTGTGTGAAGTGGCAATTCTAAGCCAACTATGTATCTCTTTCCCTTATTGTATTACATGGGTTGTGTGAAGATTACCTCACTTGCGACATTGCTTTCAATGCGGTTATGCCTCTAAGTCATGCTTCGACACGTGGGAGATATAGCCACATCGAGAGCGTTATAAAGGCCTCCTCATCAAATTCAGGTAGCAACTTCTGCTTCGGGTAGCACTTGGTGGGGCGATTACCGCCGTACTTCGCTGCTGTGTTGAGTACTTTGCTCCATCTTATTCTGAGTGTGTCTTGCGCAGCCTTGAGCCTTTGCTTCTACTTTTTTAGACTCCTCACGGTGGCAACAAGCCTTTACGGGCATTCTATTGCTCCAGGTGTCTGTCCGGTGTGATGTCGTCCGGACTATTATCTTTGACAGAGTCGGGTTGTTCGGTTTGATTCTCCGTGTTGCCGTGGTTCGGCGATGGTTCACCCTGCTCTAACACTGGGTCTATATGATCATTGTTTCTGCCGAGGCGGGATTTGGAGCGGCGCTTACACCGTCGCTTTGACTGCTTCTCGAGGGGACAACCCTTCGTTGCTTCCTTCCGTTCCTCGTCGTCGTTTTCTTTTGGTCTGTCCACCATGTATACGTCATCTGATGAAGTGGGCGTCCAGTACCCTATGGGCAGTGGTTCCTGTTTGTCTCCTGCATCGTCGTCCATACCGTCGATGTCTTCAGAGTCAAAGTTGAGCATGTCGGTTAAGTCATTGAAAGTGGCTACTAAGTGGGTGGTGGGTGGGCAGCGAATTTCTTCGTCATCCGCATCCCAATCCTGCCGGACATAGTTCGGCCAGGACTCTCCTGACAAGGAGAGAGACTTTAATGAATTCAGTATGTCGCCGAAGGGCGAGTGCTGAAAGATATCCGTGGAGGTGAATTCCATGTTTGGCGCCCAGTCGGATTTGATAGGCACGGGCGCAGGCGGTTCGAAGTCCGTGGCCGGGGAAGGATCCAGCAGTTTGGCAACACGGCTCTCGTGAAGGGCAAGGTCGATATTCGGCTCGATCGTCGCTGAGGATACGGCCTCCGTGACAGGGTCCATCCACCCGTCCATGGATGGCGCAACTGGCTCCGAATTGAGGCTCAGAGCGGCTGCCGGTGCGATCTCCTGAATACGGTCCAATGATAGAGCTAAATCATATTCATCGTGACCGCGTGGCGCACAAGGCAGGGGCTCGAATCCGTCGAAGATCAAGTCTCAGCGGATATCGGCCGTGTAATTTAAGCTTCCAAACCTGACCTGATGGCCAGGGGCGTAGCTTTCAATCTGCTCCAGATGGCCAAGCGAGTTGGCCGCAGTGCGAAGCCACCGAACACAAACATCTGTCCAGGGAGAAAAGTCTCACCTTGGACTACATCGCTATCGATGATAGAAGGAGCCTTAAAGCCTAACGGCGATGACACAGAGGAACTCTCAATGAAAGCACCAATGTCGATGACAAAACCGGCGGATCTCGGGTAGGGGGTCCCGAACTGTGCGTCTAAGGCGGATGGTAACAGGAGGTAGGGAACATGATATTTTACCCAGGTTCGGGCCCTCTTGATGGAGGAAAAACCCTACGTCCTGCTTGATTTATTCTTGATGATATGGGTATTACAAGAGTTGATCTACCACGAGATCGGAGAGGCTAAACCCTAGAAGCTAGCTGGTATGATTGTATGTTGTACTACGGACTAAAACCCTCCGGTTTATATAGACACCGGAGGGGGCTAGGGTTACACAAGGTCGGTTACAAAGGAGGAGATATACATATCCATATTTCCTAGCTTGCCTTCCATGCCAAGTAGAGTCCTATCCGGACACGGGACGAAGTCTTCAATCTTGTATCTTCATAGTCCAACAGTCCGGCCAAAGGATATAGTCCGGCTGTCCGGAGACCCCCTAATCCAGGACTCCCTCAACGGGGAAGACGAAGAAGGCGGGTGGTGGGCTGTCAAGTCAGAGTACGATGGCATCGACGCCTTCGTCGCGTATTGCCGGCCCGCTGCCTCGTCTTTTGGCTCTTGTTCCGGCACCGTCATCACCGACCTTCTTCTGGTCGACTACCGGGATGTTCTCTTGGTGTCTTTTGCTACTCGTACCTCGCCTAGGAACTCCTTTTGTTCTCCTACTATCTTGGTAAGCTTCCTGGGGAGAGGGATAAGAAGAGGGATTACGGGCATCTTATCCTTTTTTTAAGCCTACGGGGATTTGTCAGATTTAAACCTTGTAATCCCCTTGCCCATGTTTACATTCCGTACGAGTTGTACTTCTTTGCAATGTATTAATGAAAAAAGGGTCTTGCCGGGTTCTTTTATGCGTGAGCAAGGCTCACACCAAGGAAGGAGTCCTTGTTATCTTAAGATAAGCACTGTTGCCCGGCAGCAGACCTTGCCGTCCTCCCACTTCATAGCTCGACCATACTCACGCTCTTGGTGGATGCAGGGGCGAAGTAGGATTAGGCCCTTCATTTGTTTCCTTGTCACCGCAACTACAACCATGTTCCGTCCCAAAGAAGAGTTCTTGGGCATAGGAAAGGGGGAGCATGGTGGCCCGGGAACAAACAAAGTCTCATACATCCAAGTCCCATATGGAAATGTATAACAGGAGATAAAATACTTATCTGAATCTGCAGCCCCCAGCAGCCTTGCCGGGGTCGAGGATGTCGATCCGTCTCCTTGCTCTTAAATGGTTGGGCAGAAACGCATGTGCAGCCTGCGAACCAAAGAAAGGACTGGAAATGATAGAAAGACACACACTCGACCTCTATGCTAGGGGTTAGTTACCGTTGAGCACTATCAACCCTAACAAAGAGAGAGACTCAACCTAGCATGCATGCTAAAACTTAGGGCGCCAACGCTTCATTTATTTATGCTCAGGGTCTGTGCCTAGCTCTGTACCAAGGGTTACATGCCTTGCTGGCAAGGCTTGTACAAAAGGTGGTTTGTCGGGAGGCCCGGCAACCATGCCTCATGGGTAAAACTTACGAAGATGTTGGATGTTCCAGGAGTTACTCACTAGAATACCATCTTCGGTCTCCAGGCGGACTACGCTAGGGCTGGTGACTCGCATTACCCGATAAGGGCCTTCCCATTTCAGCATCAACTTGTTGGAATTCTTGGCCGACTGAATGCGCCGAAGAACAAGGTCGCCTTCCTCAAAACTTCAGGCATGAACCTTGCGGGTATGGTAGCGGCGCAAGGCTTGCTGGTAGCGTGCAGCTCGCACAGCCGCCCGAAGGCGATCTTCCTCAAGGAGCATCGCGTCATCTTGCCGCAACTGCTCTTGCTCGAGCTCATCATAAGCGAGCACTCGAGGTGACCCTTTGTGAGTTCCATGGGGAGAACCTCTTCTGCTCCCATATACCAGGGCGGTGTCTGGTCGGTGGCTCAATTGGCGTCGTTCTGATCGACCAAAGAACCGTCGGCAACTCATCAATCCAGCACCTTCCACATTTGTGCAGCCTGTCAAAACTCTTTGTCCTCAAGCCTGGCAGTACTTCAGCATTTGCCCTCTATGCCTGGTAGTTGCTCCGTGGGTGCGCCACTGAAACGAAACAGACCTTGCTGCCGAGGTCCTGGATGTACTGAATGAAGGGGTGGCTTGTGAACTGCATGCCGTTGTCGGTGGTGACCCTGTTCAACACAGCAAAACGGCAAACTAGCCCCTTGAAGAACTTGACGGCTAACTGTGCTATCACCTTCCTCACTGCTTCCACTTCGGGCCACTTTGTGAACTTGTCGATTGCTACGTACAAGTACTCAAATCCCCCGACAGCATGGGGGAAGGGGCCCAGTATGTCGAGGCCCCAGACCGAAAATGGCTAGGAGAGAGGGATTGTTTGAAGGGCTTGAGCTAGTTGATGAAGCTTCTTTGAATGGAACTGGCACGCTTCACACTTGGTTACTAGTGCAGCTGCATCCTAGAGGGTTGTGGGCCAAAAGAAACCTTGCCGGAATGCCTTGCCGGCTAGGGCTCTCGACCCTATGTGGGAGCCACATACGCCTCCATGTATCTCTGCCAACAGCTCCAGTCCGTCCTCTTGAGGAATGCACTTCAGCTTCACACCGTTTGGCCTCCTTCTATACAGGGTATTATCCACAAACTGGTACATGTTGGACCGACGGGCTACTCTTTCTGCTTCTTCCTGTTCCTTAGGGAGTTCCCCTGTTTGGAGGAAACGGACGGTGTGCTGGGCCCATGCTGGAGCCTGGGGCTCGATGGCGAGGACTAAAGGCTCATCTTCGTCCGTAGGGGCGGCTGTCTCTACGGTCAGGGCCTGAGGCCCTGCCGGAGGTGGTTGCCCCACGGCAAGCTTGGGGTACCCGGCAACCTGCTTGCCGGCGGCTACTGGGAGCTCGGCGGGAAGGTACTTACCGGGGCTTGTCTTCCTTCGCTTGTTCTTCCCTGCTGATGGCTCAACAGATGGCTGAATTAGCTGAAGTACAAAGGTACCTGGTTCCACAAGCAACTTTAGGGCAGCACGCTTCGACAGGTTGTCAGCAATGCCATTCTCCGCTCGGGGAACATGCTCTGCTTGCAATCCATCAAAATGCTCTTCCAACTTCCTCACTTCATCCACGTAGGCCTCCATCAACGGGCTCTGGTAATCCTTGTTGACTTTCTTAACGACGAGCTGCGAATCACCTCTGATGATGAGCTTCTTGATTCTGAGGTCTGCCGTGATCCTGAGACCGGCACGCAATCCCTCATACTCCATCGTGTTGTTTGTTGATTTTCCCGGGGAAAGTGCATCTGGACTACGTACTTGAGGTGCTCTCCTGTGAGCGTGACGAGTAGCACACCGGCCCCAGCACCTTGTAGTGAGAAAGCACCATCAAAGTACATAACCCAATCGCGACAGGTCTCCTTGTTGGGAAGGGTGGTTTCTTGAACTTCTTCGTCGGGCGTTGCGGTCCATTCCGCTATGAATTCTGCCAAGGCTCGGCTTTTGATCGTTGAAGTACTTTCGAACTTGAGGCCAAACCTCGACAGCTCCAATGCCCACTCCAGAATCCTCCCTGTCGCATCTGGGTTGTGCAAAATCCGTTGCAAAGGGAGGGGGGTGACGACGGTGATCTCATGTGCTTGGAAATAGTGACGCAGTTTCTCGAGGCCATGAGGAGGCCAAAAAGTAGTTTCTGCATACCAGAATGTCTTGATCTAGCCCCTTGAAAGAGGGAACTGACACAATAAATGGGGTGCTGCACCACCTTCTTCTTCTGTCCCACTCTGCCCATCTGCTCAGACTCTGCCTTGCCGGGATCAGGCCTCGCCGGGGGTTCCGCCTTGCCGTCGCCAGGCTCTGCCGGGGAAGGCCCCGGCCTGCCATCTGACGGCTCTGCTGCTACTATTGCTTCTTCCTCAAGTTCCCTCTGCGCCACTATCACAACACTGACAACTTGATTCGTTGCTGCTAAGTACAGCAGCAACGGCTCTTGTGGTTTAGGCGCGACTAGTATTGGCGTGGAGGAGAGGTACCTCTTCAAATCATGCAGCGCTCCATCTGCCTCCGGAGTCCACTTTACTAGACGCGCCTTTTTCAAAACTTTGAAAAAGGGGAGGGCGCTCTCAGCAGATTTGGAGATGAACCTACTCAAGGCAGCAACGCAGCCGGCGAGCCTACGGACGTCTTTGACCCGTTTTGGCACCTCAATCTGTTCGATTGCCTTGATCTTGTCGGGATTTGACTCGATTCCGCATTGAGACACAAAGAACCCAATAATTTTGCCGGAGGGGACGCCAAACACGCACTTCTCTGGGTTGATCTTGTGCAGATTTGCAAATGTTTCTTCTAAATCTTGCATGAGCGTGGCTCTGTCCTTGGTTTTGACCACTATGTCGTCCATATAAGCTTCCACATTTCTATGTAGTTGGGGTTCCAAACCAATCTGGACAGCTCGGGTAAACATTGAACCAACGCTCTTCAACCTGAAAGGCATTCGTACAAAACAGTATGTACCACATGGGGTGACGAGCGTGGTTTTTTCTTCCTCTTCCTTCACCATGAAGATCTGGTGGTATCCTGAATAAGTGTCGAGGAATGACAGCAGGTCACACCCGGCAGTGGAGTCCACAATCTGGTCGATACGTGGCAGAGGGAAAGGATCCTTTGGATAGGCTTTATTGACATCTGTGTAGCCAATACACAGCCTCCATTTCCCATTTGCCTTACGCACCACCACCGGATTGGCCAACCACGTAGGGTGGAGCACTCCTCTAACCAGGCCTGCCGCAACTTCCTGATCTCCTCGATGATGAACTCTTGTCGCTCTAAAGTTTGCTTCCTAACCTTCTGCTTGACGGGCCGTGCATGAGGACAGACGGCAAGATGGTGCTCAATCACCTCCCTAGGAACGTCGGGGATGTCAGATGCTTGCCATGCAAAAACATTGACATTCGCCCGTGGGAAGGTGACGAGCGTGCTTTCCTATTTGCTGTCGAGGGTGGAGCTTATAGTGAAAGCCCCGCCCGTGTCGTCCTCCTTGACGGACGCTTTCTTGGTTTCTGGTGGTGCAGCCTTGGACTTCTTGCTCTTGCCAGTGGAGCTCTCTGGCACGTCCTCAATGGGAGCGCGGCACTCCAAAGAGGCACGCTTGCCAGAAGGGGTCCTGCCGGCAGAGGTTGAAGGAAATATACCCTAGAGGCAATAATAAAGTTGTTATTTATATTTACTTATATCATGATAAATATTTATTATTCATGCTAGAAGTGTATTAACCGAAAACTTAGTACATGTGTGAATACATAGACAAACAAAATGTCACTAGTATGCCTCTACTTGACTAGCGCGTTGAATCAATGATGGTTATGTTTCCGAACCATAGACATGAGTTGTCATTTGATTATCGAGATCAAATCATTAGAGAATGATGTGATTGACTTGATCCATCCGTTAGCTTAGCACGATGATCGTTTAGTTTGTTGCTATTGCTTTCTCCATAACTTATACATGTTCCTATGACTATGAGATCATGCAACTCCCGAATACCGGATGAACACTTTGTGTGCTACCAACCGTCACAACGTAACTGGGTGATTATAAAGGTGCTCTACAGGTGTCTCCGATGGTGTTTGTTAAGTTGGCATAGATCGAGATTAGGATTTGTCAGTCCGATTGTCGGAGAGGTATCTCTAGGCCCTCTCGGTAATGCTCATCAATATAAGCCTTGGAAGCAATGTGACTAATGAGTTATTTGTAGGATAATGCATTACAAAACGAGTAAAGAGACTTGCCGGTAACGATATTGAACAAGGTATTGAGATACCGAAGATCGAATCTCGGGCAAGTAACATACCGATGACAAAGGGAACAACGTATATCGTTATGTGGTTTGGCCGATAAAGATCTTCATAGAATATGTGGGAGCCAATATGAACATCTAGGTTCCGCTATTGGTTATTGACCGGAGACGTGTCTCGGTCATGTCTACATAGTTCTCGAACCCGTAGGGTCCGCACGCTTAACATTCGGTGACGATCGGTATTATGAGTTTATGTGTTTTGATGTACCAAAGGTATTTTAGAGTCCCGGATGTGATCACGGACATGACGAGGAGTCTCGAAATGGCCGAGACATAAAGATTGATATATTGGATGACTACATTCGGGCACCGGATCAGTTCAGGGGTCATCGGATGATTATCGGAGTGTTGGGGGTTATCGGAACCCCCGGGGGAACTAATGGGCCAACATGGGCCTTGTGTGAGAGAGGAGGGGCCATAGGGCTGGCCGCCCCCCCTTGGGAGTCCGAATTGGACAAGGAGGGGGCAGCGCCCCCTCTTCCCCCCCTCTCCCTCTCCTTCCTTCCCCCTCCCTCCTCCTAGTTGGACTAGGAAAGGGAGAGTCCTACTCCTACTAGGAGGAGGACTCCTCCCCCTCCTTGGCGCGCCCCAAGGCCGGCTAGCCTTCCCCTTGCTCCTTTATATACGGGGGCAGGGGCACCCTAGAACACACAAGTTGATGGTTTCCAGGCGTGTGTGGTGCCCCCCTCAACCATAATCCACCTCAGTCATATCGTAGTGGTGCTTTGGCGAAGCCCTGTTCCGGTAGCATCATCATCACCATCATCATGCCATCATGCTGACGAAGCTCTCCCTCGACACTCTGCTGGATCGTGAGTTCGTGGGACATCACTGAGCCGAACGTGTGCAGATCGCGGAGGTGTCATACTTTCGGTACTAGGATCGGTCGATCGTGAAGACGTATGACTACATCAAGTGCGTTGTCATAACGCTTCCGCTTACGGTCTACGAGGGTACGTAGACAACACTCTCCCCTCTCGTTGCTATGCATCACCATGATCTTGCGTGTGTGTAGGATTTTTTTTGAAATTACTGTGTTCCCCAATAGTGGCATCCGAGCCAGGTTTATGCGTACATGTTATATGCATGAGTACAACACAAGGAGTTGTGGGTGTGGGTATATACATATTGCTTGCCGTCACTAGTTGATTCTTGATTCAGCGGTATTATTGGATGAAGTGGCCCAGACCGACATTACGTGTACGCTTACGCGAGACTGGTTCTACCGAAGTGCTTCGCACAAAGGTGGATGGTGGGTGTCAGTTTCTCCAACTTTAGTTGAATCGGATTCATTGAACAGGGTTCTTTCTGAAGATCAAAAAGCAATCACTATACCGCGTTGTTGTTTTTCATGCGTAGGTAAGAATGGTTCTTGCTCAGCCCGTAGCAGCCACGTAAAGCTTGCAAAAACAAAGTAGAGGACGCTTAACTTGTTTTTGCAGGGCATGTTGTGATGTGATATGGTCAAGACATGATGCTAAATTTTATTGTATGAGATGATCATGTTTTGTAACACAGTTATCGGCAACTGGCAGGAGCCATATGGTTGTCGCTTTATTGTATGAAATGCAATCGCCATGTAATTGCTTTACTTTATCACTAAGCGGTAGCAATAGTCATAGAAGCAATAGTTGGCGAGACGACAACAATGCTTCGATAGAGATCAAGGTGTCAAGCCGGTGACGATGGTG
Source organism: Triticum dicoccoides (assembly GCF_002162155.2). Taxonomy (NCBI): domain Eukaryota; kingdom Viridiplantae; phylum Streptophyta; class Magnoliopsida; order Poales; family Poaceae; genus Triticum; species Triticum dicoccoides. The sequence continues at coordinate 591,418,514 of NC_041384.1, read as the reverse complement.
ATCATGACGGTGCTTTGGAGATGGAGATCAAAGGCACAAGATGATGATGGCCATATCATATCACTTATATTGATTGCATGTGATGTTTATCCTTTATGCATCTTATTTTTCTTAGTTTGTCGGTAGCATTATAAGATGATCTCTCACTAAATTTCAAGTATAAGTGTTCTCCCTGAGTATGCACCGTTGCTACAGTTTGTCGTGCCGAGACACCAAGTGATGATCGGGTGTGATAAGCTCTACGTTCACATACATCGGGTGCAATCCAGTTTTGCACACGCAGAATACTCGGGTTAAACTTGACGGGCCTAGCATATGCAGATATGACCTCGGAACACTTAGACCGAAAGGTCGAGCGTGAATCATATAGTAGATATGATCAACATAGTGATGTTCACCGTTGAAAACTACTCCATCTCACGTGGTGATCGGACATGGTTTAGTTGATATGGATCACGTGATCATTTAGAAGATTAGAGAGATGTCTATCTAAGTGGGAGTTCTTAAGCAATTTGATTAATTGAACTTTAATTTATCATGAACTTAGTACCTGATAGTATTTTGCATGTCTATGTTGTTGTAGATAGATGGCCCGTGCTGTCGTTCCGTTGAATTTTAATGAATTCCTAGAGAAAGGTAAGTTGAAAGATGATGGTAGCAACTACACGGACTGGGTCCGTAACATGAGGATTATCCTCATTGTTGCATAAAAGAGTTACGTCCTGGAAGCACCACTAGGCGACAAACCCGCTGCAGGAGCAACACCAGATGTTGTGAACACCTGGCATAGCAAAGCTGATGACTACTCGATAGTTCAGTGTGCCATGCTTTACGGCTTATAACCGAGACTTCAATGACATTTTGAATGTCATGGAGCATATGAGATGTTCCAGGAGTTGAAGTTAATATTTCAAGCAAATGCCTGGATTGAGAGATATGAAGTCTCCAATAAGTTCTACAGCTGCAAAATGGAGGAGAGTAGTTCTGTCAGTGAACATATACTCAGAATGTCTGGGTACCATAACCACTTGACTCAGCTGGGAGTTAATCTTCTTGATGATAGTATCATTGACATATTTCTTTAATCACTGCCACCAAGCTACAAGAGCTTCGTGATGAACTATAATATGCAAGGGATGGATAAGACGATTCCTGAGCTCTTCGCAATGCTAAAGGCTAATGAGGTAGAAATCAAGAAGGAGCAGCAAGTGTTGATGGTCAATAAGACCACCAGTTTCAAGAAAAAGGGTAAAGGGAAAAAGGGGAACTTCAAGAAGAACAGCAAGCCAGTTGCTGCTCAAGTGAAGAAACCCAAGTCTGGACCTAAACTTGAGACCGAGTGTTTCTACTGCAAAGGGACTGGTCACTGGATGCGGAACTGCCCCAAGTATTTGGCGGAGAAGAAGGATCGGAAAGTGAAAGGTATATTTGATATACATGTTATCGATTTGTACCTTACTAATGCTCGCAGTAGTGCCTGGGTATTTGATACTGGTTCAGTTGCTAACATTTGCAACTCGAAACAAGGGCTATGGATTAAGCGAAGATTGGCTAAGGACGAGGTGACGATGCGCGTGGGAAATGGTTCCAAAGTCGATGTGATCGCCGTCGGCATGCTACCTCTACATCTACCTTCGGTATTAGTTTTAGACCAAAATAAATGTTATTTGGTGCCAACGTTGAGCATGAACATTATATCCGGATCTTGTTTGATGCAAGACAATTATTCATTTAAATCAGAGAATAATGGTTGTTCTATTTATATGAGTAATATCTTTTATGGTCACGCACCCTTGATGAGTGGTCTATTTTTACTAAATCTTGATAGTAGTGATACACATGTTCATAGTATTGAAGCCAAAAGATGCAGATTTATTAATGAGAGTGCAACTTATTTGTGGCACTGCCGTTTAGGTCATATTGGTGTAAAGCACATGAAGAACCTCCGTTCTGATGGACTTCTGGAATCACTTGATTATGAATCACTTGGTACTTGCGAACCATGCCTCATGGGCAAGATGACTAAAACTCCGTTCTCCAGAACAATGGAGAGAGCAACCAAGTTATTGGAAATCATACATACTGATGTATGTGGTCCAATGAACATTGAAGCTTGCGGCGGATATCATTATTTTCTCACCTTCGCAGATGACTTGAGCAGATATGGGTATATCTACTTAATGAAACATAAGTCTGAAACATTTGAAAAGTTCAAAGAATTTCAGAGTGAAGTGGAAAATCATCGTAACAAGAAAATCAAGTTTCTGCAATCGGATCGTGGAGGCGAATATTTGAGTTATGAGTTTGGACTTCATTTGAAATAATGCGGAATAGTTTCGCAACTCACGCCACCTAGAACACCACAATGTAATGGTGTGTTTGAACGTCGTAACCGCACTTTATTAGATATGGTGCGATCTATGATGTCTCTCACTGATTTACCGCTATTGTTTTGGGGTTATGCATTAGAGATAGCTGCATTCACGTTAAATAGGGCACCATCTAAATCCGTTGAGACGACACCGTATGAACTATGGTTTGGCAAGAAACCAAAGATGTCGTTTCTTAAAGTTTGGGGTTGTGATGCTTATGTGAAAAAGTTTCAAACTCATAAGCTCGAAGCCAAATCGGAGAAGTGCGTCTTCATAGGATACGCAAAAGAAACTGTTGGGTACACCTTCTATCACAGACCCGAAGGCAAGATATTTTGTTGCTAATAATGGATCCTTTCTAGAGGAGTTTCTCTCGAAAGAAGTGATTGGGAGGAAAGTAGAACTTGATGAGGTGTAACATCCCAAAATTTCAATTTGGAATGTTATACATAGATCATTATTGCATATCACATTTTATTGCATTTCGTCTCGCAATCCTCGAAATCCTAAGCAACTCAAGGACCCTTGGGGAGAGTTGGGGACTTCCTCGGTTTTTAAATTTGATTTTTATGAAATTTTGGAACGAGGATTTTTGGTTTTAATTATTTTTCCCTCCGAAAATATTTCATATTAAAATATATGAGAGGAGATAGTATGACTTCTCCAAAATAATTGAAATATTGGAGGAAAATTATTAAGATCAAACATTTGTTTTTTTGGATTTTATTGCAATTTGGTTTGCACTAGAAAAATTGCACGTTTTCAAAATTTAATTGTAGGGCCAAGAAAATGTTCATCTCGTTCTAAATATTCTATTTAGACGGGGAAAATTAGTTTTGGCATTTTTAGATTTTTATTTTATTTTCTAGGATTTTTTTCTGTTCGGCGGAATTGTTTAGAAAAAGTCTTCGGGCACAGATTGGGCCGAAACCCTAGCCGGGCCGGCCCACTCCCTCCTGCGCGCCGTCTCCCTCCTGGAGACCGGCCGCCGCGCCGCGCCGCCGACTCGGACAGAGCCCGAGCCGGACTCCGCCTCCCGTCGCCCTTGCCCCCTCCCCAAGCCACCTCCCCTCCCCCTCTCTTAAATACCCAGCCCCACCACTGCCACCACCACCCACCCCGCTGCCGCAGCCCCACCCGTAGCCGCGCCTCGCCGTTGCCGCCGCCTCGCCCCATCGCGGCTCCTGCGTCTCGCCGGACCGACGAGGTAGCCGTTCGCCTCCGGTTTTTTAAGAAAACCGATTCAGTTTTTTTAGAAAAACCCTAATTCGTTTTTTAGTTCGGTTCGCCGGTTTTTTCCTGGTTCTTCTCTTTAGCGGACGTTCGTACGTACGTTCGTTTTATCGAACGGTTTTCGCTCGTTAGTTACAGACAACGAATGCTCGTTCGTTAGCCTGTTCGTCAGCTTTCTTTTATCGGATTTTTCCGCGATTATTTCTGATCGCGATTTCTGATCCGATTTTCGTTCTAGTTTATCGTTTCGCTCGTTTGTCGGAATCAGGTGATTCAAGTTCCTAGATCTTCGTCTCGAGACCCTTTTTCTGCTTAATCAACTTGAACAAGCTTTTGCTGCAGTTAAATTTGACCTAGGTCCAAATTAGTAAACGGATCTTGTTTCTTTTCCGTTTGAGTTTCGTTGCTCCGTCTGATTTGATTCTTTTTGCTAACCGGATTTCTTAAGTTGAACTTTCTGGTAGATCTTGTTTGAGATTACCCGTGTTTCTTTGCTTGATTGCTTATGTATGCTATTGTTTGTTTGCGATAGAATTCCCAGAGTGCGAAGCATGTTATTTGGAGTCCCTAGGTTTCGCGGATTGTCAGCGAGGCAAGTAACACTTTGATCATATTCCTTTATCACCCAGTTTTTATGCATTAGTTCCAATCCTCAGACATTGCATGGTTAGGATGTGATTAACATGTGGGTTGGGAAGTAGTTGATGAGGTAGAACCTATTGCCCTGTTATATTCAAACCTTGGGAGTTACTTATACGAATTGCTTATATTGCTATGCTATGCTCATAGACGTGGTTTGGGTGAGTGAAAGCCATGAAAGATGTGAGATTGTTAATTAATGGTTTAACTTAAGGTGGCAACTTGAATACACATCTGGGTGGATTGAGGCACCTGGAGAACCCAGTGTTGCCTGTATTTTTGGAAATCCCGGCGTTCCGTGTGATTTTCCTATGGACCGCCACCCAGGCTCAAAGGGAACTGAGATGATTCATGCTAGAAACTTCCGTGTGCAGCCACAAGCTATTATGGGCTCTAGCATAGTTGAGTAAGTTACGTGAAGCTCTTGAAGAGGTGAATCAGCAGGTAGTGGGTTGTAGCTTTGGTATGGTCTGCCCGGAGTAGAGAGAGTTAATGTTTCTGAAAGACTGTGTCTCGGTCATCCGTTTCTCAAACACCATGTAGTGCGAGAAATTCAACTGAGGTGATCGAGACTTGTGGGGAAAAGTGCGCAAACCTCTGCAGAGTGTACAAACTACTCATGGTTAGCCGTGTCCCCGGTTATAGACGTCTTGAGTATCTAGTACTTGGAGTATCTTAAGTACCTCATCACTTTTAACTTAATATTGTTGGGTTGTTAATTACTTTAATTGGGATTGAGTTGGAGGAACCTTCTCAATTATGTTTCAACTACCATGATAGTTAAATTAAAATCTATTCCTTTGTTGTAGGGTAAAATTGACATTTCGCAAAACTGTAACCATAGAGCTTTCCATCAGCCAAATATGCATGTAGTGATAGCATTATTCTGTTCTTGCTCTACTGTGTTACTTTGCCAGCATATTCCATGTGCTGACCCGTTTTCAGGCTGCAACGTTTTATGTTGCAGACTTTTTAGACGAGGAGTAAGGTTCGTTAGGTCGTTGCCGTATAGCTCAGCTATGCTGTTGGAGTTGATGGACTCACTTTATCTTCCAAGCCTTCCGTTGTTATCATATTAGTTGGCCTTAAGCCATATTTACTATAATAAGTTCTCTTTTGAGACATTCGATGTAATAAGTGTGTGATTGCTACTCTGTTAGAAATCCTCGAGTACTGTGTGTGTCAGCATTACCAATCCAGGGATGACACTGAAGCACAGAGACTTGACCCTTTGAGGTCGGGTCGCTACAAGATGGTATCAGAGCACATGCTGAGTGTAGAACACGACCACTAAGCTAAAACCATAGATCACTATTCTCTTCTCATTTCTGACTCCTCTCCATAGATGGCAGATGCAAGGAACAAGTTTGCACAACCGGATGAAGAAGCACCTTTTGGACGACACTTGAAGGAAGTCACTAGGTACCTGAACATAGGAATACCAAGCTTCACCGGGATTTACAATGCCACTCTACTAGAAGAGGAGTGATGGATGATTCAAGTTCATGTTCCAGGAAGGACCTTCACGCCAGTCACTAAACCCATAGAGTTTTCCTATGATGCACCAACCTGGAGTCTAGGAAAGAGTATGGCAGCTCACATCACCATGGGACGCATTGGATAAGTTTATCACAAGGAGCTTAAGGATACTATCTATCAGATTTGTGGGCGCCGAGACGAGCAATGGGAGATGATCAGCACCAGGAGGGGTAGATCAATTGCAACTTTCATCCAGGAACTAAACCAGCACATTCGATGCCAGGAGAATCAGATGTGCGCAGGCATGATAAATCTGAAGAAGGCAATGACTAGGATCACAGAACTGGAGGAAGAACTCAAGGCTACACGTGAATATTATGAGGAAGAAATCGTCGTACTAGTGGAGAAGAATGACGATCTGGAAAGGAAGCTAGGAGTTTTCCTGGGAGACCCCGCACCAGGAGGAGAAGACGAAGAACCCAAGGAGATTTGCCTGGAGGACTACATCATCATCGACGACACCGACTCCGACCTTAGTGATGATGACTTTGAATACGAAGCTAGAGCAGACATCATGGAGTCTTCAACCGAGGAATATTTTTATTAGACCACCACATCAGTAGTAGCATTCCACCATGTAAATACTATAGTCCGAGCACTTTTGCAATAGTTCTAGACTGATTGTATGCCTTGCTTGATTGATTGAGTGAAATGTTTGTGTTTGTCTCATGTGCATATGGGTAGTGCTTTCTCATTAGACCTCATCCTATTCTAATCTCTCCCCTCTAAACCCATCAGATGCCTCCGAGACGTGACCCCGGATTTGCTTTCCCACCCGAGCTCACTCAGTTGATCCAGCAATAGAATATCCTGATGTAGTTGTTAGTCCAGAACCAAGCCAACAACAACAAAAACAACAATCCACCACCACCACCACCAGTTGACAACTTAGCCCGCTTTCTAAGGTTGCAGCCGCCGGGGTTTTCCAGTAGCATCGAGCCTATAGTAGCAGATGATTGGCTCCGTAGGATTGGAAGGGAGTTAACCACTACAGGATGTACCGATGCTGAGAAGGTGCGTTTTTCCGCACATCAGTTGGATGGACCAGCAGCCTCATGGTGGGAGAATTACACTGTCACCTACCCTATAGCCACGGTGACATGGGACCAGTTTCAGCAAGCCTTCCGTACAACCCATGTTTCAACGGGAGCAATGAGTATGAAGAAGCGTGAGTTTCGCAACTTACGGCAGGGGAACCATACTGTGGCTCCGTACGCGGATGAGTTTAGCAAGTTATCTCGTTATGCCCCTGATGATGTGGCCACAGATGCCGCAAAGTAGGAGAAGTTTATGGAAGGGCTGAATGATGAGATGAGCAGGCAGTTGATGGTGGCAACATTCAACAACTACCAGGAGTTGGTAGATAAGGCTCTTATGATTGAAGGTAAGCAGGAACAGATTGAGAATCGTAAGAAGTATGGACAAGGGAGGTATAACTCAGGAGCTCAGCAGAAGCCTCGCCTAACCCCGAACTCGGGAGGACTTGTTCATAACCATGGAGGCCACACCCATAATGGAGGAAGTAACCATAACCATACTGGCCCAAGGAATGGGAATGGGAATGGAGCAAGCAACAATCAGAATAGCTCCAATCCAGCCACACCCACAAAGAGAGACCTAAGCCACGTGACTTGTTTCAAGTGCGGGAAGACTGGACACTATGCCACAGAGTGCCCTGAAGGGAAGAATGGAAATGGAAATGGGAGCGCTGGGAAGAAGCCCAATCCATTCAACAAAGGACAAGTGAACCACGTTAACATGGAGGAGGTGGAAGAGCAGCCAGACGCAGTTATAGGTAAGTTTTTGGTTAAGTCGTTTACCGCTTTGGTTCTTTTTGATACTGGTGCATCACATTCATACATATCAAGGGAATTGTGGATAAGTTTAAACTACTGACCCAAACCCTTAGGACCCCTCTGTTAGTAAGTTCACCTGGAGCAGAGTATATGGCTAGTCGATGGTGCGACCAGATACCCTTAACCATTGGCAACCATGTTTTTTCGTCTGACCTAATTATCTTGGAGTCACAAGGATTGGATGTGATATTAGGAATGGACTAGATGTCAAAGTACGGAGGAAGCATTGACTGTGTTAGTAGGTCATTTGTCTCACCACCCCGGAGGGAAAAAGGAGCAAGTATGTATCTAGGCATGCGCCAAGAAGTAGCCAAGTAAATACCCTCACGGGAGTTGTTCAGGAGGAAGTGCCTGTAGTAAGGGATTACCCGGATGTTTTCCCCAAGGAGTTACCAGGCATGCCACCGGATCGAGATATCGAGTCTTTGATAGAGCTATTGCCAGGCACAGGGCCCACATCCAAGAGACCTTATCGGATGCGCACGAATGATCTGGAGGAGATTAAGAAACAGATCAAGGAGTTATTGGACAAAGGTTACATTCGACGGAGTTCATCACCATGGGGAGCCCTAGTGCTTTTGGTTGAGAAGAAGGATAAGTCCCTAAGAATGGTTGTTGATTATTGGGCCTTGAATGAACTGACGATCAAGAACAAGTACCCATTGCCGATGGTCGATGATCGATGATCTATTTAATCATCTGCAAGGAGCTAAGGTGTTTTCGAAGATCGACCTGCGAGCAGGATACCATTAGTTGAAGATACGAGAGAAAGATATACCAAAGACAGCATTCACCACACGGTATGGGTTATACAAATATACGGTCATGTAGTTTGGACTGACTAACACCCCTGCCTACTTCATGAGCATGATGAACAAAGTATTCATGTAATATTTGGATGTCAGGACCCCGATTCCAAGTCACATCGATCTAGCTGGTAACACCTCATATCACTTTGCGGCCTCACGCACGGTATTCCCACGGGTGTCGCCTTACCATGGCCCGGGACCGTTTGCGTCTTTTGGCTCACGTATATGATAGTGCCGCTAGCATCCATATGACAGAGAACCCAGGCCGACATGACTAGTCGTGAACCCAAAGTGGCACTAACTTACGGGAACAGGCATACATGAATCAACATTGAGCATGTCGGTCAGCAGCATGTGAATCCGGGCTGTAGCACTGGGCTAACAAGACTCCGGGAACCCGGGCTGTAGCAGGCCCCGCATGACATTTCCCCGAAGGGACAGACACAGGAACAAAGTGAATCACATGCCGGCCAGCCAAGTGTTCCGGAGCAGTAGTACTGGGCTAGCAGGACTCCGGTGAACCGGGCTGTAGCGGACTACTATGGCTCATGGAAGCACAAGACTACATTTCCCCATAAGAGAGGCTACCAAGGATAAACAACTAGGTTGTCGGATCCCACACATACCAAGCATTTCAATAATACACACAATATGCTCAATATGTGCAATACAACATGGCATCACAACAAGACTCTATGACTCAGAGTATTTATTCATTAGGCTCTGAGGAGCGAGATATTACAAACATGGGTCTCATGACCCAACATTCAGAGCATACAAGTCAAAACACATGCGGAAGCTTAACATGTCTGAGTACAGACATCTACAAATGAAAAAGGCTGAGGAGCCTGACTATCTACAAGACCCTCCCAAGGTTACAAGATCGTAGCTGAGGTAACAAGCTAAACATCGAAGTCCACGTGGAACTACTAGCGGGACTGAAGTCTCTCTGCAAAACATAAATTAAGCAAACGTGAGTAAAAATGTACCCAGCAAGACTTACATCAGAACTAACTACATATGCATCGGTATCAACAAAGGGGGTGGTGAAGTTTAACTGAAGCAAGCCAGCTTTGACCAGTGGCTAACCTGAACTACGACTGCAAGTAACTCTTTTGAGGTGGCGCACACGAGTCCACATATTCACCATATCAATGCACCACTATGGATCCGCTCCCGTCTTCCTACGAGAACGCCATCCATAGCACTCACTCTTATCTTGCGCATTTTAGAGTATCCACTTTCACTTGTCTATGAACTATCCAAGGGGTCCAAGTTTCCATATCCGTGGAATCCGGCTATTCGAATAGATAATGATAACTCTGCAGGGGTGTACTTCTTCACACACGCTCTCGCCACTTATCTCCCTGTACACATCATGTACCTCGGCAACCTTCAAGTGGAAACCGGGCGAGGGAGTCGGCCACGACCTGACTAACCAACAAGTCTCTCGTCCTGGTTTATCACTTATTCGGGTTCCATCCGCAAGGAGATCCTGCCGGGGTGTCGCTCATGGCCCCAAACGATGTGTGCAGGGTTCCCAAGCCCACCATACGGGTGCCACTTGGTACACCGTGCCACTGTGTCTAGTCTATCCCAAGCCCACCCATACCGGGTGCCACTTGGTAGACTACTAACACTACCTACAAACACCAGAAACTAGTTGCAACTCCTGGACAGAGATCGAGTTGATTAATAAGCCGAGAGGGGCCGAGTTACCGGAACCCAATGTGTGGTAGTAACTGTTCATGGATCACAAACATAGGACTTAGTTCCTGAGGACGGCTGCAATGAGACAACCCACCATGTACTCCTACATGGCCTATCACCGCTACCTTTACCAAATCGTGTTCACACACTTAGCTCTCAATGGTAGGACATGTTCACCACGTTCCAATTCATTCCCGATGAATTAGACCGGACTCAACTCTAAGCAGTAGCAGGCATGACAACAAGCATGAATGAGTAGGCACATTAGGGCTCAAACAATTCCTACTCATGCTAGTGGGTTCCATCTATTTACTGTGGCAATGACAGGTCATGCAGAGGAAAGGGGTTCAGCTACCGCAGCATGTAACGGTTGAAACGGTGTTGTCCTAATGCAGTAAAAGAGAGCAGGAGCTAGAGAGTGGGATTGTATCGGAATGAACAGGGGGGGTTTTGCTTGCCTGGCACTTCTGAAGATATTAAATCTCTTCATCGGTGTCATCGATCACGTCGTCAGAACTACGTCTATCGAGAGGGGACAAACACCGGCAATAGAGAAGAACACAATCAATGCATATGCAACAATATGATGCATGAATGTGACATGGCAATAACGTTATGATTTGAGCTAATGCATCTAGCTATGATTTAAATGAAGTTGGTTTGAATACAAGATTCAAATTCCAACTCCATATATGATTATTTCAATGCCCTTTATTTGTTTTGTCCAAAACAGAGGACAAACATTGTTCAAACATGCATGAAAATGGTACAGATGGATTCCTTGAATTTTTCTGATAATTTTTCATATATAAATTATTTCATTTGGAGTTACGGTAAAATTTCTAAGATTTTTAGAAGTTTTACACATTTTCTGGAATTTTCTGAATTATTTTAAATCCAAAAAAATGACTTACTGCATCATCATGATGCCTGGGTGACATCAGCAGGTCAACAGACATCAGCCAGGTTAAACCTGATGTGCGGGGTCCACACGTCAGTGGCACAGAGCCGGTTTGGGTGGATGACAGGTGGGACCGGTCAACGGCCACGTCAGCAGGGTCAATGCTGACACGTGGGGCCATTGTGCTTAACTAAAGCTAAACAGGAATTAATTCTGCGGTTAATTAGGCAGCGGGGCCCACTAATCTGTGATAGAGAAGGGTAGTTAGCCCTGTCATTAGTGCTAATGGCGGTGCCACGCCGGCTTCGCCGAAGTTAGGCCGCCGGCGAGGTGCCGCGGCGGCGGAGGGCTGCGGGAACGGTGCTCAGGGTGCCATTCGCCACGCGGTTTGCTCCTACGCGCTCCTGGGAGTGAGCAGCATCGGCTGGTGGTGGTGGCTAAGCTCGAGATGGCCGGGAACAGCACCGGCGATGACCACCGCGGTGTCCAGAGTTCAAATGTCGACGGATTCAATGCCACAGCACACGGGAGGACCAGCAGTTTGCACCTACGAGCTCTACGCGTGCTCACGAACCCTACGGGAACACCCACGGGACCAAAGGGTCACCGGAACTTCGTCGGTGACAAGGTCGTGCGGCGGCGCACTCTCAGCCTCGACGAAAACAGTGGCTACAGCGAGAACTAGGCCATGGAATTAGAGGGGAACGGTGCAGGGGCTCACAGGGATGACGATGAGGCGGTCGGCGTGCTCGGGGTAGGCCTGGGGCGACGGGACGGCGACGGCGTTCTCTGGCGACCGAATCTTGAAGACGGAGTCGACGTGGTCGAGTTGGGGCATCCGAGCGGTCGAGGCTTGCTCGAGGCGGCGTAACGGACGGTGGCAGAGCTTGCAGACTACACAGGGAGGCGAGAGGAGCATGGTGGGTGTGGTGGCAACGAACGACGGCAGCGGTCGGCGGCTGCGTTCGGACGTGAGCGAGGGAGCAGAGGAGGTGGGGAACCAGAGAGTAAGGGGAAAGTGAGGGGAGGCGTTGGGCGTCTCCGTGGTGTGGCTGGAAGCGCCGGGTCGTCGCGCTGGAGTAGGAGGTGGCGTCGTCGACCGCGCGTGTGCAGGCACGCAGCTGCTTCTCCTCCTGGCAGGAGGAAGAAGACGGTGTTGCCCCTATGGGCTGGGCCAGAACAAGAGTTGGGCCAGGCAGGTAAGTCAGGTAAGGCCCTGCCTTTTCTATTTTCTATTTGTTCTGTTTTATATTTTTTTTTGAAGTTTCTTTTGAGTTTGCTTTTCAAACAAACCAATTTTTATGCTTCTGAAAATTATTTTGTGGACGTAGGAAACTAGTTCAGAGCCACATGCAAATTTTCAAAATTATTGGGCTTATATCTAGTTTATAGTAAATATAAACCCAAATCAAATAGCTAGTGATTTAATTCAAATGCCCAAGAATAATTATTTCTGTGATTCCAAAAATATTGGTTTGAGTTATAGCTCTTGCCAATATTTTTAGAGGTTAGCAGGAACATTTTGTTGGGCTCATTTGAAATAATTTTTAATGTTGATCATTTTTGTCAAAGATTTCTGAGGCTTTCCACTTTCCCCAATTCAACTTTCAATAAAAGTTAAACATGATGCAACAGGATCAAGCAAGGACAACAGGGGCTGAGCTAGGGCTGTGACAACTCACCCCCGCTAAACAAGAATCTCGGCCCGAGATTCAAGACGTGAGGTAAGAAGGAAGGGGGGTCACAAAACTATCGCAGTCTTCTCGATCCAACTGCCCTTCCTGAGGATGTTGATTCATTGCGTCATCTTGATCTTAACGTCTTTGCTTTTGGGATCTTCATCCAGCATCATGACGGAAAGAAAGGAAACCCTCGAAGAATCGATCTTCTCGAAGATCGAGCAACCGACGATAAACTCTCAGAACGAGACATAGCGACATCTGTCGAGATGAGACACGATACACACATTAAGAATGATGGAAATGAGCATATGACAAGGTTTAAATAAATAGAGGAATTCCCACACCTAGGAGGGTGGTGAACGGTGTCAACGTAGCAAGGAGTTGGGTTGCCATGATACCACAACGAGACACCTTTAAGAAGGTGACTCGCAGAGATATTCCCTTAAGTGGCAAAAAGAATTACTTTTGATCCATAGATCATTGAAACTCTTCATTCCATCTTAAGGCAATTTTCAACTGATCATTTGAAATAGCTCAAAGAAATGGCATACTCGGACTAGGATGGATGATGTGGACTACCTTGTTGAAGACAACGCAAGGGATGATTTTTCTTGCGCGTGCTCTCAGGAACTTGAGCATTCCCATAATCATCAAGGTTCTACCAACATCCGTGTCGAGGATCCTGGCAACACATCTTACTACCTTGACAAATAGTGATGGACAATGCAGATGCATAGAAAGACACCCCTTTCTCAGATTTCACCTTAGCGAGGCCAAGGGAACGAAATCTAGATGATTGACCGAGAGACATTTAGCACCCCGCTTCTAATGTTCTCCTTGATGTGCTAGCGCAACCCATTTGTCGATATGGTTTGATAACTAGAACATCAGTTAAAAGGTCGGACTTCGGAAGCTTAAGAATCCATAAGGAATAACTACGGAGGCAGATCCTGCGAGATCCTTATGGGGAGGTCACCAACTTCTTCAACCAAGACATTGCAATAATAGACCTTCCAGCTAGGTGGGTTGGCCACGACATCCATGTTACCGGGTTACCGAGAGACCAATATTATAATTCTTGGGACACGTTCCAACCATCATATCTGCCTGAGATTCAGATCTTGTGGTGTCAGAATAATCCAGACTCACCGAGTCTAGAAAGAAAAATGAAAGTTTGCAACACAAATCGACGATATGACATTGCGAGATTCTGGGGGAATGAACTACGATAGCAAGCTCCAAAACATGAGCTGGTTCTGCTACACACATGTGGACACACTATCGCAGACAAGCATGACCACGTAGTAGTCTTATGATGAAACACTACCGAGTTCAGGTGGGAAGCCATCATTTAAGATATCAAAGTCTACTACATGTCCGTCTGGGCCCTTCAGGATTAGCACTTGAACTTCTTATTCTTGAACAAGTCAATCAGTGGCTTAGTGTGCTACGGAGTTCATATGGAATGAAGATGATCAGTCTAACAGACCACAGAATACCTTGCACGTGCATGACTGGCTTGGGATGACTCCAGAGGAGGTAAAACAAGCCTTCTCAGATTCATGGCGGCAACTTGCATCAGGTGCACATGAATTGGAGGGACTCACTTCTTTCGTTCAAACATATGCTTCACGAACGGGTCATGAAGATAATGCTTATGAAAGTTTCCAATACTAGCTGGATGTTCAACATGGATCATGGAGAAGATAACAATGTTGCTGATGGGCTCAACAACAATTCATCCAGGCTTCCATATAATTGGAGTTCCACAATTATGTGAACAAGCGATAGCATTGGTCAGACCAAAGGACATAATGGTGCATGCTTAAGGGATCAACCACGAGTAAGACAACATTACGAACATCATTGGTTCTGATTTGATTTGACGATAGCCCGTACTCAAATCAAGAACTAGATAAGATGATAGGTCCAACAACTGATCACAGGGACCAATCGATGAAGGTATCATCTTTCTTCAACACACATACAAGATATCCCTTAAAATGAACTAAGTCGGACAAGCTTTTATCTTCCAACTCTCCAGGTTGTTGTTTAGCTTAACCAACTAGCTCGGGGTAGCCGACACGGATTGTTGGAGAAGGGGTGGTTACTGAAAACCAACTTGCTCACAACTCAACATAGCGGTTAGGTGACGACCTGGTGATACTTCCGAGAAGATATTCGGAACATCACGAACCACCGATATGTTACTAAGCTTGAGAAGAACCTTGCTTTTCAGGGCAAGATATGATCAAAAGAGTGAGGGATTCAATCCTGACTCAAAGATCGAAGAGTGCACCAGAAATAAGAACAAGGTAGCACGATCAATCCTAGAATAGTGTTTCGATAACCAACACGCTAAGAATAATATTTATCGTCCTATAAATACAAAGCAATGGGGTTGCTAGGAGTATTGATTTCACACATCATGATTCACTTGTCGGCATTCCGGTTACAAAAAGACAGAGACCAAGAAATGAGCAATGACGGAGAGAAGTATCACTGCATCAATAGTTCATAAGATATGGTGCAATTCTCATGACAATCTTGACATAAAGGGGGTAATACTCCAGGTAGAACAGAACAAAAGCTGGATTGGCAATTTGATCTGCAGAATACAACTACTTTGACCCAATCCTAAGTATGGATGAGGTACTGGAGTTTGTTTCTCCTAGTCATTCCAGAATAGAATGGCATTGACAGACCACAAGAATAAGAGGTATCGATGAGCATGAATGCAATACATGCTCTTAACTATCAAGAGATAGACGGAGATCATGATACAACTAAAGAGAGGGACAACTCAAAGGAACATATATCTTTCTGAGTTGTGGATGCATAGATTAGTATGTCGATCGAAGCTCAACATTTCTTCCGAATAACCCATGCAGAAAGGTAGAACTGGCAGAATCACAATTATGAATGGAGAACTCCTCAGGAGTACTCTAATGGTGATCTTTTGGTTCAAAGAACTTCTGCCTTAATGGTTCATGGTATTTGGAAGAAGGAAATACCATGGACCTCGAGGACTATCACAAGGTTACTAATATCTTAAGGGAACTAGCAAATACTAACAACATGAAGTAGGGTGAATCTTGGGTTCAAGAACCCAGGAATAGAATGCCTGCTAACTAAATGGCATCACGAGATGCTTTCGAGAATGACGGCCAGAATCAACACACTGGGAACACAAATCATGGCTAGCGTACTAGGTAGTCTTCTGAGACACCTAGGATCATAATACTAACTCCAACATATATGTTGAGGCAACAGAGTACCTCAACTCACTGGCTAGTGTGCTTATTCTGACCAAAAGGACATCGGGAACGGAGGAAGGGTTTGCAAATGCATCAAATTATTTAGAAATCTGGAATGACTCGGACAGGATAATGGCTGTAAATGCTCAAAAGATTTGAGACATCCTGCAAAAAATGGTGGCATAACCACTCAGAAGCACAAAATCAAGGTTTCAATACCAACTATGAACACACGGGGGTGGTAGAAATTGAACTGGGGCTTAAATCCATCAATCCTATAAGTCTCTAGCATAGTAACTCGTCATCCTGATAGATAGATGAGAAGGCCTAGCTCTTAATCCCCGTAGAAAGGAATAGGATGACTCAGATCAGAGGGCATGAGGTATAAGGAGTAGAAAGAGCCTTACGTTCTCTTCCACAATCAATTCCCTTATATAACTAAAGCATTTCTAGACTCAACTTCGACCAGTATGGCTTGGTAATCCTACAGGCAGTCAGGCTCTGATACCAATGCTGTCAGGACCACGATTCCAAGTCACATCGATCTATCCGATAACACCTCATATCACTTTGCGGCCTCACGCACGGTATTCCCATGGGTGTCACCTTACCATGGCCCGGGACCGTTTGCGCCTTATGGCTCACATATATGATAGTGTTGCTAGCATCTATATGACAGAGAACCCGGGCCGACATGACTAGTCGTGAACCCAAAGTGGCACTAACTTACGGGAACAGGCATACATGAATCAACATCGAGCATGTCGGTCAGCAGCGTGCGAATCCGGGCTGTAGCACTGGGCTAACAGGACTTTGGGAACCCAGGCTGTAGCAGGCTAGGCAGACTCCGGATGTCACCGCATGACATTTCCCCGAAGGGACAGACACAGGAACCAAGTGAATCACATGCCGGCCAGCCAAGTGTTCCGGAGCAGTAGTACTGGGCTAGCAGGACTCCGGTGAACCGGGCTGTAGCGGACTACTATGGCTCATGGAAGCACAAGACTACATTTCCCTATAAGAGAGGCTACCAAGGATAAACAACTAGGTTGTCGGATCCCACACATACCAAGCATTTCAATCATACACTCAATATGCTCAATATGTGCAATACAACATGGCATCACAACAAGACTCTACGACTCAGAGTATTTATTCATTAGGCTCCGAGGAGCGAGATATTACAAACATGGGTCTCATGACCCAACATTCAGAGCATACAAGTCAAAACACATGCGGAAGCTTAACATGTCTGAGTACAGACATCTACAAATGAAAAAGGCTGAGGAGCCTGACTATCTACAAGACCCTCCCAAGGGTACAAGATCGTAGCTAAGGTAACAAGCTAAACGTCGAAGTCCACGTGGAACTACTAGCGGGACTGAAGTCTCTCTGCAAAACATAATTTAAGCAAATGTGAGTACAAATGTACCCAGCAAGACTTACATCAGAACTAACTACATATGCATCGGTATCAACAAAGGGGGTGGTGAAGTTTAACTGCAGCAAGCCAGCTTTGACCCAGTGGCTAACCTGAACTACGACTGCAAGTAACTCTTTTGAGGTGGCGCACACGAGTCCACATATTAACCATATCAATACACCACTATGGATCCGCTCCCGTCTTCCTACGAGAACGCCATCCATAGCACTCACTCTTATCTTGCGCATTTTAGAGTATCCACTTTCACTTGTCTATGAACTATCCAAGGGGTCCAAGTTTCCATATCCGTGGAATCCGGCTATTCGAATAGATAATGATAACTCTGCAGGGGTGTACTTCTTCACACACGCTCTCGCCACTTATCTCCCTGTACACATCATGTACCTCGGCAACCTTCAAGTGGAAACCGGGCGAGGGAGTCGGCCACGACCTGACTAACCAACAAGTCTCTCGTCCTGGTTTATCACTTATTCGGGTTCCATCCGCAAGGAGATCCTGCCGGGGTGTCGCTCATGGCCCCAAACGATGTGTGCAGGGTTCCCAAGCCCACCATCCGGGTGCCACTTGGTACACCGTGCCACTGTGTCTAGTCTATCCCAAGCCCACCCATACCGGGTGCCACTTGGTAGACTACTAACACTACCTACAAACACCAGAAACTAGTTGCAACTCCTGGACAGAGATCGAGTTGATTAATAAGCCGAGAGGGGCCGAGTTACCGGAACCCAATGTGTGGTAGTAACTGTTCATGGATCACAAACATAGGACTTAGTTCCTGAGGACGGCTGCAATGAGACAACCCACCATGTACTCCTACATGGCCTATCACCGCTACCTTTACCAAATCGTGTTCACACACTTAGCTCTCAATGGTAGGACATGTTCACCACGTTCCAATTCATTCCCGATGAATTAGACCGGACTCAACTCTAAGCAGTAGTAGGCATGACAACAAGCATGAATGAGTAGGCACATCAGGGCTCAAACAATTCCTACTCATGCTAGTGGGTTCCATCTATTTACTGTGGCAATGACAGGTCATGCAGAGGAAAGGGGTTCAGCTACCGCAGCATGTAACGGTTGAAACGGTGTTGTCCTAATGCAGTAAAAGAGAGCAGGAGCTAGAGAGTGGGATTGTATCGGAATGAACAGGGGGGGTTTTGCTTGCCTGGCACTTCTGAAGATATTAAAGCTCTTCATCGGTGTCATCGATCACGTCGTGAGAACTACGTCTATCGAGAGGGGACAAACACCGGCAATAGAGAAGAACACAATCAATGCATATGCAACAATATGATGCATGAATGTGACATGGCAATAACGTTATGATTTGAGCTAATGCATCTAGCTATGATTTAAATGAAGTTGGTTTGAATACAAGATTCAAATTCCAACTCCATATATGATTATTTAAATGCCCTTTATTTGTTTTGTCCAAAACAAAGGACAAACATTGTTCAAACATGCATGAAAATGGTACAGATGGAGTCCTTGAATTTTTTTGATAATTTTTCATACATAAATTATTTCATTCGGAGTTACAGTTGAATTTCTATGATTTTTAGAAGTTTTAAACATTTTCTGGAATTTTCTGAATTATTTTAAATCCAAAAAAATGACTTACTGCATCAGCATGACGCCTGGGTGACATCAGCAGGTCAACAGACGTCAGTCAGGTCAAACCTGATGTGCGGGGTCCACACATCAGTGGCACAGAGCCGGTTTGGGTGGATGACAGGTGGGACCGGTCAACGGCCACGTCAGCAGGGTCAATGCTGACGTGTGGGGCCACTGTGCTTAACTAAAGCTAAACAGGAATTAATTATGCGGTTAATTAGGCAGCGGGGCCCACTAGTCGGTGATAGAGGAGGGTAGTTAGCCCTGTCATTATTGCTAATGGTGGTGCCACGCCGGCTTCACCGAAGTTAGGCCGCCGGCGAGGTGCCGCGGCGGCGGAGGGCTGCGGGAACGCTGCTCAGGGTGCCATTCGCCGTGCGGTTTGCTCCTACGCGCTCCTAGGAGTGAGCCGCATCGGCTGGTGGTGGTGGCTAAGCTCGAGATGGCCGGGAACGGCACCGGCGATGACCACCGCGGCGGCCGGAGTTCAAACGTCGACGGATTCAATGCCACAGCACGCGGGAGGACCAGCGGTTTGCACCTACGAGCTCTACGCGTGCTCACGAACCCTACGGGTACACCCACGGGACCAAAGGGTCACCGGAACTTCGTCAGTGACAAGGTCGTGCGGCGGCGCACTCTCAGCCTCGACGAAAACAGTGGCTACAGCGAGAACTAGGCCACGGAATTAGAGGGGAACAACGCAGGGGCTCACGGGGATCACGATGAGGCGGTCGGCGTGCTCGGGGTAGGCCTGGGGCGACGGGACGGCGACGGCGTTCTCCGGCGACCGAAGCTTGAAGACGGAGTCGAGGCGGTCGAGTTGGGGCATCCGAGCGCTCCAGGCTTGCTCGAGGCGGCGTAACGGACGGTGGCAGAGCTTGCAGACTACAAGGGGAGGCGAGAGGAGCATGGTGGGCGTGGTGGCAGCGAACAACGGCGGCGGTCGGCGGCTGCGTTCGGACACGAGCGAGGGAGCAGAGGAGGTGGGGAACCAGAGTGAAAGGGGAAAGTGAGGGGAGGCGTTGGGCGTCTCCGTGGCATGGCTGGAAGCGCCGGGTCGTCGCGCTGGAGCAGGAGGTGGCGTCGTCGGCCACGCGTGTGCAGGCACACAGCTGCTTCTCCTCCTGGCAGGAGGAAGAAGACGGCGTTGCCCCTGTGGGCTGGGCCAGAACAGGAGTTGGGCCAGGCAGGTAAGTCAGGTAAGGCCCTACCTTTTCTATTTTCTGTTTGTTCTGTTTTCTATTTTTTTTAAGTTTGTTTTGAGTTTGGTTTTCAAACAAACCAATTTTATGCTTCTGAAAATTATTTTGTGGACGTATGAAACTAGTTCACAGCCACATGCAATTTTTCAAAATTATTGGGCTTATATCTTGTTTATAGTAAATATAAACCCAAATGAAATAGCTAGTGATTTAATCAAATGCCCGAGAATAATTATTTCTGTGATTCCAAAAATATTGGTTTGAGTTATAGCTCTTGCCAATAATTTTAGAGGTTAGCAGGAACATTTTGTTGGGCTCATTTGAAGCAATTTTTAATGTTGATCATTTTTGTTAATGATTTCTGAGGCTTTCCACTTTCCCCAATTCAACTTTCAATAAAATTTAAACATGATGCAACAGGACCAAGCAAGGACAACAGGGGCTGAGCTAGGGCTGTGACATTGGATAAGTTTGTTGTGGTGTTCATTGATGATATAATGGTATATTCGAAGAACGAGGAGGAGCACAAGGAGCATTTGCGTTTAGTTCTCGAGAAACTCAGGGAACATCAGTTGTATGCCAAGTTCAGCAAATGTGAGTTTTGGTTGAAGGAAGTCGGATTCCTTGGACATGTTATATCAGGAGAAGGTATAGCAGTAGACCCCACCAAGATTCAGTCAGTCACTGAATGGTTGGCACCCACTTCAGTTAGCGAGGTCCGCAGTTTTCTTTGACTCGCATGATACTATCGGAGATTCATTGAGAATTTTTCCAAAATTGCGAAGCCAATGACGGAGTTATTGAAGAAGGATACCAAGTTTAAATGGACGAAAGACTGCGAGGCAAGTTTCCAGGAGCTGAAGAAACGTTTGACTACAGCCCAGTGCTGACACTGCCAGATATACGTAAGGATTTCCAAGTGTATTGCGACACCTCTCGCCTAGGACTTGGAAGTGTGCTTATGTAGGACGGAAGAGTTATTTCGTATGCCTCACGGCAACTAAAACCACACGAGTTGAATTACACTATGCATGATTTGGAGCTAGCAACCGTAGTGCATGCGTTGAAGACTTGGAGACATTACCTTATTGGAAACCATTGTGATGCGTACACGGATCATAAGAGTTTGAAGTACATTTTTACACAGAAGTAACTGAATCTTAGGCAGAGGAGATGGTTGGAGCTCATAAAGGATTATGACATGAAGCTTCACTATCATCCAGGAAAGGCCAATTTCGTAGCAGACGCTTTGAGCCGGAAGAGTTATGCTAATACCCTAGAGAGCACGGGATTGCCGAAGGAGTTAGCAGAGGATCTCCGGGAACTTCGATTGGAGATTGTAGTTTTGTTGCAACAATGGAGGTTCAGTCTACATTGTTGGGAAAGATTCGAGAAGGTCAGAACGATGACAAAGAGATTGCCGAGATAAAATAGAAAATGAGCGAAGGAAAGGCCAAAGGTTTTCATGAGGATGAGCACGTCAACTTATGGTTTTGTGGACCGTGTTTACGTGCCCAATAACACAGAGATCGGGAAATTAATACTACAGGAGGCTCATGACTCACCATATTCAATACACCCCGGAAACACCAAGATGTATTTGGATTTGAAGGAACATTTCTGGTGGACAGGGATGAAGAAGGATATCGCCGAGTATGTAGCCGTATGTGATGTATGTCAGAGAGTGAAGGTAGAGCATCAAAAGCCAGTAGGATTGCTACAGCCTATGCCGATACCCGAATGGAAGTGGGATGAACTTGGCATGGATTTTATCACTGGGTAGTAGTTGACCGCTTGACCAAAGTGGCACAGATTATCCCTGTGAAAACAACTTATACCAGTGCAAAGTTGGCCAAGATATATATGACCAGGATCGTATGTCTGCACGGAGTTCCGAGGACCATCGTATCAGATAGAGGAACACAGTTTACCTCAAAGTTTTTGCATCAGCTGCACCAGACTTTGGGAATGAGATTGGAGTTCAGTATAACATTTCACCCGCAGACCGATGGACAGACCGGGAGAGTCAACCCGATTCTGGAGGATATGTTGAGAGCCGGTGCGCTAGACTATGGATCTAGTTGGGATGACAATTTGACTTACGTAGAGTTCTCATACAACAATAGTTACCAAGCCAGTTTGAAGATGGCACCATTCGAAGCCCTATATGGACGAAGGTGCAAAACACCGTTGATGTGGGATCAAGTTGGAGACCGACAGTTGTTTGGACCAGACTTGATCAAACAGTCGGAGGAGAAAGTTAAACTGATTCGAGATAGACTGAAGATAGCTCAGTCCAGACAGAAGAGTTATGCATATTCGAAGCGCAAGGAGGTAACCTATGAAATTGGAGATAGAGCATATCTGCAAGTATCACCTTTGCGAGGAGTGAAACATTTTGGAGTTAAGGGAAAGTTAGCCCCGAGATTTGTAGTACCGTATCGTGTTTTGGAATGGATGGGAGAAGTTGCCTACAAGTTGGAGTTACCTAAAGGACTGTCAGGAGTTACGATGTGTTTCAAGTTTCCCAATTGAAGAAGTGCCATGCTGAGATGGCCGATATACCGCTAAGAGATACCGTACCCTTGGAGGCGATTCAGTTGGACAATGATTTGACTTATGAGGAGAAGCCAGTCAAGATTTCGGAGTTTGCCAGCCGAGTCACCCGCAGTAAGGGTTATTAAGTTTTGCAAAGTTCAGTGGAGCCACCATACCGAGGATGAAGCCACCATGGAACGAGAGGATGATCTTCGCAAAGACCACCCACACCTATTTTCTAGCCAAACCGAATCTCGAGGGCGAGATTCATCTTAAGGGGGGGTAAGTTTGTAACATCCCAAATTTTCAATTTGGAATGTTATACATAGATCATTCTTGCATATCATATTTTATTGCATTTCGTCTCGCGATCCTCGAAATCCTAAGCAACTCAAGGACCCTCGGGGAGACTTGGGGATTTCCCCAGTTTTCAAATTAGATTTTTTATCAAATTTTGGAACGAGGATTTTTGGTTTTAATTATTTTTTCCTTCGTAAATATTTTATATTAAAATATATGAGAGGAGATAATATGACTTATCCAAAATAATTGAAATATTGGAGGAAAATTATTAAAATTAAACATTTGTTTTTTGGATTTTATTGCAATTTGGTTTGCACTAGAAAAATTACATGTTTTCAAAATTTTATTTTAGGGCCAAGAAAATGTTCAACTCGTTCTAAATATTCTATTTAGACAGCGAAAATTTGTTTTGGCATTTTTAGATTTTTATTTTATTTTCTAGGATTTTTTTGTTTGGAGGAATTGTTTTAAAAAAAGTCTTCGGGCACCGACTGGGCCGAAACCCCAACCAGGTCGGCCCACTCCCTCCCGCGTGCCGTCTCCCTCCTAGAGACCGGCCGCCGCGCCGCGCCGCCGACTCCGACAGAGTCCGAGCCGGACTGCGCCTCCCGCCGCCCTTGCCCCCTCACCAAGCCACCTCCCCTCCCCCTCTCTTAAATACCCAGCCCCGCCACCGCCACCACCACCCACCCTCAACACCGCAGCCCCACCCGCAGCCGTGCCTCGCCGCCGCCGCCGCCGTCGCTGCTGTGCCTCGCCACCGCGCCGCCGCCGCCTCACCCCGTTGCCGCTCCCGTGTCTCGCCGGACCGACGAGGTAGCCGTTCGCCTTCGGGTTTTTTAAGAAAACCGATTCGGTTTTTTTAGAAAAACCCTAGTTCGTTTTTTAGTTTGGTTCGCCGGTTTTTTTCCGGTTCTTCTCTTTAACGGGCGTTCGTCTGTACGTTCGTTTTAACGAATGGTTTCCGCTCGTTAGTTAGAGACAACGAATGCTCGTTCATTAGCCTGTTCGTCAGCTTTCTTTTATCGGATTTTTCCGCGATTATTTCTGATCGCGATTTCTGATCCGATTTTCGTTCTAGTTTATCTTTTGCTCGTTTGTCGGAATCAGGCGATTCAAGTGCCTAGATCTTTGTCTCAACACCCTCTTTCTGTTTAATCAACTTGAACAAGCTTTTGCTACTGTAAAATTTGACCTAGGTCCAGATTAGTAAACAGATCTTTTTTCTTTCGCCATTTGAGTTTCGTTGCTCCGTTTGATTTGATTCTTTTTGCTAACTGTAGTTCTTAAGTTGAACTTTCTGGTAGATCTTCTTGTTTGAGATTTACCCGCGTTTCTTTGCTTTATTGCTTATGTATGCTATTGTTTGTTTGTGATAGAATTCCCAGAGTGCGAAGCATGTTATTTTGAGTCCCTAGGTTTCGCGGATCGTCAGCAAGGCAAGTAACACTTTGATCATATTCCTTTATCACCCAGTTTTTATGCATTAGTTCCAATCCTCAGACATTGCATGGTTAGGATGTGATTAACATGTGGGTTGGGAAGTAGTTGATGAGGTAGAACCTATTGCCCTGTTATATTCAAACCTTGGGAGTTACTTATACGAATTGCTTATATTGCTATGCTATGCTCATAGACGTGGTTTGGGTGAGTGAAAGCCATGACAGATGTGAGATTGTTAATTAATGGTTTAACTTAAGGTGACAACTGGAATACACATCTGGGTGGATTGAGGCACCTGGAGAACCCAGTGTTGCCTGTATTTTTCGAAATCCCGGCGTTCCGTGTGATTTTCCTATGGACCGCCACCCAGGCTTAAAGGGAACTGAGATGATTCATGCTAGAAACTTCCGTGTGCAGCCACAAGCTATTATGGGCTCTAGCATAGTTGAGTAAGTTACGTGAAGCTCTTGAAGAGGTGGATCAGCAGGTAGTGGGTTGTAGCATTGGTATGGTCTGCCCGGAGTAGAGAGTTAATGTTTCTGAACGACTGTGTCTCGGTCATCCGTTTCTCTAACACCATGTAGTGCGAGAAATTCAATGGAGGCGATCGAGTCTTGTGGGGAAAAGTGCGCAAACCTCTGCAGAGTGTACAAACTAATCATGGTTAGCTGTGTCCCCGGTTATGGACTTCTTGAGTATCTAGTACTTGGAGTATCTTAAGTATCTCATCACGTTTAACTTAATATTGTTGGGTTGTTAATTACTTTAATTGGGATTGAGTTGGAGGAACCTTCTCAATGATGTTTCAACTACCATGATAGTTAAATTAAAATCTATTCCTTTGTTAAAGGGAAAAATTGGCTTTTTGCAAAACTGTAACCATAGATCTTTTCACCAGCCAAATATGCATGTAGTGATAGCATTATTCTGTTCTTGCTCTACTGTGTTACTTTGCCAGCATATTCCATGTGCTGGCCTATTTTCGGGCTGTAACGTTTTATGTTGCAGACTTTTTAGATGAGGAGTAAGGTTCATTAGGTCGTTGCCGTACAGCTCAGCTATGTTGTTGGAGTTGATGGACTCACTTTATCTTCCAAGCCTTCCGTTGTTATCGTATTAGATGGCCTTAAGCCATATTTACTATAGTAAGTTCTCTTTTGAGACATTTGATGTAATAAGTGTGTGATTGCTACTCTTTTATAAATCCTCAAGTACTATGTGTGTCAGCATTACCGATCCAGGGATGACACTTAAGCACAGAGACTTGACCGTTTGAGGTTGGGTCGCTAAATGAGGTAATTGTACCTTCTCCCGAACTGGGAATTAGTTCATCACAGAAATCAGCTCCAGTGATTCCTACACCAGTAAGTGAGGAAGCTAATGATGATGACCATGAAACTTATGATCAAGTTACTACCGAACCTGGTAGGTCAACCAGAGTAACATCCGCACCAGAGTGGCATGGTAATCCTGTTCTGGAAGCCATGTTACTTGACCATGATGAACCTACGAACTATGAGGAAGCGATGATGAGCCCAGATTCCGCAAAATGGCTTGAGGCCATGAAATCTGAGATGGGATCCATGTTTGAGAACAAAGTATGGACTTCGCTTGACTTGCCCGATGATCAGCAGGCCATAGAGAATAAATGGATCTTCATGAATAATACTATCGTTGATGGTAATGTTACTGTCTACAAAGCTCGACTAGTTGCAAAAGGTTTTCGACAAGTGCAAGGAGTTGACTATGATGAGACCTTCTCGCCCGTAGCGATGCTTAAGTCCGTCCGAATCATGTTAGCAATTACCGCATTTTATGATTATGAAATTTGGCAAATGGATGTCAAAACTACATTCCTTAATGGATATCTTAAAGAAGAGTTGTATATGATGCAACCAGAAGGTTTTGTCGATCCAAAAGGTGCTAACAAAGTGTGCAAGCTCCAATGATCCATTTATGGACTGGTGGAAGCCTCTCGGAGTTGGAATATACACTTTTATAGTGTGATCAAAGCATATGGTTTAATACTGACTTTTGGAGAAGCCTATATTTACAAGAAAGTGATTGGGAGCTCTGTAGCATTTATGATATTATATGTAGATGACATATTGTTGTTCAAAAATGATACTGAATATCTGAATAGCATAAAAGGATAGTTGAATAAGAATTTTTCAATGAAAGACCTCGGTGAAGCTGCTTATATATTAGGCATCAAAATCTATAGAGATAGATCAAGATGCTTAATTGGACTTTCACAAAGCACATACCTTGATAAAGTTTTGAACAAGTTCAAAATGGATCAAGCAAAGAAAGGGTTCTTGCGTGTGTTACAAGGTGTGAAGTTAAGTCGGACTCAATGCCCGACCACTGCAGAAGATAGAGAGAAAATGAAAGGTGTTCCCTATGCTTCAACCATAGGCTCTATCATGTATGAAATGATGTGTACCAGACCTGATGTGTGCCTTGCTATTAGTCTAGTAGGGAGGTACCAAAGTAATCCGGGAGTGGATCACTTGACAGCGGTCAAGAACATCCTGAAATACTTGAAAAGGACTAAGGATATGTTTCTCGTATATGGAGGTTACAAAGAGCTCGTCGTAAATACGACGCTACAAGCTTTGACACTGATCCGAATGACTCTAAATCACAAACTAGATACGTGTTTTTATTAAATGGTCGAGTTGTCAGTTGGTGCAGTTCCAAGCAGAGCGTCGTGGCGGGATCTACGTGTGAAGCGGGGCAGAATACATAGCTTCTTCGGAAGCAGCAAATGAAGGAGTCTGGATGAAGGAGTTCATATCCAATCTAGGTGTCATACCTAGTGCATCAGGTCCAATGAAAATCTTTTGTGACAATACTGGTGCAATTGCCTTGGCAAAGGAATCCAGATTTCACAAGAGAACTAAGCACATCAAGAGATGCTTCAATTCCATCCGCGATAACGTCAAGGAGGGAGACATAGAGATTTGAAAAATACATACGGATCTAAATGTTGCAGACCCGTTGACTAAGACTCTCTCATGAGCAAAACATGATCAGCACCAAGACTCCATGGGTGTTAGAATAATTACAATGTAATCTAGATTATTTACTCTAGTGCAAGTGGGAGACTGAAGGAAATATGCCCTAGAGGCAATAATAAAGTTGTTATTTATATTTCCTTATATCATGATAAATGTTTATTATTCATGCTAGAATTGTATTAACCAAAAACTTAGTACATGTGCGAATACATAGACAAATAGAATGTCACTAGTATGCCTCTACTTGACTAGCTCGTTGAATCAATGATGGTTATGTTTCCTAACCATAGACATGAGTTGTCATTTGATTAACGGGATCACATCATTAGAGAATGATGCGATTGACTTGACCCATCCGTTAGCTTAGCACAATGATCGTTTAGTTTGTTTCTATTGCTTTCTCCATAACTTATACACGTTCCTATGGCTATGAGATCATGCAACTCCCGAATACCGGAAGAACACTTTGTGTGCTACCAAACGTCACAATTTAACTGGGTGATTATAAAGGTACTCTACAGGTGTCTCCGATGGTGTTTGTTGAGTTGGCATAGATCGAGATTAGGATTTTTCACTTCGATTGTCGGAGAGGTATCTCCGGGCCCTCTCGATAATGCACATCAATATAAGCCTTGCAAGCAATGTGACTAATGAGTTAGTTGCGGGATAATGCATTATGAAACGAGTAAAGAGACTTTCCGATAACGAGATTGAACCAGGTATTGAGATACCGACGATCGAATCTCGGGCAAGTAACATACTGATGACCAAGGGAACAACATCTACCGTTATGTGGTTTGACCGATAGGGCTGACATGGGCCTTGTGAGAGAGAGGGGAGGGGCCATAGGGCTGGCCGCCCCCCTTGGAGGGGGGCGGCGCCCCCTCTTTCCCTCCCTCTCTCCCTATCCTTCCTTCCCCCTCCCTCCTCCTAGTTGGACTAGGAAAGGAGGAGTCCTACTCCTACTAGGAGGAGGACTCCTCCCCCTCCTTGGCGCGCCCCAAGGCCGGCCGGCCTCCCCCGTGCTCCTTTATATACGGGGGCAGGGGCACCCTAGAACACACAAGTTGATTGTTTCCAGCCATGTGCGGTGCCCCCCTCCACCATAATCCACCTCGGTCATATCGTAGCGGTGCTTAGGCGAAGCCCTATTCCGATAGAATCATCATCACCGTCATCACGCCGTCGTGCTGACGAAGCTCTCCCTTGACACTATGGTGGATCATGAGTTCATGGGACGTCACTAAGCCGAATGTGTGCAGATCATGGAGGTGTCATACTTTCGGTACTAGGATCGGTCGATTCTCAAGACGTATGAGTACATCAACCGCGTTGTCATAACACTTCCGCTTACGGTCTACGAGGGTATGTAGACAACACTCTCCCCTCTCATTGCTATGCATCACCATGATCTGCGTGTGCGTAGAATATTTTTTGAAATTACTGCGTTCCCCAATAGAGGTCTTGCCGGCCTTCTTCCTTCCCGGGGCCTGAGCGGCAGGAGCAAGTGCCTTGGCGGTAGTTGCTGCAACTGCCTCTCAATAGAGTTAGTCGACACAGATGAGCGCGTCTTTCTTGTCAGAGGGGATGGTGATGATGGTCAGCGGCTCCGGCATCTTCAATGTGTTGTAGGTGTAGTGTGACGCCGCCATGAACTTGGCCAGCGCTGGGCGGCCAAGGATCCAATTGTATGGCAAGGGGATCTCGGCGACAATGAAAACGATCTTCTCCGTCCTATAGTTCCACTCGCCCCCAAATGTAATGGGCAGCGTGACTTTGCCTTTTGGCTAGCTCCTTCCCGGGTTGACCCCTTGAAAGGTGCCCGTCACCTCGAGATCTCCATTAGGAATCTGCAGCTTCTTGATCACAGCAGGCGGGATCAAGTTCAAACCGGCCCCACCGTTAACCAGCACTTTTGTCACCTTGAGATTGCGTATTGTTGGTGAAAACAACAACAACAAACACCCGACCGCAGTTTTGCGATTAGGGTGATCCTCGGTGTCAAAAATGATGGGCGTGCGGGACCACTTCAGTGGCTTCTGAGTATCGAACGATGGCTCTGCCGCAGTGACCTCTCGTGCCCATTGTTTTAGTTGGCGGTGAGAGGTGTGCAATGAGGCGCCACCGTCTAAGCACATGGCCTCTGTAGCTTTCTGGAACTCGTGCTCGCTGGAGTCATCGTCCTCGTCGTGATCATCTTCCCCCTTCTTATCGCGGCCCCAAGCGGGTCTCTCTTGTTGATTATCTTTGCCACAACGACCTCCTTGGCCGCCACGCTTCTTGACGGACCCCTCAGCACCATCCTGACCCTTCTCCTTGTCCCGCCTTTCATATCCAGCCTTCTGCTTTTCTGCAAGCAGCTCAACCTGTCGGCAGTTCTGGAGGTCATGGCCCTTGGTGCGGTGGATCTTGCAGTACTGCTTGTCGGAGCCTCCTGGCTTGTCGGCGGCCGCCAAGGCCCGGCAGACGGCGCACCCAGCAACCTCCTTGCTGGGGTCGTCAGCCTTGGCCTTCTTGGCGGTGTCGGGGTCGCCAAATCCCTTAACGGCAAGCACAGTCTTGCCCTTACGCTTCCTGTTGCGGCGCTGGCCCTTCTTCGTCGGGGCGGCAGCGTCTTCGTCCGTGGAGTCGGTTTCCGCACCGACGTCCTCGCCAGGCTACCTCCTCCCTTCTTCAGCCTGAGCACATCTATCTGCCAGAACATAAAGTTCAGCTACATCCTAGACCTTGCTCATTGCCAGCTCTTCACGCATCTTACGGTTGTGCATGTTCTAATGGAACACACTGACGACAGCGGTGGGATGAACATCTGGGATGGTGTACTGCACACGGTTGAATCTTTGTCTGTACTTATGCAGGGACTCAACATCCTTCTGGGAGACGACATGCAAGTCATTTGCCTCGACAGGAGCTTGATGGCCTCCGGTAAAGGCACCAACAAACTCGTGGCACAGATCCGACGAGGAAGAGATGGAATCCATTGGCACGTGCATCAACCACGACATGACGTTGGGCTTAAGCGCCAACGGAAAGTAGTTGGCGAGCACCTTGTCGTCGCGAGCCCCGGCGGCTTGCATTGTGATGGTGTAGATGCTAAGGAACTCCCATGGGTGAGTCTTGCCATTGTACTTTTCCCCAACATCAGGCTCGAATGTGTGGTCGGAGGGCCACTGAAACTACCGCAGTTCTCGGGTAATGGCCGGACAACCCACCTCCTAAGGCAGGTCGCCAGAGCCCCCTGGTGCTGGGTGGTCCATAGCAGGCCGTGCACGCCGATCCGACTGATGGCGCACCTCCTGCCGTCGCTCGATGGTAGTCCGAGTGTCTTCTTGAGCTTGCTCTCGAAGAACTCAGCATTGGTCGAAGCGGGTTCGCGGGTCAGACGACGCTGTGGAAACATTGTCACAGGCGTCGGCCCGATGAGATGGTGGCTGCTGTCGTGGCCGTGGGGGAGGAGAGTGCACCATGGTTGCAGCGTCTCCGGTCCTCCCACCACCAGCATGCACTGGCTCCACAGAACGTCGGCATGAGGGTCCCGCTGGGGGCGGCTCGTCTTTATTGGCGAAGCTGATGAGTCTTCGGATGGTGGCCCTCCACTCGTCGAGCTTCTCCGCAGCGGGGGGAAGTCGAGGTGCAGTTGCACGCGCGCCAGCGCTTCTGCTGGCGTGGGCGGTGGCGAAAGCCGCGTGGACTGTGACGCGCTCCGACTTCTAACCAAGTTAGAAGGAGCTCTGTCACGGTCTCGCGGTCGCACACCGCTTTCGCCTGCATTCGGGCGTGTACGCCGGCCTGGTGCGTCCTGAGAGTGGCGCACAGGGCTCTTCCAGCGGCAGTGCCTGGGAGCTCCGGCATCGTGGTGTTGCTCATTGCGCGCGGCCTGGGAAGGCATCTGCGCGGGTGGTAGCTGGGGCGCCATAGAGGTTGCCACGTCGCCCGTGGGCAGCACAGCCCCGCTCCCGGACCTAGCGGCGCGTGGCTCGTCGTCTCGGATCCGAACGATGCCGCTTGCCTGGCTCTTATTGCTAGAATGTCATGGATGCTCGTGGGCCACATCTTCGGCACCATCCATGGCCACCCGCTCGCCTGCTCGCGCTAGCACGGACGGGACGGCTCCGGGTGACCCGACCGCTGTGATCCCCTTTTTCTTGGGGGCCATGGTGATGATGAAGTCGATGCGCTAACTTCCAAACCGTATTTTCACAGCTTGCTTTTCGGGGCTCAAGAACGACACCTATGGGATCATAGGGAATTCCTACTATGGTTGCTGGGCCGCAGGGCTGTAAAAAGAGCGGGTTTAGAAGATCAACGTGGGGGAGTTTATCCAGGTTCGGGCCGCAGATCGTGTGTAATACCCTACTCCTGCTAGTTTGTGTTTATCTGGTGTGATTAGACTAGCTACAAAGCGTGTAGGGTCCGAAAAGTCCGAATCCTCTCACAGTATGCTGCGGGCCTCCATTTATAGTCAAAGGGGCGGCCATAGTGGCACACAGGAGGTGGAAAGTTGTACAGCAGTCGAGTTTATCGCCTGACATCACGGGACAAAATGCATTAAATGCGCTACTTAGGTGTCCTCTTGCTTTACCGGTGACGACAGCATAGCCCATCCTGTCTGTCGCCGCTTCGCCTTGCTCCGACATGCTGTCAGGCCAACAAGGCATGCAACGCCATGTAGGCTGGCAGGCTGCTGAGCTGGCGTGGTGGCAGGGTCTTCACGAAGATTTGCATGCCACCACGTAGGTGCTTTACTAATTGGATTAGGAGCCACGTACTGCCACGTGTGTACCTATTTAGTTGGTGGGTCGGCCGCTGAGTTGGGGTGGCGACGGGGCGGCAAGGCCTTGCCGCGGTCTTGCTGGTCTTCCCGGCAAGGGTCTTACCGGGCCTTGTGGGCGCCCTCGGCAAGAGTCTCGCCGGGGCCTCGTGGGTATCTTTTGCAGGAGCCTTGCCGGGGCCTCGTGGGCATCCTCGGCAAGGAGCATTACTGTTGTCTTGTTTCTTGGTTCCTATCTAGGCCTCGCAGGCCCTTTGTCTTCACAAAGGTCTACATGCCACCACGGAGGCGCCTCCCAAGCCTTGGTACCGATGTGGTTGATGGCGTTGGGACTCTTAGACTCAAGGGTGGCAGCCTTGTTGGTGTTGGGCAAGTCGCCTCGGCAAGGCTCTTACCGGGGCCGTGAAGGCCAGTCCACCAAGGGCCTTGCCGGGGGTGTTTCACCTCGCCCCTCTGCTCTTCATGCCTCTGGCCTCGAGCACGGCTCTGGTAGCCTTGTGTCTTTGCTCCCTCTTCTGTCCCGCCAAGCGCGGCCGCATGCGTGCGGTTTCCACTGCCCGCGCACAAGTAAAGGGGTACAAAAAGGACCCCTACTTTTGTACATCAACACTCCCTCTGAATGATTCGAGTGGCTTGACTTGGCACAGGTTCACGCATGTAGTTGGTCCAAAACCAACAAAGCCTCCATGATATTTATGTTCATGTTGTTTGATATCCTACTCATGGTCGTATTCAACGTTAATTATTCTCAATGCATGTTCATGGCCGTTTTCGCTCTCTGGTTGGTCGCTTCTCAATCTATATGCTAGCCTTTGCCTGTACTAAGTGGGACTACTGCTTGTGCATCCAAATCCTTAAACCCAAAGTTGTTCGAGATGAGTTCTCTATATCTACCTATTTGCGGTATTACACTATCGTTCCAAGTAAATTTGCATGTGCCACCTCTAAACATTCGAATAAGCATATGTTTTGTGTTCCCGTACCGCTCATGGAGTGATAGGGGCGGTTAGTTTCTTCCATGCTAAGCGGATTATTCTCATGATAAGTGTTTGTTCACTTGTCCTTACACGAGAGGGGCTAGTATTCGGGATGCCCAGTCCCATGATCAAATCGCAAAATAATGAAATAAACTCCCCTAGAAAGTTGTTGGTATGGAGGGCACCCGAGGATTCGGCTAGCCATGGCTTGTGTGTGTTGGCGGAGCGGGAGTAAACTTTACCTTTCCACTTCAGAACCACCGCTAATGTGTTTAGCATGTAAAATATTGAAAATTCTCAGTCATGACGTTGACAGGAAAGGCATATGTCGGTGTCAAAACCGGCAGATCTTGGGTAGGGGGTCCCGAACTGTGCGTCTAGGCCGGATGGTAACAGGAGGCAAGGGACACGAAGTTTTACCCAGGTTCGGGCCCTCTTGATGGAGGTAAAACCCTACGTCCTGCTTGATTAATATTGATGATATGGGTAGTACAAGAGTAGATCTACCACGAGATCAGAGAGGCTAAACCCTAGAAGCTAGTCTATGGTATGATTGTTGATGTGTATGTTGTCCTACAGACTAAAACCCTCCGGTTTATATAGACACCGGAGAGGGTTAGGGTTACATAGAGTCAGTTACAATGGTAGGAGATCTGAACATCCGCATCGCCAAGCTTGCCTTCCACGCCAAGGAAAGTCCCTTCCGGACACGGGACGGAGTCTTCAATCTTGTATCTTCATAGTCCAGGAGTCCTGCTGAAGGTATAGTTCGGCTATCCGAACACCCCCTAATCCAGGACTCCCTCAGTAGCCCCTGAACCAGGCTTCAATGAAGACGAGTACGACGCGCAGATTGTCTTCGGCATTGCAAGGTGGGTTCCTCCTCCAAGTACTTTATAGAAGACTATAAACACAAAGATAGTGTCCGGCTCTGCAAAATAAGTTTTCCACATATTGCCATAGAGAGAATAATATTTACACAAATCTAATATGCTGACGTATTCCGTAGTGCGACACACCACGGCCAAGCTTTTATCCGAGTCATTTCATTATCCCACCTCAGCGCGTCATGCGAGGTGGTTTCCTTGGCACATCCTATTAAAGCAGAGATCGTGTCCCCTTATTCCGGCATTCTCATCAACACGGGCGTGGGTAACCCAACCGCGCCTTTGATTACGGCGCTTGGAGATAAGCGAGTTTTACCAGGCTGGTGGGGACATGTAGTTGCGTCCACCCATATAAGGGGATAAGGATCCACCTTTTCACACACGCCTTCTTCCTTCTTGGCCTATCCATTCTTGCGCACTCGAGCTCCAGCGCCCAAGTCCGCACTACCACCTCAACCTTCTCCAGTCATGTCCGGAGCGGGAGGCAAGTGGATGGTCTCCTCCGTCACGGAGAGACACATCAAAAAGCTGAGGAAGGCCGGATATCTGGCCAGCGACATCACGCACCGGCTTCCCGAAAAGGGGCAGCTCATCCCCACTCCTAGGCCCCATGAGAGGGTGGTATTCCTCCCCCATTTCCTCCGCGGACTAGGATTCCCTCTGCATCCATTTGTCCGGGGGCTCATGTTCTACTACGGCCTGGATTTCCATGATCTGGCCCCGAACTTCGTCCTCAATATCTCGGCATTTATCGTCATGTGCGAGGCGTTCCTCCGCATCCGCCCCCATTTTGGACTATGGCTTAAGACTTTCAACGTCAAGCCAAAGGTGGTGGGCGGCAGCCAGGCGGAGTGCGGTGGTGCCATGGTTGGCAAGATGGCCAACATCCTGTGGCTCGAGAGCTCCTTTGTGGAGACCCTGAAGGGGTGGCAATCATATTGGTTTTACGTCACCGAGCCGCGCGACGCCGAATGGGTCGCACCCCCTGAGTTTCGATCCGGCCCCCCTACGCGGCTCACCTCCTGGAAGGAGACATGCCTTTCTTGGGGTAAAAAAGGAGAGTTGACCGGACTCCAAACATGCATCCAAACCCTGGTGGACAAGAAGCTCAAGCTTGTCAACGTAGTCCATGTTATGCTCATTCGCCTGATCCTCCCGTGTCAATGAGGGGCCTTAAACCTGTGGGAGTTTGACCCGGCGCAGCATCAAACTCTAAACAGGCTCTTTGACACGACGTACGAAGATGCCTGGAAGATGCTTTTCAAAGGCGCGAGGCTCCCGCATCCGCTACCGAGGATCGCGGATTCAATACTCAGCATCACGCTCATGCGGTAAGCTGTTTTTGTCCTTTTACAGGGTATCAGTTTTTCATAGTTTGACTCTATGCGGGATCTAAGCTCCCTTATCTTTGACAGGATTGGGAGGTGACGTCCGGACAGATCAACTGTCCGGCTCCTTTGCCCGAAGGCCCAGCGAACGCTCGCTTGGCGAAGCTGCTGGTTCCGGCGCCCTATGTGGTGCCGGAGAAAAAGGCCACGAAAAGGGCCACGGGGACTCGAAAGAGTGCCCGGCGCTAGGAGGTGTCAGATTCATCATCCGACGGTCCCGAAGCGCCTTACTCTCGTGAAGATGAGGAGGAAGAAGAAGAGACCTCTCCCCCTCCAGCGGGAGGAGAGAAGAAAAGGAAGGACGCCCTCTCTGAGGAGGCCGGAGGGTCCAAGAAGGGGAAAACCCTTCCTCCGGACTACTCCAACGACACCGATGATGGTGGAGAGGAGTGGCAGCCTAGGGCCAGGCCCCTGGCAAAATCGTAAGCATCCGGATACCGGAGTAATTCATAGTATTTGTTTATTGCACGGCTTTCCCTTATGTCGAATATGCTTATGCAGCCTACCCAAAGACCGGCACAACGCGTCGTCGAGCGGCTCACTGGACTCGTCAGATGTGAACTCGCTTCCGACGGCTTCCTCCCCCCGCCCTATGGACGACACCGAGGTGTTGTCCCAACAGGTTCCAAGCAGGGAGGAGGTGGTCCTGGAGGCGCTGCAAGGCGACCTCCCGGACTCCAGGAGTAAAGGGGATGAAACCCCCCAGGGCTCCAAGTCCGGCTCTAGGCCAGACACCGCTCTGGAACCTTCAAGGGTTCCGGAGTCCGGTGGGGGACCTCCTTCCAAGAGGAGCAAGTCCACCGTGCCGGTGACCCCCGTCCATCCGGAGACGCCGGACAATATGTTGGAGGCGCTCCAAGGCGCCTCCATCGACGAGGAGCACCGCGCTATTATGAGTGCGGTGGTCCAGAAGGTTCAGTCCGCCAAGAGCGGACTAATTGAAGCTTGTACTAGCCTTTTGACAGGCTTTGAGGTAAGTAAATAATGTGTAAATAATATTACCGCATAGACAGTAGCCCCTAATGCTCTGTTGGGCGTTCGGGAAGAAAAGACGAATAGAGGATCAAAAAAAATTCGCAGGAGTCTAACAAAAGGAGTCAATATGCGTGTGCAGGCTTCTCTGCTGGCGTCCGCCGTACTCACTGCAGAAGTGGACATGCTGAAGCAGAGCCTCGAGAAGTCCGAGCAAGAGCTCGGGCGTGCCAAGAAGCAGCTCGAGGAGAAGGAAGGTAAGAAATACCTTGGTTGAATATGTATATAAAAAAGGTGCAATTGCAAGAAATGACAGGATTAACATGGCTATTGTAGGGGCCACATCTGAGGTGGCGACCCTTAAGCAAGCGCTGCTCGAGGCCGAGAAGAGTGCGGCCGCGGAGCGCACCGAGCGGGAGAGGTATGAGGCCGAGGTTGGCAAGGTGCGGCAAGAGCTCCAGGTTCTCATGAAGAAACATGAGAGTTTGGAGCTTGACTCGAAGACGCGAGCGTCCGAGCTCGCGGTGGCTATTGAAAATGCCAAGTCTGCCAAGGCCGAGTCCCAGAACACCCTTCAGGAGTTGGATGAGGTGAAGAAAATAGCGGCGGGTAAGGCATTCTTTATGCAAAGTAGACACATAAACGTGAGTTATTTGATACTTACCCGAATCCGGAGCTCTCCAGGGGCATTTGCAGATCTTCCCTGTCAGGACCCCGATCCCAAGTCACATCGATCTAGCCGGTAACACCTCATATCACTTTGCGGCCTCACGCACGGTATCCCACGGGTGTCGCCTTACCATGGCCCGGGACCGTTTGCGCCTTTTGGCTCACATATATGATAGTGTCGCTAGCATCCATATGATAGAGAACCCAAGCCGACATGGCTAGTCGTGAACCCAAAGCGGCACAGACCTATGGAGACAGGCATACATGAATCACATCGAACATGTCGGTCATCAGCGAGTGATTTCGGGGTGTAGCACTGGGCTAACAGGACTCCAGTGAACCGGGCTGTAGCAGGCTAGGCAGGACTCCGGATATCACCGCGTGACATTTCCCCGAAGGGACAGACATAGGAACGAAGTGAAACACATGCCGGCCAGTCAAGTGTACTGAACAGTAGTGCTGGGCTAGCAGGACTCCGGTGAACCGGGCTATAGCGGACTACTATGGCTCGAGGAACACTAGACTACATTTCCCCATAAGAAAGGCTGCCAAGGATAAACAACTAGATTGTCGTATCCCACTCATACCAAGCATTTCAATCATACACACAATATGCCCGATATGAGTACATACAACATGGCAACACAACAAAACTCTACAACTCAAGTACTTTATTTAAAGGCTCTAGGGAGCCATACATAACATGTCCATACAGATAGGGGTCACATGACCCGACACTCAAGTCATACAAACATACAAGCACATGCGGAAGCAACTAGTCTGAGTACAGATTCTAGAAAGAAAGAAGGCTTCTCGAAGCCTGTCTATATACATAGGGCCCTCCATGGCCAGGATCACCACCTGGGTGGCTAGTCACTCGTCGACGTCAAGGTCTACGTAGAACCCATCGGAGGGGGCGGTGTTGTCGTCTGAAAATAGTAATTAAGCAAACATGAGTACAAAGGTACTCAGCAAGTCTTACATCAGAACTTACTAGACATGCTTATTCTCAAGAATGTGGTGGGGTTAATGCAGCAAGCCAGCTTTGACTCTTGGCTAAGCTATTCTACGGAACTTCACCAGTAAAAATAGTTTTCGCACACGAGTCCACTACTCACCAACACAATACTCCACCGGGGATCCTCCCTCGTCTTCCTACGAGAGGGCCATCCTCGGTACTCACACTTATCCTGAGTCTTTTAGTAGTATCCATTAACTTGTCTATGAACTGTATAGGCAACCAAGTAGTCCTTTACCGCGGACGCGGCTATTCAAATAGTTTTATACCCTGCAGGGGTGTACTTCTTCATACACGATTTCACCACTTACCGCCGTTTACATGACATGTACTCGGCAACCTTCAAGCGGAAGCCCAGCGAGGGTGTCGGCCACGGCCTACCTAAACACTTAAGTCTCTAGTCCAGGTTTATCGCCTATCCAGGTTCCATCCGCAGGGAGTCCGGCCGAGGTTTCCACATACAGCCCCGAATGATGTGAACAGGGATCCCGAGACATCAAACGGGTGACTCGGTACACCGTGCCACGGTGTATCTACCGCAACATAGCCCACCCCTAAGGTCAGCGCTACGCACGGCCGCCAACACATAACCTACAAACACCAAAAACTATTTGCAACTCCTGGACAGAGTACTAGGGTGGTTAAGAAGCCGAGAGGGTCAATTAAGGATCCCAATGCATGGTAGTAGCTGAATCTTAAATCACACATACAGATCTCAGTTCTTAGGGACGGCCTCAATGAAACAACCCACCATGTACTCCTACATGTCCTCTCATTGATACCTTTACCAAAACATGTTCAACACATCCCTCACATTACCGGCATAAGCATTCCACTCTAGCCCATCACCCAGATAAACCAGACCTGACACAACTCTAAGCATAGCAGGCATAGCAAGGTAGGAATCACATACATGGCTCAATCAACTCCTACACATGCTAGTGGGTTTCATCTAGTTACTGTGGCAATGACAGGTC
Organism: Triticum dicoccoides; assembly: GCF_002162155.2. Classification (NCBI taxonomy): domain Eukaryota; kingdom Viridiplantae; phylum Streptophyta; class Magnoliopsida; order Poales; family Poaceae; genus Triticum; species Triticum dicoccoides. The sequence continues at coordinate 591,379,284 of NC_041384.1, read as the reverse complement.
ATGCAGAGGATAAGGGTTCAACTACCGTAGCACACAGCAGTTTGAATCGCGTTGTCTTAATGCAGTAAACAAGAGCAGAAGCAAGAACATGGGTTTGTATCGGAATGATCAATGGTTGCTTGCTTGATGGAGTGGTAGTGGGATAATGCCCTTCAGTTGGATACTCATGAATATCCTCGGAGGCAGAACCTACCACGAAGAACACATCGGAACACAGTCAACACATGACAATATGCAACAATATGATGCATGCTATGACATGGCAATATGAATGTGTCTTGGCCTAATGCAAGCTATAACAGAAAGGAATGAACTCATTTGAATCAAAGATTCAAATATTAGCTCATTAAACATGGCCTTAATAGTGCATTTCCTTATTCTTCTTAAACAGCAAGGTAAACTTGTTTTGTCATGCATGAAACCATTACAGATGGATATATTGAATTTTTCTGATCATTTTTCATATATAAATCTTTGCATTTGGAGCTATGGTTGATTTTCTATGATTTTTAGAAGTTTTAACTATTTTCTGGAAATTCCTGAATAAAAATAAATCCAGAAAATGCATTGCTGCGTCAGCATTGCGTCATGCTGACCTCGGCAGGTCAAAGGCGCCAGCCCAGGTCAAACCTGACTGGTGGGCCCCTTCTGTCAGCCTCTTAGCTAATTAACAAGATTAGATTAACACTAATTAGCTGTCAGTGGGGCCTGGGCCCACATGTCAGTGACTGATTTAATTAAAATTAATTAAAACTAATCCTAAATTAGTTAGCAGACCGGCCCCACCTGTCATAGACTCAGGGGGGGTCTACCTGGGCCCACCCAGGAGTCAAACTGGGTCAAAGTCGCCGGCGACTCGATGCCGGCGAGGCCTGAGACGGTGGCGCAGCTCGGAAAACGCCCATAGGGCACGGGCGAGGCCGTTCTTGGGCTCGTTGGAGAGATCTTGCAGTCGCGCATCTAGTGGTGGTGGAGGCCGGGCCTACGGTGGCCAGAGACGACGGCGGCGAGCTCCAAGGCGGCGTCCAGAGTTCGGCCATGTGCGGGGAGTGGGCTGCGCCGTGCAAACACGGAAACTGAAGCGCTAGCGAGGCACTACGCGATGCGGTAAGCACGTTGCATAGCACGGGAGGACCAAATGGTCGCCTGAGCGACGCCGGCGACGAGCTCGAGCGGAGACGAGCTTCGGCCATGGTGGAACCATGGCCTAGAGGGTGCAAATGCGTGGGAAAGAAGAGGAGGAAGGCGGCGGAGCTCACAGGGAGGTCGATGAGAAGCTCAGTGGGCTCGGGGGCAAGCAGAGCGAGGCGAATCGATGAACGGCGTCCGGCGGGTACCGAGGTTGAAGACGACGCGATAGCGGCGATGCAGGGCCTCCGGCGAAGCGTGGCTCGGTGGGGAGGGCGAGGGCGTCGTGCGGAGCGATTTGGCTTGTCGGAGGGGCGAGGGGATGGCTCTGGCGTCGTCTACGGCGAACGGCGGCGAGGAACGCGCTCGGGCATCACGGGAGAGAGTGAGGGAGACGAGGGGTAGAGTGAGCGAGGATGAGAGGGGGACGTGGGGGTCGCGTGGCACCCCTAGGCGTCTCCAGGCGTCGGCGGAAGCAGGAGGTGGCCGGCGTGCGGCCGCGGGCGCCGGCCACGCGCTCCGCGTCCTTCTGGCGCGAGGAGGACGACGACTGGCAGGGCCAGTCGGCTGGGCCGAGCCAGGTGGGCTGGGCCAGCACAGGTAAGGCCCAGTTAGCTTCCCTCTCTCTGTTTTTTTATTTGTTTCTATTTTTCTATTTAACTGCAACTGTTGGGCTTTAATTCAAATACTAAAACGTTTCCAAAAATCCTGAAAATAATTGTGGGCTTTGTTTAGATTATTTCCAACAGCAAACATTTATTTCCAGGATTATTTGAGCATTTAAATTACTTTATAGCATTTAAATGCCCAAATTCAAATACTTATGATTTAATTCAATGACCTTCTGCTGACCTAGAAAATTGTGCACCAATTTTGCCAGAGGTTTTAACCCAAGACAAAGAGGGTGAAATTTTTAGAAGGGCATTTTAGGTTCATTGAAAATAATTTTAGTAAACCCTAGTTGTTTCCAGGGGGTGTTGGGGGGTTTCTGCCTTCCCCATTTCAAATTTAAGAGAAATTTAAACATGATGCACACTCTAATGCTTGAACTAGCTAGGGTGTGACAACTCACCCCCACTCAAAAGAATCTCGTCCCAAGATTTAGGATCCTCCGGGAAGAAGGTGGGGTACTCAAGTCGAAGACGATCCTCCCTTTCCCAAGTGGCTTCTTTCTCGGAATGGTGTGAACATTGAACCTTGAGAAACTTGATATTCTGATGTCGAGTGGTACGCTCGGCTTGATCAAGGATACGAACGGGATATTCCCGATAGGAGAGGTTATCTTGTAGATCAAGGGTTTCATGGTCCACTCCATGGATAGGATCCGCGAAGCAACGCCTGAGTTGTGAAACGTGGAAGACATTGTGAACTCTGGAAAGATGCGGAGGTAGTTCCAATTGGTAGGCAACTTCTCCTTGTTTGGCAAGAATTCGAAAGGGTCCAATGTAACGAGGGGCCAATTTTCCTTTGATACCGAAACGATGGGTTCCCTTTAACGGAGTAACCCGAAGGTAAGCCTTCTCGTCGACTTCATAAGTCATAGGCTTATGTTTACGATGATATTGACTCTTTTGACAAGATTGGGCTGTTTCCAATTTCTCACGAATAACGTGAACCTGCTCTTCTGCTTCCTGAATCATATCCGGGCCAAAGAGTTGTCTTTCCCCGGTTTCTGACCAGTTAAGAGGCATTCGACATTTTCGTCCATAGAGAACTTCGAAAGGAGCCTTGCCCAAGCTGGCTTGATAACTATTGTTATAAGCAAACTCCGCGAATGGAAGGCATTTCTCCCAACTCATTCCGAACAAGATGACAGAAGCTCGGAGCATATCTTCCAGAATTTGATTGACTTGCTCTACTTGACCACTTGATTGAGGATGGAAGGCAGTACTAAAAGAGAGACGAGTTCCCATAGCATTTTGGAAACTTTCCCAAAATCGAGAGGTGAAGAGACTCCCACGGTCTGAGTTAATTTTCAATGGAACACCATGAAGAGGCACTATTCGGGAGATGTATAAATCGGCTAGCTGGCTAGCGGTGATACTCTCACGAACAGGTAGAAAGTGGGCTACTTTGGAAAGACGGTCAATCACGACAAAGATGGCATTATTCCCTCTCTTGCTCCTGGGAAACCCAGTGATGAAATCCATACTGATTTTATCCCATTTCCATTCGGGAATAGCCAAAGGTTGAAGAGTGCTAGCAGGCCGTTGATGCTCTTCCTTAACACGACGACAAACGTCGCAATTAGCAATGTATTGAGCGATTTCTCTCTTAATCCTAGTCCACCAAAACCTCTGGCATAGGTCTTGATACATTTTAGTACTACCGGGATGAATGGTGAGAGGGGATTCATGAGCTTCCTTAAGGATCAACTGGCGCAGATGTTGTTTCTTGGGAACCACCAAACAGTTCTCGAAGAAGACAACACCTCGCTCATCCATGGAGAAACATTTAGCAACTCCGCTAGCGATGTTTTCCTTAATCCCGGATATGCCCTTATCATACCGCTGGGCGGTTATGATTTGATCCATAAGGGTAGGTTTCGCCACCAGGGTGGATAGGAATCCTCGAGGAACAATGTGAAGGTTAAGCTTACGGAATTCCTCATGGAGAGGTGGTTGACTCTGTTGTAACATCAGGTTGTTACAATAGGATTTACGGCTTAGTGCATCAGCCATGACATTGGCTTTGCCCGGGGTGTAAGTTATTCCTAAGTCGTAATCCGAGATCAACTCAACCCAATGTCTTTGCCTGAGATTCAAGTCTGGTTGGGTGAAGATATATTTCAAACTTTGGTGATCGGTGAAGATCTCGCAATGATTACCGAGGAGGTAATGTCGCCAGGTTTTAAGTGCATAGACTACAGCTGCAAGCTCTAGATCATGTGTGGGAGAATTTTCCTCATGTGGGTGTAATTGTCGTGAAGCATAGGCAATTACCTGACGATCCTGCATGAGTATGCAACCTAGTCCTTGTCGCGAGGCATCGCAATAGATAATAAAGTCCTTGGAGAAATCTGGTGGTACCAGTACGGGAGCAGATGTCAGGCATCTTTTCAGTTCCTGAAAGCTGAACTCGCACTGTGGAGTCCACTCGAACTTTTTATCTTTCTTGAGGAGTTCAGTTAGAGGTTTAGCAACCTTGGAGAAATTCTCGACGAAGCGGCGGCAATAGCTCGCTAAGCCAAGGAAACTCCGAACTTGCTTGACCGTCTCAGGTGGAGTCCAATCAAGGACGGCTTGAACTCGCTCGGGATTGACAGCAATACCCTTGCCAGAGATTACATGGCCTAGATAGGTCACTTCTAGCAACCAAAATTCACACTTGGAGAATTTGGCATAAAGGCGATGCTCTCGAAGTTTCATCAATACCAGCCTTAGATGTTCGGCATGTTCCTCTTCATTCTTGGAGTAGATGAGTATGTCATCGAGGTATACCACGACGAATTTATCCAAGTACTCCATGAAAACCGAGTTCATTAACCGAGAGAAGGTAGCTGGGGCATTGGTTAAACCGAAGGACATGACGGTGTACTCGTATTGGCCATAACGAGTAACAAAGGCCGTTTTGGGAATGTCCCCGTTTCTGATTTTGATTTGATGGTAGTCCAACCTCAAATCCATCTTGGAAAAGACTGAGGATCCAGCGAGCTGATCATACAGATCGTTAATCCTAGGAAGCGGGTATTTGTTCTTGATGGTGACCAGGTTGACAGGGCGGTAGTCCACAACCATTCGATCCGTTCCATCCTTCTTCTTGGCGAAGAGGACGGGGCAAGCCCAAGGAGAGGAACTAGGACGGATGAAACTCTTTTTCAAGGACTCATCGAGTTGGTTCTTAAGTTCGGCTAGTTCTAAGGGTGCCATCTTGTAGGGTCTTCTAGAAATTGGCACGGTTCCTGGAACAAGGTCTATCACAAACTCGACATCCCTGTCAGGTGGAACACCTGGCAGTTCTTCTGGAAAGACATCCGGAAAGTCTCGGACTATCGGAACATCCTCAAGGTCTGGAAGGGGGTTGGCATTTAGGGAGTAAAGCTGGCGCTTGGCCACTCGAGTTAAGACATTGACTGTCCTGCCCGATGGGTGAGTAAGCTGAACGGTTCTAGTGGCACAATCAATCTTAGCGTAATGAGCTGACATCCAGTCCATACCCAACATGATGTTTATGTCCGTGGACTTGAGAGCTATCAAGGATGCAAGGAAGACAAGTCTATCGACAAGAATTTCGTTCCCATGACTTACTCTAGAAGTTTGCCATTTGGAACCAGGAGTTTGAATTACCATGGAAGTGGGCATGTCATAGAATGTCGTGTTATGCAATCGAGCATAGCTCTCGGATATGACTGAATGAGATGCTCCAGTATCGAAAAGAACAGATGCCGGATGTCAGTTAACAAGGAGCATACCAAGGACGACGTTGGGATCCTCATGAGCCTCCTCGGCTGAAACATAGTTGACATGGCCACGTGCAGTGGTGGCCGGCTTGGCGCAGAATGTTTTTCCCGCGGGCTTACCACGGCCAACGGACTTTCTAGTTTGATTGGGATTGTTGTTCTAGGGACACTCTCGGCTATAGTGACCCGGCTCTCCACACTTAAAGCATGTCACCACATTGGGGCGTGGAGCAGCATTAGCAGCAGGGCCACCATAGGGCTTGGGCGGTGCAAATTGCTAGTTGGGACGAGGCGCCGCAAAGGATGGCCTCGAAATGAACCTGGGTGGCAGTGCCGTGCTTGGAATCCACACCCGGCGCTTTTGAGCTCCAGAGCCGGATGAAGAGCCAAAATCACGGGAGTGCTTGCGTGAAGCGTCATAATCAGTCTGGCCTGTCTCAACATTGATGGCTTTATTGACCAACTTCTGAAAGGAGGTGCACTCGTGCAAACGAAGATCGCGGTGAAGCTCAGGGCTAAGTCCCTTGCGGAACCTTGCTTGCTTCTTAGCGTCAGTAGATACCTCTTTGGGAGCATAGCGTGCCAGATTTCCAAATTCACGACTATAAGCATCCACAGTCAGTCTTCCTTGGGTGAAGTTGCAGAACTCCTCCCTCTTGCGATCCATGAGACCTTCCAGAATGTGATGCTCGCGGAAAGCCTCACTGAACTCAGCCCAAGTAGTAACTTGGCCGACCGGGCGCATAGCTTCGAAGTTTTCCCACCAAAGGCTAGCAGGGCCTTCGAGGTGATAGGCAGCATAGGTAACCTTGTCGGCTTCGGCTACGTTGGCAGAACGTAGCTTGTGAGTGATGCTGCGAAGCCAGTCATCCGCGTCGAGGGGTTCGACAGAATGGTTAAACTTTGGTGGGTACAGCTTGATAAAGTCATTGATTGACACCAAGTCATTTCGTGGGTGGCGTGCAGTGTTCTGCTCAATCTGCTCTAACAGGAGGTTAGTCTCACGCTTGTTTCTTTCCGCCTCCAGCATTACTTCGGCCAGAGAAGGCGGGTAGGCAGATTTTCACCTCTAGCTGCACTGGCTTCCCCCTGCTCCGAGGCAGCAGGGTTGCTGCGGGTGTTGACCATCCTAGGAGAAAACAAGACAATGGTTTAGATAAGGATGGCTCAAACTTAGCAAGGAGTGCAGAATGTAATGGATAACGCGGAATGCAAAGATGTTCATCCGTATCTCATGGTAATATAAAACTGCCATATATATACCAATGGTCATACACATCATACATAGTTTAGTACAAGCCCAGGCTACAGTACAACTATGATGAAAGACGTTACATCACATCGGAGGCATTCCAAGCTCCTATACAGTATTTGTCTACACCTCCGGATTTGATTACACACAAAGTCATATTCCACAAGTCTCGCAGGACAATGGAGATACAACTACTACAATACTAGTGGTACTACTACTAACTCAGACAGCTCCGTAGTAGTCCTCATAGGAGTCACCTCCATAGCCTGGAAGTTCAACATGACCATCCGGGAACTGACGGTCCTGAGGAGCCTGTGGACCATAGGGGCTAGGATGAGGTCTTGGACCAACAAACGGTGGCCTGCGGGGACCACGGGGTGGGGTGATGCCTCCCACATCACGCCAATCCACCATGTCTGGTAGAGCTGATCTCACAGGATACAGATCCCTTGTATCCATACATCTAGCCTGCACCGCAGGTGCAAACCGAGTCAATGTGGCCCGATGATCAGCACGGGTATTGAAAAGCTCCAGCCTCAAGGCCCGATTCTCTCGGTCCTTATCTTCGAGCATCTCGGCAGTGGTACGAGTTAATGAGTCCTCCTGAGTGGAGTCAGCATAGATAGCCTGAAGATACCCTTGCGCTCCCGGAAGTGAAGCTGGCATGTAACGGAAGTCGGTGTTCCGAAGCACGCCAGTCCGGACTCGCAAGATGGTCATCATGGAATAGGCAGCATCCTGCACAACCATCTCAATAGTAACCCCGAGTCCATAGGAACAGTGAAGGGGCTCGGTAGATCCAGGATAAGAAGGAAATATCCTGACGGTGCAGAGATATTGGCTTTGATTAAAGTCGCGGAACTGCTCTTCGACGGTGTATTCGGGATACCAACGGTAGCCCGTCTCGATCATTACCCGGACTAACATAGCAGTATGACCGGGCACGTCGAGGCACCGGGTCAGGCGAACCACTTGGTTTTGAACACGGTTGGCCATCTGAAAGCATAACCACAATGCAAAGACATCAGAATTTCTAGGGAAAATTGGATAGCATAACAGCTGTAAATGCCCAGAAAAAGATTTGAGACAACCATAACAGTTCGCAATACCACTCAACAACATCATATCAAGATTCTGATCCAAATAGCAACATACTAAAATAGTAGAAACTGAACTGGGGCTTGTAGCATCAATCCTATAAGCTACTACAGATTAGTAACACGTGAACCTGATAGAAAGAGAGAGCCTAGTCCTTAACCCACGTTGAAAAAGAAGAGAATGACTCAGAACAGAGGCATAGGGTAAAGGAATAAAAGAGCCTTACGTTCCCTCCCACAATCAATTCCCCTACATATAACTAAAGCATTTCTAGACTCGACATCGACCGGTTTGGCTCAACGAACCTACAGGCAGTCTAGCTCTGATGCCAATGCTGTCAGGCCCCCATTCCAAGTCACATCGATCTAGCCGGTAACACCTCATATCACTTTGCGGCCTCATGCACGGTATCCCACGGGTGTCGCCTTACCATGGCCTGGGACCGTTTGTGCCTTTCGGCTCACGTATATGATAGTGTCGCTAGCATCCATATGACAGAGAACCCGGGCCGACATGGCTAGTCGTGAACCCAAAGCGGCACAGACCTATGGAGACAGGCATACATGAATCACATCGAACATGTCGGTCATCAGCGAGTGATTCCGGGCTGTAGCACTGGGCTAACAGGACTCCGGTGAACCGGGCTGTAGCAGGCTAGGCAGGACTCCGGATATCACCGTGTGACATTTCCCCGAAGGGACAGACATAGGAACGAAGTGAAACACATGCCGGCCAGTCAAGTGTCCTGAACAGTAGTGCTGGGCTAGCAGGACTCCGGTGAACCGGGCTGTAGCGGACTACTATGGCTCGAGGAACACTAGACTACATTTCCCCATAAGAAAGGCTGCCAAGGATAAACAACTAGATTGTCGGATCCCACTCATACCAAGCATTTCAATCATACACACAATATGCCCGATATGAGTACATACAACATGGCAACACAACAAAACTCTACAACTCAAGTACTTTATTTAAAGGCTCTAGGGAGCCATACATAACATGTCCATACAGATAGGGGTCACATGACCCGACACTCAAGTCATACAAACATACAAGCACATGCGGAAGCAACTAGTCTGAGTACAGACTCTAGAAAGAAAGAAGGCTTCTCGAAGCCTGTCTATATACATAGGGCCCTCCATGGCCAAGATCACCACCTGGGTGGCTAGTCACTCGTCGACGTCAAGGTCTACGTAGAACCCATCGGAGGGGGCGGTGTTGTCGTCTGAAAACAGTAATTAAGCAAACATGAGTACAAAGGTACTCAGCAAGTCTTACATCAGAACTTACTAGACATGCTTATTCTCAAGAAGGTGGTGGGGTTAATGCAGCAAGCCAGCTTTGACTCTTGGCTAAGCTATTCTACGGAACTTCACCAGTAAAAATAGTTTTCGCACACGAGTCCACTACTCACCAACACAATACTCCACAGGGGATCCTCCCTCGTCATCCTACGAGAGGGCCATCCTCGGTACTCACACTTATCCTGAGTCTTTTAGTAGTATCCATTAACTCGTCTATGAACTATATAGGCAACCAAGTAGTCCTTTACCGCGAACGCGGCTATTCGAATAGTTTTATACCCTGCAGGGGTGTACTTCTTCATACACTCTTTCACCACTTACCGCCGTTTACACGACATGTACTCGGCAACCTTCAAGCGGAAGCCTAGCGAGGGTGTCGGCCATGGCCTACCTAAACACTTAAGTCTCTAGTCCAGGTTTATCGCCTATCCAGGTTCCATCCGTAGGGAGTCCGGCCGAGGTTTCCACATACGGCCCCGAACGATGTGAACAGGGATCCCGAGACACCAAACGGGTGACTCGGTACACCGTGCCACGGTGTATCTACCGCAACATAGCCCACCCCTAGGGTCAGCGCTACGCACGGCCGCCAACACATAACCTACAAACACCAGAAACTATTTGCAACTCCTGGACAGAGTACTAGGGTGGTTAAGAAGCCGAGAGGGTCAATTAAGGATCCCAATGCATGGTAGTAGCTGAATCTTAAATCACACATACAGATCTCAGTTCTTAGGGACGGCCTCAATGAAACAACCCACCATGTACTCCTACATGTCCTCTCATTGATACCTTTACCAAAACATGTTCAACACATCCCTCACATTACCAGCATAAGCATTTCACTCTAGCCCATCACCCAGATAAACCAGACCTGACACAACTCTAAGCATAGCAGGCATAGCAAGGTAGGAATCACATACATGGCTCAATCAACTCCTACACATGCTAGTGGGTTTCATCTAGTTACTGTGGCAATGACAGGTCATGCAGAGGATAAGGGTTCAACTACCGTAGCACACAGCAGTTTGAATCGCGTTGTCTTAATGTAGTAAACAAGAGCAGAAGCGAGAACATGGGTTTGTATCGGAATGATCAATGGTTGCTTGCCTGATGGAGTGGTAGTGGGATAATGCCCTTCAGTTGGATACTCGTGAATATCCTCGGAGGCAGAACCTACCACGAAGAACACATCGGAACACAGTTAACACATGACGATATGCAACAATATGATGCATGCTATGACATGGCAATATGAATGTGTCTTGGCCTAATGCAAGCTATAACAGAAAGGAATGAACTCATTTGAATCAAAATTCAAATATTAGCTCATTAAACATGGCCTTAATAGTGCATCTCCTTATTCTACTTAAACAGCAAGGTAAACTTGTTTTGTCATGCATGAAATCATTACAGATGGATAGATTGAATTTTTTTGATCATTTTTCATATATAAATCTTTGCATTTGGAGCTATGGTTGATTTTCTATGATTTTTAGATGTTTTAACTATTTTCTGGAAATTCCTGAATAAAAATAAATCCAGAAAATGCATTGCTGCGTCAGCATTGCGTCATGCTGACCTCGGCAGGTCAAAGGCGCCAGCCCAGGTCAAACCTGACTGGTGGGCCCCTTCTGTCAGCCTCTTAGCTAATTAACAAGATTAGATTAACACTAATTAGCTGTCAGTGGGGCCTGGGCCCACATGTCAGTGACTGATTTAATTAAAATTAATTAAAACTAGTCCTAAATTAGTTAGCAGACCGGCCCCACCTGTCATAGACTCAGGGGGGTCTACCTGGGCCCACCCAGGAGTCAAACTGGGTCAAACTCGCCGGCGACTCGACGCCGGCGAGGCCCGAGACGGTGGCGCAGCTCGGAAAATGCCCACAGGGCACGGGCGAGGCCGTTCTTGGGCTCGTTGGAGAGCTCTTGCAGTCATGCATCTAGTGGTGGTGGAGGCTGGGCCTACGGTGGCAGGAGACGATGACGGCGAGCTCCAAGGCGGCGGCCAGAGTTCGGCCATGTGCGGGGAGTGGGCTGCGGCGTGCAAACACGGAAACTGAAGCGCTAGCGAGGCACTACGTGATGCGGTAAGCACGTTGCATAGCACGGGAGGACCAAATGGTCGCCGGAGCGACGCCGGCGACGAGCTCGAGCGGAGACGAGCTTCGGCCATGGTGGAACTATGGCCTAGAGGGTGCAAATGCGTGGGAAAGAAGAGGGGGAAGGCGGCGGAGCTCACAGGGAGGTCGATGAGCAGCTCAGTGGGCTCGGGGGCGATCGGAGCGAGGCGAATCGATGAACGGCGTCCGGCGGGTACCGAGGTTGAAGACGGCGCGATAGCGGCGATGCAGGGCCTCCGGCGAAGCGTGGCTCGGTGGGGAGGGCGAGGGCGTCGTGGCGGAGCGATTTGGCTTGTCGGAGGGGCGAGGGGGTGGCTCTGGCGTCGTCTATGGCGAACAGCGGCGAGGAACACGCTCGGGCATCGCGGGAGAGAGTGAGGGAGACGAGGGGGAGAGTGAGCGAGGATGAGAGGGGGACGTGGGGGTCGCGTGGTGCCCCTAGGCGTCTCCAGGCGTCGGCGGAAGCAGGAGGTGGCCGGCGTGTGGCCGCGGGCGCCGGCCACGCGCTCCGCATCCTTCTGGCGCGAGGAGGACGACGACTGGCAGGGCCAGTCGGCTGGGCCGAGCCAGGTGGGCTGGGCCAGCACAGGTAAGGCCCAGGTAGCTTCCCTCTCTCTGTTTTTTTATTTGTTTCTGTTTTTCTATTTAACTGCAACTGTTGGGCTTTAATTAAAATACTAAAATGTTTCCAAAAATCCTGAAAATAATTGTGGGCTCTGTTTAGATTATTTCCAACAGCAAACATTTATTTCCAGGATTATTTGAGCATTTAAATTATTTTATAGCATTTAAATGCCCAAATTCAAATACTTATGATTTAATTCAATGACCTTCTACTGACCTAGAAAATTGTGCACCAATTTTGCCAGAGGTTTTAACCCAAGACAAAGAGGGTGAACTTTTTAGAAGGGCATTTCAGGTTCATTGAAAATAATTTTAGTAAACCCTAGTTGTTTCCGGGGGGTGTTGGGGGGTTTCTGCCTTCCCCATTTCAAATTTAAGAGAAATTTAAACATGATGCACACTCTAATGCTTGAACTAGCTAGGGTGTGACATTCCCCGGAGTGTATCCGATGCCGCCGCATTCTATCGAGCTGAGGAGGGCAGCTCGACGGAGAAGGTGTTCTGGTTTCAGTATGCTGAGGCCGGACACCACGTGCCCCTGAGCGACCAGCTGATACAACTGGTCGAGCTCCACAAGGCGGCCGAACAGGCCATGAAGGGCCTCCTAGTTCGGCTGTGGCCTGGAGAGGCTCTGCCTGGGAGCTATTTCGGGCTAGTGCGGCGGCTGGTGGAGGCCGGTCCAAGGCTTGAAGTCATCAATCGCTCCGTCTGCATTGAAGGTGCCCGTAGGGCCTTTGCCCGTGCGAAGGTGCACTAGGGCAGGCTGGATGCGGAGAAGCTTGTGAAGGATGGGCCACCAGCGGGGAAAGAGCATCGCAAGCCCGAAAATTACTATAAGGATGTTCTGAGGGGTGCCCGCCTTGTGGCGGATGAATGTACTAGGGATGTAATTTTTGAGTAAAACTCGCTCGTTTTTTTCCTGTGCGCTGAAAACTTGTTCATATGCGCTGAGCAATGCTGCTTGAATTTAAAATATTACCTTCTGTGCAGCTGTTTATCAATACTGAGAGATGGCGAGTCGTCGGCTTCTACCCCCTTGCCACTAGTGCTGGGGTGTTCGGGGATAAATCTGGGCGCTCTTTTTCCCATGTTTGGGTCCTTCGAGGGAGGCACTCAGCCCGACGAACGAGGCAATCGGACTATAATGCGTGAACACTCTCACTTAGCCATAGAATTCTATAATTTTAAATTTTGGCAAAGCCCCTAGTATTCAGAAGACCGATTTCGGGGCGCTATCCACGCCTTGGCCGGACAGAGCCGACTCGTCGCCCTAAGCTGCATAAGTCTTTAGGGACTCGAAAAAACCTCTCGAACAGCGACCAGCTCTCGCTTCATCATGACAGTCAGTTTTAGCTTTCTCCACTGAGGTGCTCGGCCCAGCTCAACTGGGGCACAATAGCAGTGGTTCTCCTAGTGCTACCTTAGCCGATATAGCGGAACATAAGGCACCAAACCATAGGAGCCGGGCAAACCCAACTACTGACCCAAGACATGATTCGGAGCCGATGCATATAATGCTATAAGTTCGGGGTGCCGCACTTGTGAAAGTGTTCAGACTTCTCACACCATATTGAGGGGTGCTAAAAGCCCCTAGCGTATTTTGGCCGTACCAAGTTGTACGGGTGCAACATGTCATTAAGGAACATTTATTTATAAAAAGATAGTGCAAAAATAGACAAAAGCTATGCATTGTTTATTAAAAATGGCTGCGAAAAAGCAGAACGATACAAGTAATGCGATAAATGAAAAGTTGGACTATTTAACATGTCTGCTCCAGGGGCAAGCAGCGGAATAGTATGCGAAACAGGTATACTGCTCGTGATAGAGACCACCTGGGATTTTCGTAATGCGGCATGGCTTGTCTGCTTCCCTGGTTCTTGCATCGTTTGTGCAGCAATTGAACTGCCGAACAGGCCTTCCGAAGAGTAGAGTCCTGGAAGTAAGAGAAAAGTAAAAAATCGGCAGCCCCTGGTGCGGTTTAAGCCGTGTTTTGGGCGTGCCGTGATGGCGCCCCTCCCCCTATGCCCATGGTATTTCCAGAGCGTAGTTATGTACGCGAAGTACTGGCGTCGCCTTTTTGCGAGGTTTGGGGTTGGGGACGCATTGCTACGCCTGCTCGGAACGTGCCAGGGGTCTTGTTGTAGGTTACTCCAGGCGCGCTTGATGGTGTCCGGACGTTTAATGGCCGAACTGGAGAACTGCCTGGAGAGGCTGCTTTGTACTTCCACTGCAAGGGCCGCCGTGTGCTCCTCTGTTCGGAGGGAGCGTTTGGTGTTTCCATTGACCGTAATTACTCCACGAGGGCCTGGCATCTTGAGCTTAAGGTATGCGTAGTGCGGTACCGCATTGAATTTGGCAAATGCGGTTCGTCCGAGCAGTGCATGATAGCCACTGCGGAATGGGACTATCTCTAAGATCAATTCCTCGCTTCGGAAATTATCCGGGGATCCGAAGACCACTTCGAGTGTGACTGAGCCTGTACAGTTGGCCTCTACACCTGGTATTACGCCTTTAAAGGTCGTTTTGGTGGGCTTAATCCTCGAGGGATCGATGCCCATTTTTCGCACTGTATCCTGGTAAAGCAGGTTCAGGCTGCTGCCGCCGTCCATGAGGACTCTAGTGAGATGAAATCCGTCAATAATTGGGTCTAGAACCAATGCGGCAAATCCTCCATGACGGATGCTAGTGGGATGGTCTCTTCGATCAAAGGTGATTGGGCAGGAGGACCATGGGTTGAACTTTGGGGCGACTGGCTCTACCGCATATACATCCCTTAACGCGCGCTTCCGCTCCCTTTTTGGGACGTGGGTGGCGTATATCATGTTCACCGTACGCACTTGTGGGGGAAAACCCTTCTGTCCATTGTTGTTCGGCGGCCGGGGCTCCTCGTCATCATCGCTACGCAGCCCCTTGTCTTCATTGTCGGCGCTTAACTTGCCTGCCTGCTTGAACACCCAACAATCCCTGTTGATGTGATTGGCCGGCTTTTCGGGGGTGCCATGTATTTGGCACAAGCGGTCGAGTATTCGGTCCAAGCTGGACGGGACCCTAGGATTCCTTTTGAATGGTTTTTTCCGCTGACCGAATTTAGAGCCTCTGAATCTGGCATTAACTATCGTATCCTCAACATTGTTGCTATTAATGCGGCGCTTCTCCTTGTTGCGACGCGACATGCCACTAATGTCCCTGGTGTCCGAACTACCAGGGTTCTTGGTCATATTGTTGCTACGAGCAAGCCAGCTGTCTTCTCCCGCGCAAAAGCGGGTCATGAATGTTGTGAGTGCTGCCATAGATTTCGGCTTTTCCTGTCCAAGGTGCCGGGCCAGCCACTCGTCACGGATATTGTGCTTGAAGGCTGCTAGGGCCTCAGCGTCCGGACAGTCGACTATTTGATTTTTCTTTGTTAGGAACCATGTCCAGAATTGCCTGGCCGATTCCTCTAGCTGCTGAATTACGTGACTTAGGTCATCGGCGTCTGGGGGTCGCACATAAGTGCCCTGGAAATTGTCGAGGAATGCGGCTTCCAGGTCCTCTCAACAACTGATTGATGCTGTTGGCAAGCTATTGAGCCAATGCTGAGCTGGTCCTTTAAGCTTGAGTGGGAGGTATTTGGTGGCGTGAAAATCATCGTTGTGGGCCATGTGGATATGAAGGAGATAATCCTCGATCCATACCGCAGGGTCTGTTGTGCCATCATATGTTTCGATGTTTACGGGTTTGAAACCCTCAGGGATTTGATGATCCATTATTTCGTCTATAAAGCACAGTGGGTGTGCGCCGTCTCTGTACTGGGCGATATCATGACGTAGCTCCAATGAGTTTTGTCTACTATGTTCGGCCCTGCTGAATTTGTGGCCAGCGTGATGGTTACCATCTCGAGCCGTGGGGTGCCCACGTGATCCATAGATCGATCGTGTTTGCCTTGCCTTGTCCTCCAACATGTCTCGTAAGTCCGGCGCACATTCCTGTGCCCTGGTACGGGGTGCGGCTTGAGTGGAGGGCCGAGAGGCCTCTCTGTCGCGGCCACAAGGTGGCCGTTCGGCCGCATCAAGTGCTTCCTCCTCTAATTGGGGTAGCAACCTGCGCTTTGGGTAACTCTTGGAGGGGCGTTCGAGTTTATGCTCTTCGGCCGTAAGGACTTTGCTCCATCTGTCAACCAGCAAATCTTGATCAGCTCGGAGTTGTTGCTGTTTTTTCTTGAGGCTTCTTGCCGTGGCCATAAGCCTGCGTTGGAAACGCTTTTGCTCAACGGGATCCTCTGGCACGACGAATTCGTCAACGTCGAGGCTTGCCTCGTCTTCGGAGGGAGGCATATAATTATTGTCCTCGACCTCTCTGTTTGCCGCTCTCTCATGAGGGCTGGTTTCTCCATCTTCCTGTGCTAAACCTTGCTGGAGGGGGTTTTCTTCGGCACTCTCCGGAGTATTATTATCTCCCGTGCTGGAATCACCATTTTTGTGTTGGAGGGATTTTGAGCGGCGCCGCTGACGTCGGCGCTTGGGCTGTTTCTTGGAGGGGTAATCCTCCGCTGTTCCATCGCCCTCTCCCTCTTTTGGGGTGTCCACCATGTATATGTCATATGACGAGGTGGCTTTCCAGGGCCTAGTAGGCGCTGGTTCTTCATCATCTCCTTCATGTGCGTCCATACCGTCGATGTCTTCGGAGTCGAAGTCGAGCATCTTGGTTAAGTCGTCGACAGTGGCTACAAAGTGGGTGGTGGGTGGGTTTTGAATTTCTTCATCGTCCGTACCCCAACCTTGCTGACCGTAGTCTGACCAGGGCTCTCCTGATAAAGAGAGGGACTTCAGTGACTTCAGGATATTGCCGAAAGGCGAGTGCTGAAAGACGTCCGCGGCCGTGAACTCCATGATCAGCGCTCAATCGGATTCGATCGGCAGAGGCGTGGAGGGTTCGAAGTCCGGAGAAGACTCTGGCTCCGTGGAGTCACGAGTCTGGCAGAGTACGGGGCTGGTGTTTGGCTCAACCGCCGTTGGGATCACAGCCCCCAAGGTGGCGCCCAACCGCCCATCCTCGATCGGTGCGGTTGGCTCCGAACTAGGGGTCGGAGCCGATGTGGGTGCGGCCTCCAGGGCACTGTTCGGCGGCAGAGCTAGATCATGCTCGTCGTGACAGTGCGGCGCGCTCGGCAGTGGTTCTAATCCGTTGAAGGTCAAGTTCACGTGGATGTCAGCCATGTAGTTTAAACTTCCAAATCTGACCTGACGGCCAGGGGCGTAGCTTTCGATCTGCTCTAGATGGCCAAGTGAATTGGCCCGTTGTGCGAAGCCGCCGAAGATGAAGATCTGCCCGGAGAGAAAGGCCTCACCCTAGACTGCTTCGCTATTGATGATCGTAGGAGCCATCGGGACTGACAGCGACGACACAGAGGAACTCTCAATGAAAGCACCAATGTCGGTGTCAAAACCGATGGATCTCGGGTAGGGGGTCCCGAACTGTGCGTCTAGGCCGGATGGTAACAGGAGGTAAGGGACACGAAGTTTTACCCAGGTTCGGGCCCTCTCGATGGAGGTAAAACCCTATGTCCTGCTTGATTAATATTGATGATATGGTAGTACAAGAGTAGATCTACCACGAGATCAGAGAGGCTAAACCCTAGAAGCTAGCCTATGGTATGATTGTTGATGTGTATGTTGTCCTACGGACTAAAACCCTCCGGTTTATATAGACACCGGAGAGGGTTAGGGTTACATAGAGTCGGTTACAATGGTAGGAGATCTGAACATCCGCATCGCCAAGCCTGCCTTCCACGCCAAGGAAAGTCCCTTCCGGACACGGGACGGAGTCTTCAATCTTGTATCTTCATAGTCCAGGAGTCCGGCTGAAGGTATAGTTCGGATATCCGAACACTCCCTAATCCAGGACTCCCTCAGCATACCTCCCAAAAATATATGTATCTTTGTTTTAAGCTTTGAGATCTAGCACCTCTACAAATCCTTGATTCCCTTTGCGAAGGGCCTATCCATTTACTTTATGTTATTTTACTTTTATTATTGAGTCATCACTCTCTCATTTATGCACAAGTTGGAGAGCACTATTGTCATTCTTATGCACTGAGTATAGTTAATGTTGCGTGTGACATTACTGGATTTCTTTTACCATGAATTACAATGTTCAATCATTGCTTGAACTTCATAGGTGCCCTGCATTTATGTTTTGCGGTCTCGGAAAGGGCTAGCAAGATACCATGTTATCATATTATATCATGATTGTTTTGACAAATTGTTGGCATCCGAGATACTTTATTATAGCTTGTGAGTTGGTTATGTCATAGGTATGAGTAAATGTGAGAGCTAAATGCTATCATGGACATGGTTAGTTCATAATCCTTGCTGAAAAATTGAACATTAGTTAAGCATGTGCACAATAACAACAAAAGGAGTTTGTAAAAGTTTGTCTTTATCACTTTTAGTTTGTCAAGTAAATTTCTTGAGGACAAGCAATGAGTTAATCTTGGGGCAGTTGATACGTCCCCGTCATATCTACTTCTCCAAACACATTTGCTCTTGTTTTGGACTCTAATTTGCATGATTTGAATGGAACTAACCCGTACTGATGTTGTTTTCAGCAGAATTGACATGGTGTTGTTTTTGTGCAGAAATAGAAGTTCTTAGATTGAGCTGAAACTTCACGGATAATTATTTTAGAATATATAAAAATATTGGCAAAGAGAAATGCCGTAGGGGGGCCACCAGGGCACCACAAGCCCAGGGGAGCACCACGCCACCATCCCTCCCCCCGCCGCCCCCTAGGGCACAACTGGCAGGCTTGTGGGCCCCTGGCAGCTCCCGCAACCCTAACTCCAACTCCATAAGTACATATTCTTTCAGAAAAACCAGATATAAGGAATCATCACGTTTTACGATACGAAGCCGCTACTACCTCCTGTTCTTCATCACGAGGGCTGATCTAGAGTCCGTTCGGGGCTCCAAAGAGGGGGTTCCAACGAGGTCATCATCATCAACCATCCTCCGTCACCAATTTCATGATGTTCACCACTGGGAGTGAGTAATTCCTTCATAGGCTTGCTGGACAGTGATGGGTCAGATGACATATATCATTTAATCGAGTTAGTTTTGTTAGGGATTGAGCCCTAGTATCCACTATGTTATGAAATTGATGTTGTTATGACTTTGCTATGCTTAATAATTTTCACTAGGGCCCGAGTGCCATGATTTCAGATCTAAACCCTTTATGATTTCACGAATATATTTGAGTTCTTGATCCTATCTTGCAAGTTGTATGCACCTATTATGTGTTATGATCCGCATACCCCAAGTTGACAGTAATTGGGATTCTTTCCGGTGATTATCATAGTTTGAGTTCATGTATTCACTAAGTGCAAATGGTTCGTTCTAGTTCTCTATTAAAAGCATGCCCTAATATCCCTTAGTTTCCTTATGGACCCCACTGCCACGGGAGGGTAGGACAAAATATGTCATGCAAGTTCTTATTACAAGCACATATGACTATATACATAATACATGCCTACATTACATTGATGAATTGGAGCTAGTTCTGTGTTGCCCTCGGTTATGACTGTTACATGATGAATGTCATCCAGCATGATTATCCATCAATGATCCAATGCCTACGACTTTCACATATTGATCTTTGCTAAGTTGCTTTCATTTTTTCTGTTGTTACATTCACTATAAAACTGCTATTGCTACAACTATTGTTACCATTGCTATTGTTACCACTTCTATCAAGCTATCATACTACTGTTCTACTAATCACTTTGTCGTGGATATTTAGTTCTCCAAGTGTGGTTGAATTGGCAACTCAACTGCTAATACTTGCAAATATTATTTGGCTCTTGTTGTGTCGAATCAATAAATTTGGGTTGAATACTCTACCATCGAAAATGTTGTGATCCCCTATACTTGTGGGTTATCACCTATATGACATGCACAACAACAAGTCCAAGCAAGCATAAACACGAGATAATAAGCTTGCACAAAGTAAATGTAAGAAGTAACCGCAAGTGGAGACGAGGATGACTTTCTAAAGTTCCCTCCTTTGGAGGTGGTACATCTGCACTGGAGGGTTTGTAACACCCTGGATTTTTGCCCTTTTCTTTTTTCCCTTTGATTTTCTTGGATTTCCTGTTTTGTTTTGCTTTTTCATTGCTATGTGGTTCTGAAACTTGGGAAGATCATGTCTTTCTAGGTTTTATAGTGTCTTTTCACCCTCATCCTCATCCCAAGATCATGTCATTTCCATCCTTGACCTAACCCAATATTCTTTTTATTGGGAATATTCCTTTTCTGATAAAGGAATAACCCTTTAAAACCCTAAGTTGTGAAGAAACCTATAATTCTGTCACTCCTAAAATTCCCAAATAATTCTCATAAATTTTTTTGGTCATATCTTCCTCAAATATGGCAAAATATATCATTGGCCATGTTTCCCATCATGCTCAATTAAATTCCTTTTCTGTTCTGTCCTAAATGGCAGTTTGTGAAGCAAGTGCCATTTAACTTTGCCCAATTCAACCCAAACTTCATGGACATATTTTCCTTTCCAACTAATTGCCTCATGCCAAAATTCAACTCAATTTGCCTAGTAAATATTCCTGAGCAATTTTTCAAAGTTCCTGTCTGAGGGAAGTGATTGTGAAGGAAGTACAAGCTAGGCATATCCAAATGAGTTGAAATTTTTCAAGGTCCTTCATATGATCAAATCATGACTCTCCACCAAATATGAGCTCATGTAACTCATCTATGTGAGTCCAGCCCCAAATCTTAGTTTCTGATCAGATATTTAGTTTGTGAAGAAACTATATTTTATATTGCTTCAATTAAGCGGAAACTTTACCAGGACATGCTTCTACCTATATCAACTCCCTCCACCAAGTTTTAGCTCAATTAGTTAATCCAATTTCCCTGTGCAATGTTTCCAAGTTTCTCTCCAGAATGAAGCTTTGTGAAGCAAGTGCCACTTTGTTATTTCCAAATGGCATGAAACTTTTATAGCAGCTTCATATCATCATATAACCCCTCTATGCCAAATTTCATCTCATGAAAATTAAGTATGTGAGTGTATCACCCAAATCCCTAATTCTAACTAGTTTTCCATTTTCAATAGCAACCCTCATCTAAACTCCTCCTCTTAGTCTAATTTTTGGTTATCAACATCACCTTAGTGTGTGATCATCATCAGACAAACTATTTATCACGTTACCAAGCTGGTTTAACCACAGCAAGTTGCAAGCACCTTCCTGTTGATTTACTTTGGGGCTAAGTGCAAATCTCTTCTTTGCCCCTAGACCAATTTATTTCTTCAGTTGAACTAAGGGCACCAAGGTCCATCAACTGGACATGGTCGGCCATGCCAAAGCGCGCCGCTTGCGCTAGTGCGTGTGGTGATCACGCTTGCGTCATAGCTGAACGCGTGCTCTGGCTTGTTCCGGCCACTGTGCTCGTATCCTCCCTCCTCGTCTCGACGTCCAACCATGTCCTGGAGCTTCCCTGTGATCGGCTGCATCTCACAGCGTCACTGCCTCGTATTGGTTCGCCTTAAATGCGCCGTTAGCGCCATGCCCATGCCGCTTCCAGCCTCTGCCCGCCATTAAAGCTTGGTCGGGAGCTCGCTCGTGAGCTCTAGAGCCCTCCCCGTGGCTACATAAGCGTGCCCCGAGTCCTCCCACAGCTCACACATCTCTCACTCGCCTCATTTGGTCACCAGGATCGCCCCATCTCGCCAGAGTTCGCCTCTGTCCTCCATGGCTGCCTCGGCCTCGGCTTGGTTCCAACCAAACCGAGCCTTCCCTTCTCCTCCTACAACGTCCACCAAGTTCTCCTCATCCCACTGAGCCGCCCCACCCCCTTGCCCCCTCGCCGGGGTGCCCGCATCACCGGAGATCATCACCATTGGCCGCGTCTGTCTCCTCTCGGGTCTGCTCCATCCCCATGTCCTTCACTCCTCCCCGGTGACCCCACTCCCTCTGATTGGGACCCCCTCGCGGTCCCGGTCCCTCCGGTGCCCTCAGCTCGGCCAGAGGTGGCCGGAGTTGGCCGGGCCCGTCGCCGGAGACCGCCGCCTGTGCCCCGGTCGCCGTGAGCCGCCATTGCCCTGCCTCTCCCCTGCGCTGCCGCTGCTGCACGAGGGAGCAGTGCACCGCCCCGTGGCCGACGGTGGCCTCGACTCGGCCGGAGGCCGCCGGAGCCGGCCGACCCCCCGGCGCCCATATCCCCTGCTCCCTTCCTTTGCCTGACGCGAGGCACAGCGCGGGGAAGAAGATGAGCTCCCGTGCCCCCTCCCCCTGCGCCTAGGCCCCGCCTGGAAGTGGCTCCAGCCACGGGTCCACATGGATAAGTGGAGACGGGTTTCTCCCGGGTACGCTTTCCGGTTTTGAAAACGTACTATCAATCTACTTCGGTTCAGAATATGCTTTCTCTTTCGGAAAACGTATTTCTCCTTAGACGCTTTATGTTTTTCCATCAGGGGCCTGTTTGCTGAAGTTTATTCACAGATTGGTCCCTGATCTTCAACACCTCACAACTTTTCAACCGTAACTCCGATCGAGGTGAAACCAGCGCTCACTTCTTCGTATCATTGAGCTCTATCTTTTGGTAACATTTTCACTAGGTGGTCTCATAGTGAAAATGACCATTTTGCCATTGCCTCTAATCATCCCCCTCCGAGAAAGAACCGTCCAACGTTTCGTTCCGCGGCTTCACCGCATTTCTTCCCGGAGTCTCCATCACCCCCAGCCAAGCCACAATACCCACTTGCATGATAGTCATGCAGTAGCCATGATTTTCAACTTGAATATTTATTAACTGTTTGCTTGTTTAAAATATGGTTATCGTTGTTCGGTAATGATTCTTCGTTAGTGCTTACTTTCTTTGTATGTTGTTATGCACCTGGTTATCATGCCCTGCTAGTTGCTGGTATTCCTTTCGTATGCTTATGCTTGCTAGTAGTACATGTTGATGTTGGTAATGGTCTTTGGTGCATGACTTCCGTCTGTCCCGAGTACCGTTGTTATGCATGTTCCATTGCATCCAGTTGGTTAAATGCTTGCATGATAGCATTATTGATATGTGCTTGCATGATATTGATTGGTGATGCTAGTGGTCACGCTATGTTTCTGAGAAGTATGTACTTGTGATGTTCATGCTAGTCACTATGCCATTCTCAGTTGGATATGATTTATTGTTGATAATGGTTAATAGTTATGTTGCATCTCCATGTTTATGTTGATATCATGTTCATGCATTGTAATTTGCATCATGTTATTTTATCATGGCTCGGCATATTTCATTCAAGTTTAACCAGATTAAATTGAACTTGAACAACTGTTGGCTGGGTCATGGTGCCACCATATCGAGCTGACCAGTGCAACCACGCTTGCCTTTATAGGAAGGTCCTAACTAGGTCTATTGTCGTGCCTCTCGCCGGTGCCTCCAACGAGGGTAGGTTATGGGCGTGTAGTACCCTGGCCCGGTAAGCAGACATAACCTTGTGTGCCTGTTGTTGTTATATCTGGATTGTCCCCGTTTGGGACCGTTTTGCCACGAAGGTGGCCGTTGGTTCCTTTGGTAGGCACGGGGCCACCCATGACCTGGCCCAGAGGGGAGTTGGTCGGAGTGGCTGGGAGAGTGTCATCGCAGTAGGATGGTTTTGTCAGAACGCCGTTGGTCCACCCGAATGGGAGTGCGAGGCAATGGGTTCCGTGGTGTGAGTACAGTGTGCTAACCTCTACAGAGTGTATATTAAATCTATTGATAGTCGTGCCCGCGGATAAGGGCCCAGTTCGTGTCAGTCACACTATGGGTCAACAGTAATAATAATAACTTGCTTAATAACAACCCCAGTTCGATGATCCGTGATTGATCACCGTTTGGTTACAAGGTAACTCGTTGAGCCCAGAATGGTTCCGTTCGTGATCCGTGAATGATCACCGTGGTATCAAGGATACCAAGTTGATAAGTATTCGTGATGT
The DNA here is from genome assembly GCF_002162155.2 of Triticum dicoccoides. Taxonomy (NCBI): domain Eukaryota; kingdom Viridiplantae; phylum Streptophyta; class Magnoliopsida; order Poales; family Poaceae; genus Triticum; species Triticum dicoccoides. The sequence goes on along the minus strand of NC_041384.1, from coordinate 591,355,380 downwards.
TGTGCGAGAATCATGGGTAAAGATCAAGCTAGTTGTGGTCATTTAATGATTACTACGGTATTGTTTATATCAAGCTTGATTTCATCCTGAGATGATCATGTAATGTCCGAGGTTGGTAAGTGATGCATGTGATGGTAACCCGAGCAGAATAAGTGGTGCATATAATGTCATCATGTTGCATGATAGTGTCATCATGTTTATATGTTCATGCCATGCTCATATTATTCTAGCAGTATTATGTTAATGTTGTTCATGCCATGTTATCCTGATGATCTCATGATCCTTCCTACTTAACCTGTAATTGCAATGTTGTTGTTTGTCTTGAATGCTTTTGGTTATTGTGAGCTTGCAAGTACATTCAATGTACTGACCTGGCGTGTCATGCCAGTTTGCAGGTCAGGCCTGGATTGCTTGATTGTTTGGTGTTGTTCTTGTGTTCGCGAGCTAGGATAAATCTTCCAGCCAGAGTCCCTGTGGATTGGAGTCCATCATCGCCGTTTGTTGTTCCACTGCCTCAAGTTGTTATGCTGCTTGTATAGAGCAAGCGTGGTTGGCGTAGTGTTACCGTGCCGCTGTTATTCATTGTAATATCGGAACCCTTGTATTCCTATTTGTGTTATAATAGAGAGCTTGTTTGTTCTATACTAAGCAGTGCCGTATTCCATAAGACTTCACCTCGACCTCTGGGCTAGAATACGGGGCGTTCCGGTTTTCTCTGAGCCTGGGTGCCATAGGGGTGTGGAGGCATGATGCTACCCAAATAGTCCCAATGGCTCACCCTATTTTTGTCTAGTGCCTCCAAGCACCAAGACCACAAGGACTTTGGGCACTCAGACCTCTGGGTGGAGCACTATGTTTATTTGAGAAACCCTTCCAAGATTATGAAATATTTGTGGAAGATAAAGTATGGAATTTGATTGAGTTCCCCAACTCCCTAATCTCCGAAACCCCTCTTAATAGTACGGATGCTCCTATGACTCAAAAGTTTAACCTAAAACTTTCAGAGCCACCGAAGAACATCGTATTTTGCCCTTTTTGAATAGATGGGGTCACCGATGTTCGTAGACCAAGGAGGGAGACCAATATCCTGATATAAACTTACCAACCGACATGAGTTCTTACAACTATTATGATCAACACCAAAATAATAACTGAGTGACAATTGCACTTTCAAACTCCCCCTTTTTGGTTAATTGATAACAATAGAATTTGCACATGGAAAAACATACAATGGAGTGAAAATTATATTTCCATGCAACACTATTAGTCTAGGAAGCTCCCCCTTGATGTGTGCATATATAAAAATATGCCAGGAAACCATATCACACAAACAAGAAAACGTCCCTTAGATTAATAGCCAAGTGCAACAAGATGAATAATAATAAAATGAGCAGGTTGCACAACCTAGTTTGTGATAACAAAGAATATAAAAACAACAACGCCATCGATCCCAAACTATAGGTGTTATGAGAGCAATATATATGTGTGAGACTATGATAAAGCAATGATAAACACAAGAATATAACAAGGCAAGTGACGAGTCCAATTTGCGCAATAATTTTGGTTGTTATTTTGTGCCTTTATAATAGGCCTTGCAGAATTTTACCGCGTATGCGCACTTCTTTTGTTATTTTTCCCGACGAAACATTTTGGAGCGAATAAATGCTTATGGAAGGAATCCCATGGTGGAATCATGTTATTTAATGTGATAATCTCCTACCATAAAAGAATAAAGCAAAAGTATTAAAGAGGAAGTGTTGGCGGAAGCTCCAGAGCAAAAGAGGGCCAACCATACGACCACAAACGCTTGTATGAGTAGTCATATCACATCCTAGGAGAACCACCTCGTCAACTATTTTCACTCTGTGGAATTGAATTGGAGATCATATGCCCAGAGACGCAAGAAACTTGTCTAGAAGGAGGAACCCTAGCCTCCGGATTGATTCGGAGTGGGGGCTTCCCAAGGAGGAGATCGCCATCTTTACCACCATCCACAAGGAGGGCTTCAACATCATCACCACTGTCATCATCATCATTCACATACTCTTCGTTGTAACCCATCAAGAAACCTAGTGGATCGACTTGAATGTTACATGTGTAATCCCTCCATGTTCACCATTACCACTTACATGATGTTTGTTGCCTCCATGTGTGAGTAGTTCATCTAGTTCTCGGGGACAAGGATGAACCCTATCATGTAATAGATCATTTGATACTAGGATTTAATATCCTCTTTGCATGTTTATGTTAATGATCTTCCTGATGTTAGGTGAAATCGACCATCCAATGTATGCCAATTTGGGACAGAAGGTTATTACTGTTGACGAAACGGCTAGTTGCAAAGGTATGTGGCGTGACAGGCCCTGTCTTTCTTCGTCCAGGACCATTGCATCGAGGGTTAACACAGGGACCACCTTATATGTTGCCGTCCATGGGGACCCTTTCACTGAAGGAAATATGCCCTAGAGGCAATAATAAAGTTATCATTTATTTCCTTATATCATGATAAATGTTTATTATTCATGCTAGAATTGTATTAACCGGAAACATAATACATGTGTGAATACATAGACAAACAAAGTGTCACTAGTATGCCTCTACTTGACTAGCTCATTAATCAAAGATGGTTATGTTTCCTAACCATGAACAATGAGTTTTTATTTGATTAACGGGATCACATCATTAAGTGAATGATTTGATTGACATGACACATTCCATTAGCTTAGCACCCGATCGTTTAGTATGTTGCTATTGCTTTCTTCATGACTTATACACGTTCCTGTGACTATGAGATTATGCAACTCCCGTTTGCCGGAGGAACACTTTGTGTGCTACCAAACGTCACAACGTAACTGGGTGATTATAAAGGAGCTCTACAGGTGTCTCCAAAGGTACATGTTGGGTTGGCGTATTTCGAGATTAGGATTTGTCACTCCGATTGTCGGAGAGGTATCTCTGGGCCCTCTCGGTAATGCACATCACTTAAGCCTTGCAAGCATTGCAACTAATGAGTTAGTTGCGGGATGATGTATTACAGAACGAGTAAAGAGACTTGCCGGTAATGAGATTGAACTAGGTATTGGAATACCGACGATCAAATCTCGGGCAAGTAACATACCGATGACAAAGGGAACAACGTATGTTGTTATGCGGTCTGACCGATAAAGATCTTCGTAGAATATGTAGGAGCCAATATGAGCATCCAGGTTCCGCTATTGGTTATTGACCGGAGACGTGTCTCGGTCATGTCTACATTGTTCTCGAACCCGTAGGGCCCGCACGCTTAAGGTTACGATGACAGTTATATTATGAGTTTATGCATTTTGATGTACTGAAGTTTGTTCGGAGTCCCTGATGTGATCACGGACATGACGAGGAGTCTCGAAATGGTCGAGACATAAAGATTGATATATTGGAAGCCTATGTTTGGATATCGGAAGTGTTCCAGGTGAAATCGGGATTTTACCGGAGTACCGGGAGGTTACCGGAACCCCCCGGGAGCTATATGGGCCATAGTGGGCCTTAGTGGAAAAGAGAAGGGGCTGCCCAAAGTGGGCCGTGCGCCCCTCCCCTCCCTTGGTCCGAATAGGACAAGGAGAGGGGGCCGACCACCCTCTCTCTTTCCCCCCCTCCGTGAATCCTATTCCAACTAGGATTGGGGGGGGGGGAATCCTACTCCCAGAGGGAGTAGGACTCTCCTGGCGCGCCTCTCCTAGGCCGGCCGCACCCCCCCTTGGTCCTTTATATACTGAGGCAGGGGAACCCCAGAGACACAAGTTGATCCACGTGATCTTATTCTTAGCCATGTGCGGCGCCCCCAGCCACCATAGTCCTCGATAATATTGTAGCGGTGCTTACGCGAAGCCCTGCGACAGTAGTACATCAAGATCGTCACCACGCCGTCGTGCTGACGGAACTCTTCCCCGACACTTTGCTGGATCGGAGTCCGGGGATCGTCATCGAGCTGAACGTGTGCTAAAACTCGAAGGTGTCGTAGTTTCGGTGCTTGATCGGTCGGGCCGTGAAGACGTACGACTACATCAACCAAACGCTTCCATTGTCGATCTACAAGGGTACGTAGATCACACTCTCCCCTCGTTGCTATGCATCACCATGATCTAGCGTGTGCGTAGGAATTTTTTTGAAATTACTATGTTCCCCAACAGTGGCATCCGAGCCTAGGTTTTATATGTTGATGTTATATGCACGAGTAGAACACAAGTGAGTTGTGGGCGATATAAGTCATATTGCTTACCAGCATGTCATACTTTGGTTCGGCGGTATTGTTGGACGAAGCGGCCCGGACCGACATTACGCGTACGCTTACGCGAGACAGGTTCTCTCGACATGCTTTGCACATAGGTGGCTTGCGGGTGATAGTTTCTCCAACTTTAGTTGAATCGAGTGTGGCTACGCCCGGTCCTTGCGAAGGTTAAAACAACACCAACTTGACAAACTATCGTTGTGGTTTTGATGCGTAGGTAAGATTGGTTCTTGCTTAAGCCCGTAGCAGCCACGTAAAACTTGCAACAACAAAGTAGAGGACGTCTAACTTGTTTTTGCAGGGCATGTTGTGATGTGATATGGTCAAGACATGATGCTGATTTTTATTGTATGAGATGATCATGTTTTGTAACCAAGTTATCGGCAACTGGCAGGAGCCATATGGTTGTCACTTTATTGTATGCAATGCAATCGCGATGTAATGCTTTACTTTATCACTAAGCGGTAGCGATAGTCGTGGAAGCACAAGCTTGGCGAGACGACAACGATGCTATGATGGAGATCAAGGTGTCACGCCGGTGACGATCGTGATCATGACGGTGCGGAGATGGAGATCACAAGCACAAGATGATGATGGCCATATCATATCACTTTTATTGATTGCATGTGATGTTTATCTTTTATGCATCTTATCTTTCTTTGATTGACGGTAGCATTATAAGATGATCTCTCACTAATTATCAAGAAGTGTTCTCCCTGAGTATGCACCGTTGAGAAAGTTCTTCGTGCTGAGACACCACGTGATGATCGGGTGTGATAGGCTCTACGTTCAAATACAACGGGTGCAAAACAGTTGCACACGCGGAATACTCAGGTTAAACTTGACGAGCCAAGCATATACAGATATGGCCTCGGAACATGGAGACCGAAAGGTCGAGCGTGAATCATATAGTAGATATGATCAACATAGTGATGTTCACCAATGAAACTACTCCATCTCACGTGATGGTCGGACATGGTTTAGTTGATTTGGATCACGTAATCACTTAGAGGATTAGAGGGATGTCTATCTAAGTGGGAGTTCTTTAAGTAAATTAACTGAACTTCAATTTATCATGAAACTTAGTACCTGATAAGTATCTTGCTTGTTTATGCTTGTTTGTAGATAGATGGCTCATGTTGTTGTTCCGTTGAATTTTAATGCGTTCCTTAAGAAAGCAAAGTTGAAAGATGACGGTAGCAATTACACGGACTGGTCCGTAACTTGAGGATTATCCTCATTGCTGCACAGAAGAATTACGCCCTGGAAGCACCGCTGGGTGCCAGGCCTGCTGCTGGAGCAACGCCGGATGTTATGAACGTCTGGCAGAGCAAAGATGATGACTACTCAATAGTTCAGTCTGCCATGCTTTACGGCTTAGAATCGGGACTTCAACGACGTTTTGAACGTCATGGAGCATATGAGATGTTTCAGGAGTTGAAGTTAATATTTCAAGCAAATGCCCGGATTAAGAGATATGAAGTCTCCAGTAAGTTCTATAGCTGCAAGATGGAGGAGAACAGTTCTGTCAGTGAGCATATACTCAAAATGTCTGGGTATAATAATCACTTGATTAAATTGGGAGTTAATCTTCCAGATGATTGCGTCATTGACAGAATTCTCCAATCACTACCACCAAGCTACAAGAGCTTCGTGATGAACTATAATATGCAAGGGATGAATAAGACTATTCCCGAGCTCTTCGCAATGCTGAAAGCTGCGGAGGTAGAAATCAAGAAGGAGCATCAAGTGTTGATGGTCAACAAGACCACTAGTTTCAAGAAAAAGGGCAAAGGGAAGAAGAAGGGGAACTTCAAAAAGAACGGCAAGCAAGTTGCTACTCAAGAGAAGAAACCCAAACCTGGACCTAAGCCTGAAATTGAGTGCTTCTACTGCAAGTAGACTGGTCACTGGAAGCGGAACTGCCCCAAGTATTTGGCGGATAAGAAGGATGGCAAGGTGAACAAAGGTATATATGATATACATGTTATTGATGTGTACCTTACTAATGCTCGCAGTAGCACCTGGGTATTTGATACTGGTTCTGTTGCTAATATTTGCAACTCGAAACAAGGACTACGGATTAAGCAAAGATTGGCTAAGGACGAGGTGACGATGCGCGTGGGAAACGGTTCCAAAGTCGATGTGATCGCAGTCGGCACGCTACCTCTACATCTACCTTCGGGATTAATATTAGACCTAAATAATTGTTATTTGGTGCCAGCGTTAAGCATGAACATTATATCTGGATCTTGTTTGATGCGAGACGGTTATTCATTTAAATCTGAGAATAATGGTTGTTCTATTTATATGAGTAATATCTTTTATGGTCATGCACCCTTAAAGAGTGGTCTATTTTTATTAAATCTCGATAGTAGTGACACACATATTCATAGTGTTGAAGCCAAAAGATGCAGAGTTGATAATGATAGTGCAACTTATTTGTGGCACTGCCGTTTAGGTCATATCGGTGTAAAGCGCATGAAGAAACTCCATACTGATGGACTTTTGGAACCACTTGATTATGAATCACTTGGTACTTGCGAACCGTGCCTCATGGGCAAGATGACTAAAACACCGTTCTCCGATACTATGGAGAGAGCAACAGATTTGTTGGAAATCATACATACAGATGTATGTGGCCCGATGAATATTGAGGCTCGTGGCGGATATCGTTATTTTCTCACCTTCACAAATGACTTATGCAGATATTGGTATATCTACTTAATGAAACATAAGTCTGAAACGTTTGAAAAGTTCAAAGAATTTCAGAGTGAAGTTGAAAATCATCGTAACAAGAAAATAAAATTTCTACAATCTGATCGTGGAGGAGAATATTTGAGTTACGAGTTTGGTGTACATTTGAAACAATGCGGAATAGTTTCGCAACTCACGCCACCCGGAACACCACAGCGCAATGGTGTGTCCGAACGTCGTAATCGTACTTTACTAGATATGGTGCGATCTATGATGTCTCTTACTGATTTACCTCTATCGTTTTGGGGATACGCTCTAGAGACGGCCGCATTCACGTTAAATAGAGCACCATCAAAATCCGTTGAGACGACGCCTTATGAACTGTGGTTTGGCAAGAAACCAAAGTTGTCATTTCTGAAAGTTTGGGGCTGCGATGCTTATTGAAAAAGCTTCAACCTGATAAGCTCGAACCCAAATCGGAGAAATGTGTCTTCATAGGATATCCAAAGGAGACTATTGGATACACCTTCTATCATAGATCCGAAGGCAAGACTTTTGTTGCTAAGTTCGGAAACTTTCTAGAGAAGGAGTTTCTCTCGAAAGAAGTGAGTGGGAGGAAAGTAGAACTTGATGAGGTAACTGTACCTGCTCCCTTATTGGAAAGTAGTGCATCACAGAAAACTGTTTCTGTGACACCTGCACCAGTGAGTGAGGAAGCTAATGATGATGATCATGAAACTTCAGAACAAGATACTACTGAACCTCGTAGATCAAGCAGAGTAAGATCCGCGCTAGAGTGGTACGGTAATCCTGTTCTGCAAGTCATGCTACTAGATCATGATGAACCTACAAACTATGAAGAAACGATGGTGAGCCCAGATTCGGCAAAATGGCTTGAAGCCATGAAATCTGAGATGGGATCCATGTATGAGAACAAAGTGTGGACTTTGGTTGACTTGCCCGATGATCGGCAAGCAATTGAGAATAAATGGATCTTCAAGAACTTGACGCTGATGGTAATATTACTGTCTACAAAGCTCGACTTGTCGCAAAAGGTTTTCGGCAAGTTCAAGGGATTGACTACGATGAGACCTTCTCACCCGTAGCGATGCTTAAGTCTGTCCGAATCATGTTAGCAATTGCCGCATTTTATGATTATGAAATATGGCAGATGGATGTCAAAACTGCATTCTTGAATGGATTTCTGGAAGAAGAGTTGTATATGATGCAACCAGAAGGTTTTGTCGATCCAAAGGGAGCTAACAAAGTGTGCAAGCTCCAGCGATCCATTTATGGACTGGTGCAAGCCTCTCGGAGTTGGAATAAACGTTTTGATAGTGTGATCAAAGCATTTGGTTTTTTACAGACTTTTGGAGAAGCCTGTATTTACAAGAAAGTGAGTGGGAGCTCTGTAGCATTTCTGATATTATATGTGGATGACATATTACCAATTGGAAATGATGTAGAATTTCTGGATAGCATAAAGGGATACTTGAATAAGAGTTTTTCAATGAATGACCTCGGTGAAGCTGCTTACATATTAGGCATTAAAACCTATAGAGATAGATCAAGACGCTTAATTGGACTTTCACAAACCACATACCTTGACAAAGTTTTGAAGAAGTTCAAAATGGATCAAGCAAAGAAAGGGTTCTTGCCTGTGTTATAGGGTGTGAAGTTGAGTAAGACTCAATGCCCGACCACTGCAGAAGATAGAGAGAATATGAAAGATGTTCCCTATGCTCCAGCCATAGGCTCTATCATGTATGCAATGCTGTGTACCAGACCTGATGTGTGCCTTGCTATAAGTCTAGCAGGGAGGTACCAAAGTAATCCAGGAGTGGATCACTGGACAACGGTCAAGAACATCCGGAAATACCTGAAAAGGACTAAGGATATGTTTCTCATATATGGAGGTGACAAAGAGCTCATCGTAAAAGGTTACGTTGATGCAAGCTTTGACACTGATCCGGACGATTCTAAATTGCAAACCGGATACGTGTTTGCATTAAACGATGGAGCTGTCAGTTCGTGCAGTTCTAAACAAAGCGTTGTAGCGGGATCTACATGTGAAGCGGAGTACATAGCTGCTTCAGAAGCAGCAAATGAAGGAGTCTAGATGAAGGATTTCATATCCGATCTAGGTGTCATACCTAGTGCATCGGGTCCAATGAAAATCTTTTGTGACAATACTGGTGCAATTGCCTTGGCAAAGGAATCCAGATTTCACAAGAGAACCAAGCACATCAAGAGACGCTTCAATTCCATCCGGGATCTAGTCCAGGTGGGAGACATAGAAATTTGCAAGATACATACGGATCTGAATGTTGCAGACCCGTTGACTAAGCCTCTTCCACGAGCAAAACATGATCAACACCAAGGCTCCATGGGTGTTAGAATCATTACTGTGTAATCTAGATTATTGACTCTAGTGCAAGTGGGAGACTGAAGGAAATATGCCTTAGAGGCAATAATAAAGTTATTATTTATTTCCTTATATCATGATAAATGTTTATTATTCATGCTAGAATTGTATTAACCGGAAACTTGATACATGTGTGAATACATAGACAAACAAAGTGTCACTAGTATGCCTCTACTTGACTAGCTCGTTAATCAAAGATGGTTATGTTTCCTAACCATGAACAATGAGTTGTTATTTGATTAACGGGATCACATCATTAAGTGAATGATCTGATTGACATGACCCATTCCATTAGCTTAGCACCCGATCGTTTAGTATGTTGCTATTGCTTTCTTCATGACTTATACATGTTCCTATGACTATGAGATTATGCAACTCCCGTTTACCAGAGGAACACTTTGTGTGCTACCAAACGTCACAACGTAACTGGGTGATTATAAAGGAGCTCTATAGGTGTCTCCAAAGGTATATGTTGGGTTGGCGTATTTCTAGATTAGGATTTGTCACTCCGATTGTCGGAGAGGTATCTCTGGGCCCTCTCGGTAATGCACATCACTTAAGCCTTGCAAGCATTGCAACTGATGAGTTAGTTGCGGGATGATGTATTACAGAACAAGTAAAGAGACTTGCCAGTAACGAGATTGAACTAGGTATTGGAATACCGATGATCGAATCTCGGGCAAGTAACATACCGATGACAAAGGCAACAACGTATATTGTTATGCGGTCTGACCGATAAAGATCTTCGTAGAATATGTAGGAGCCAATATGAGCATCTAGGTTCCGCTATTGGTTATTGACCGGAGACGTGTCTCGGTCATGTCTACATTGTTCTCGAACCCGTAGGGTCCGCACGCTTAAGGTTACGATGACAGTTATGTTATGAGTTTATGCATTTTGATGTACCGAAGTTTGTTCGGAGTCCCGGATGTGATCACGGACATGACGAGGAGTCTCGAAATGGTCGAGACATAAAGATTGATATATTGGAAGCCTATGTTTGGATATTGGAAGTGTTCCGGGTGAAATCGGGATTTTACCGGAGTACCGGGAGGTTACCGGAACCCCCCGGGAGCTATATGGGCCATAGTGGGCCTTAGTGGAAAAGATAAGGGGCTGCCCAAAGTGGGCCGCGCGCCCCTCCCCTCCCTTGGTCCGAATAGGACAAGGAGAGGGGGCCGGCCACCCTCTCTCTTTTCCCCCCTCCGCGAATCCTATTCCAACTAGGATTGGGGGGGGGGGAATCCTACTCCCAGAGGGAGTAGGACTCTCCTGGCGCACCTCTCCTAGGCCTGCTGCACCCCCCCTTGGTCCTTTATATACTGAAGCAGGGGAACCCTAGAGACACAAGTTGATCCACGTGATATTATTCTTAGCCGTGTGCGGCGCCCCCAGCCACCATAGTCCTCGATAATATTGTAGCGGTGCTTAGGCGAAGCCCTGCGACAGTAGTACATCAAGATCGTCACCACGCCGTCGTGCTGATGGAACTCTTCCCCGACACTTTGCTAGATCGGAGTCCGGGGATCGTCATCGAGCTGAATGTGTGCTAAAACTCAGAGGTGCCCTATCTCGGTGCTTGATCGGTCGGGCCGTGAAGACGTATGACTACATCAACCAAACGCTTCCGTTGTCGATCTACAAGGGTACGTAGATCACACTCTCCCCTCGTTGCTATGTATCACCATGATCTTGCGTGTGCGTAGGAAATTTTTTAAAATTACTACGTTCCCCAACATTCACTACTAGGGAAAACCCTAGTAGTAGGGCGGGTTTTGAGGCTATCAGCAGCGCGGGTGGCCGCACTACCAATAAGGCGCTACAGCTAACTCTTAGGAGTAGCGCTGTCTGTACCCGTGCTACTACTATTGACTATATCAACAGTGCTTTTCCGGAACGTGCTACAATTAGTTAGCTGCAGCGATTTCCTAGCCCCGCGCTACTGCTATATATTTCACTATTACCACCCCGTTTCAGCTTCAATAAACTGCAACTTCGAGATACTAGGTACTACTAGATATCAATTTCATAAAGCCATAAAGCATTATAGGTACTAGGTAGTATTCCCTCGGTTCCAAATTATTCGTCGTGGTTTTAGTTCAAATTTGAACTAAAACCACGACGAGTAATTTGGAACCGAGGGAGTACTAGATAACAATTTCATATATACTCAACATGCATCCTCAAGCAGTACTAGGTGATATCGATGATGATCATCATATGTAGTTCTAGATGATATCGACGACGATCATCATATGTAGTTCTACATGATATCGACGACAATCATCATATGTAGTTCTAGATGATATAGCCACACACACATATATAGTTCTAGATGATATCGACGACGATCATCATCCTCAAGCCTGGGCGGTGGGTGTTCCTGATAGTAATTAGGATGGCCTGTCCAACACGAAGATTCTTGCCAACGAGGAATCTCTTCCACCCAATCGAGTTTAAGTGTGTGTGACCATTTGTGTCCATGCGGTAAGTACAGGTGGTGACGGAGCCCCTTGCGGTAAGGCGTAATCCAGATGAGCCTTCTTCATCAGGCTCGATACCACAACTCACAAATAGGTTCTTTGGCAATTTCTGAATAAGAAAAACATATCAATTAATAAATAGCTTCGCACATACTCTTGCAAATATATTTCTATTAAGTCTAGATTTCTACACTATCAAAAGACACAGTACTACGCATTTGTACTAATTAATCATGAATTCTACTAATAAGTATATATGGATTATCTACACTATTAATAGTTCCTTGGATTCTACACTAATAAGCATGTGATCAGACTCTACACTAAAGCATATCATCGACTAGATTCCGCAAAGCATATCATTGGACTCTACACTAAGCATATCACTGGATACACGAAGCATACCATCGGATAATTTGCATTTGTAAGTATAACAATAAAGCATATATATATATATCATCAAATTACTACAGTCAGTATAACATACCATTTCATGCCGATCGACCATGGTACTTGTCAGGCGGGTCACGAATGGCACCCCGACAAAGTCATCACGTGGCGGAATTATGTCCCATGGGTTGCACACCTCCTCGCTCGGCCTCATTCTTTGAGCTACAATGGGTTCATGAAGTGGGTTCTCATCATGTTCATCGAGTGGGTCCTCATAATCTTCATCATCTTCATCATCTTCATCATCTTCGTCATCTTCATCATCTTCGTCATCTTCATCATCTTCCACCAGGTTGACATAAATGACAGCCAGCTTGGGTCTTTCTGCTCTGAAGCTAATCAACTCACCACCAGTAAGATGCATGTGGGAGAGGAAATGGGCACATCCATCTCCTCCAATCTGCGACATATTGCGTCCTTTCTCGACCTCCATAGTGTACAGCCCCCCAGGAGCCTCAAATGTCATAGTATCTCTTGTTAGCTTGTTGAATTTCAACCTCACATTGCATGGGACGATCTGTGTAAAAAAGCAAAATGACACAATGCAGTAATGCCAACACTAAAAATAGAAAAGTTGTTACATTCCATCTAATTTCTTACCGCCGCTTGACGAAAACTCGGCTTGAAGTAGATGCCGAACAGCTTGCCAGTTGCAAGGCTGCTGGCGCACCTTGACTTGCACAGTCGACATAGTGGTGGTGGTGGCGGCGCCATTTTCCTAAAGCAATATGAGCAAAGGATTAACGATCCACTTCACAGGAAAGAAAAATAGTAGCATGTGATATTTTTGGTTCTTCCGCGAGAAGCAATTTTATAGACAATTATAAGGGTACCAAATAAGGGTACCACCTACCAAGTCATTTCATCTATTTTGGCCCCTATTGCCTAAGATAATTGATTAAAAAAACAAGTGGCAAATTTAACTAAATTGGCACCTACATTTTGCCAAAAAACAACTTATTACAAAAAAAACAAAAGCATCTACCTATCCATGTATAAAAAAAATAACAATAAAATGGTGCATACTAAATCAACTAGCCTACTAAATCCACTAGCATACTAAATCAACTAAATCAAAATGTTCTAAATCAACTAAATCAACTAGCCTACTAAATCTACTAAATCAACTAGCCTACTAAATCAACTAAATACAAATGTTCTAAATCAACTAAATCAACTAGCCTACTAAATCAACTAAATCAAAATGTTCTAAATCAACTAGCCTACTAAATCAACTAAATCATATCAACTAAATCAAAATGTTGTATATCAACTAGCCTACTAAATCAAAATGTAGCAAGGAGGAGGCAGAAGGAGGGGCGACTCAAGGAGGGAGAAGAGAGTAGGATGGAGGAGGAAGGCGGAGCGAGGAGGGGCCGGCCGGCGGCGAGTCGAGGGAGGACAGATGAGGATAGCGGTACCGAGTCCAGCGAGGAGTAGTTGACGGAGGCACAGAGAGAAGAGGGGTAGGCGACGGGGGCTGGCGGGGGCGATGGCGGCAGGAGGGGGAGGACCTGTGCGCAGGGGGTTTAGGGGGAGTGAGTGTGAGTGTGAGTGTGGATCGGATAGAGGAGAGTTGTAGCGACCAGACCTGAAACAATCTGATCTCTATTCATGAGTGTCATCCCTGGATCGGTAATGTTGACACGCACGGTACTTGAGGATTTATAACAGAGTAGCAATCACACAACTATTACATCGAATGTCTCAAAAGAGAACTTATTAAAATAAATATGGCTTAAGGCCATCAAAATACGATAACAACGGAAGGCTTGGAAGATAAAGTGAGTCCATCAACTCCAACGGCATCATTGAGTGAAAGACCACGACCTAAGGCTCCTTACTCGTCGTCTGAAAAGTTTGCAACATGATACGTTGTAGCCCGAAAACGGGTCAGCACATGGAATATTCTAGTAGTGTAACGCAAGAGAGTAATGAACAGAATAATGCTATCACTACATGCATATATGGCGGGTGGAGGCTGTATGGTTAATAGATTATGCGAAAAGCTAATTTTTCCCTATTGCAAAGGAATAAATTTTATTTAACTATCATGGTAGTTGTTAAACATTGAGAAGCTTCATCCAACTCAATCCCAATTAAGCATCATCATTAAACCCAATCAAATTATATTAAGAGTGATGAGATCCACATGATAATCCAAGAACTAGATACTCAAGATGTCCATAACCAGGGACACAGCTAACCATGATTAGTTTGTACACTGTGCAGAGGTTTGTGCACTTTTCCCCACAAGACTCGATCTCCTCCATTGGATTTCGCGTACTACACGATGTGTTGAGAACGGATGACCGAGACACAGTCTTTCCGAAGAGGTCCCCTTAAACGATAGATAGGCCGGTACACCTACAATCCCCTACATCTGCTAGCCCATCATGGAAAGGTTTCCCACAACTTACTCAACTATTCCAGAGCCCATAATGGCATGTGGCTGCACACGGAAGTTTCCAGCTTGAATAATCTTATGATCCCTTTGAGCCTGGGTGGCGGTCCATAGGAAAATCACACGGTACCCCGGAATTTCCAAAAATACAGGCAATCACTGGATACCCCAGGTGCCTCAATCCACCCAGATGTGTATTAAAGTTGCCACCTTAAGTTGAACCATTAATTAACATTCTCACATCTGTCATGAATACACTCAAACCAAATCCACATCTACGAGGATAGCATAGCAGTATAAGCAACGTAGAAGTAACTCCCAGGGTTTCATAATAAACAGGTGAATAGGTACTACCTCATCTACTTCCCAACCCACAACTTATTCAGATCCTAACCAAGCAATTGTTTGAGGATTGATCTAATGCAATAAAACTGGGTAGTAAAGAGGCATGATCAAAGTGTTACTTGCCTTGCTGATGATCCGTGAAACCTAGAGACTCAATGTAGCACGCTTCGCACTACGGGTACTCTATCGCAATTAAACAAGCATACAATAAGCAATCAAGCAAGGGCACGGGTAAAACTCAAATAAGAGATCTAACCAGAAAGTTGAACTTAAGAACTCCGGTTTGCAAAAAGAATCAAATCAAACGAAGCAAACAAACTCAAACGGCGAAAGAAACAAGCTTCGTTTACTAATCTAGACTAAAGTCAAATTTTACAGTAGAAAAAACTTTTTTAAGTTGGTTAAACAGAAAGAGGGTTTCGAGATGAAACTCCAGGCGCTTGAATCGCCTGATTTCGATAAACGAGCGAAAAGTTATACTAAAACAAAAATCGGATCAGAAATCACGATAAAAAATAATCGCGGAAAATCCGAGAAAAAGAAAAACTGATGAACAGGCTAGCGAACGAACGTTCGCTGTCTACGGCTAATGGACGAAAACCGTTCGCTAAAAAGAACGTACGTACGGGCGTCCGCTATTTACCTAAACAGAAATAAAACCGAACCAGATCTAAAAAAATGGATCTAGGGTTCGCAAAAAGACCGACGGTTTTCTAACGAAAACCGCGGCGGCGGCTCCGACTACCTCCACGACTCCGGCGAGGGCGGCGGCAGGTCCGGCGGTGGTGGCCGGTGGCGCAGGGT